>NC_084473.1:14662500-15017500 GCF_027409185.1 Cynocephalus volans
TGTATTTTTCCAATCTTTCTGCAAGGCAGAAGTTTTCCCACAGAGTGCTGCACGCTCACGCTGTCGGTTTTACTCATTTCCATGGCACAATATCTATTGTCTCATGGTTTCCATGGTAAAAGGTCTATCTGCTGTTTGCTTAGATTGTTTTTTGCTTGTGCATGCCATTTTGAAAACATTTTTTAAAATGAAACTGCCAAGGTCAAATTTAATATGTTCTTCTCTCTTTTTGTCTTTTTTTTCTATGTAAAAGTATATAGCATGCCACAGAATTTAAATGATTCACAATACCTCTGAAGTGTGTGCCACTTCTAAGATGTGACAGAAAGGATTATTTATAAAATAAAAATGTTATATCTGGTAAGGTTCTTATAAGTCTAGTTCACTCTTTACCTACATTTGACGGAAAAGGAAATGGAGACCAGACAAATTTAACTCTACCAGCGTTAAACAGCTATTTTACACAGGGCTAGGTCAAGAGCACAGGTACTCTCCTGGGCTGGTGCCTTCCTCATCATGCACTTGGGATTTCATGTTGTAAAATTCAATCAGTGCACACATGTTCAGGTGTGCAGAAACATGGGCATGCACCCATGTGCCCTCGCGTGCACACACACTCACACACATATATATTTCACTGCATTTTCCCTCCTTATCTTTTTAGAAGTCTTCGTATAGGGATGGTTATCAGTATGTTAAATGAAAATGTAAAGTCACAGTTTCACTGTTCTCTGCTCTGTGAAAGGGGTTAGAGGGAATAGGGACTTTGGACCACTGAGAGGTCAGGATGAAAGCTTGAAATACACAGACCAATTACTCCAGCCATCTGAAGCCCTAAATTGAGTTCCTGGCATTTATCAAGACTGAAATAGCATGCAAAGAGTGGCATTAGGCTACTTTCCATCTCTCATCCCTCATACATCCCCCCACTACCTCCATTGTTTCCTTCATGAAACATAAATATGACATATTGCCGTCAGGCTCAAAAACTTTCATGGCCTCCCATTTCCTAGATAAAAGCTAGGATTTTCAGCATGGCATGTAAGATGATCGTACCTCTCTAGCCTTCCACAGATGCATATCCTGCCCTTCCTTGTTGCGTCTAAGAGCTTCCCCAAAGATTGCTTAGCACAGACCCTGGAACAAGGTTCTGCAGACTCTCCATGCTGGTCTCTGAGCTGTTCACTCTGCTTCCTCACTGCAGGAGCTGGTATCTGCTAGCAGCACTGGCCTTCCTGATACCCCAGCCTGGCTCAGAGAGAGGAACTCCCTAATTTTCCAAAACAGAACTCAAACCTGAGTTATGTCAAGAAGACATCATTAAAGACCAACGATCTAAGTAAACAGAGAGAATAATGGAGCAGCGTTTAGAATTGATCATTCTTAGGCCCACAGATGCAAACTGAACCTCAGAATCCCTGCCCAGCTCCCATGTAACTTCTGTTCAAGAGCCAACTCTCTCCTTACCCAACTCACTTTCTAGGCATCACACATCTATGAGTTTAATCACAACCCTCTCATCTCCAATAGAGAAGGAAATCCTTCCCTCCCTACTTCTAAGAACCATATCATTTCCTGCTCCAGGATGACCAACAGTAAGATGATTTATTTCCTACAGAGTAAGTCCTAGCTGCAAAAATGTAATCTCACTACTGCCCCCAACCCACAGAGGAAAATGACACTTGCCTATGGTATGTTTTCTAAAGTTTGGGTTGCTCAGTCATGGCACCATGTTGCATTGGCCAGACTCTGCCCATTCCTTGTATTTGCTTTTCTCACAGCCTGAGAGATGTGTGGCCTGACCTTCACAGGCCATTGATTCCAAAGTCTTCATTTTGCAGGTGAGAAAAATGAAGCTGATAAAGGGCGTGCCTACAGCATCCTGCAGCTCAGCAGTGGAGCCAAGACTTGAACTCAGGCTGTCCAGACTCCCGTCAAGTGTTCTCTTTCTTTTAATATGTTCCTAAAATCTCAAAAATGGGAAATTTTAATTTTATATGACTAAGAGTACACATATGAGTAGTCAGCAACCAAATGAATCTGAAAACCCCAGAAAGCCTTGAACATGTGGAAACTGAATCTGGGTCACAATATTCCTTAGAGACCCATCCTTTCTTGGCCTCAGACATGATAGCTGAAAAAGGAAGGTAAATTTCAATGGCAGGGGTATAATACACACTGTAATTGATTTATAAGATGTATTTAGAGACTGTTAATAATGCATGTAAGATGCTTATCTCATTATAAATATTTAAAAGCATATAGTTTTTAATAGCACAAGATATTACACAGTGATTGGCTCATATAAATGATGAGGCTTGAACAAGTAGCAGGAGCTGCAAAATGAGGAAGCTTCAGGGACTTTATCTCAGGTACCTGCAACCTCCAACGTTAGTGTGTAGGGAGCAGCTAACCATCCTGGCATGACATGGACAAAAGAGTTTGCTATAGGCTTCTTTTCAATATTTAGTTCCCCAAACAGAATAAAAATAATTGTGTTTTTATGGTTCCAAGATCAAAAATGAAGAAATATGTATTAACACCTGTCATAAATATATGAGCTTTTTCTTTCTTCTCTTGAGAAGTAACAGCATCACCAGATGCATGCCTGGCTGTGAACTTACCACTCAGCAACGTGGCTTCTCCCCCAGAAACAGGGTTACTGCTCTTGGTTCACATTCTGCTCCATAGGATTATCCAGAGGTTGCTTCAATTACAGCAAATTGTTCAATCAATAGAGATTCCTACAGGCTGAGCACAGTAGGGTGCACAAGGATCTGAGACCTAAACTTCAAGATGGGATGGAGACTTGCAGGAAGTGTGTGTCTTGTTCTGATGCTTAGAGAGAGAAGAGTTGACTTAACTTCGCTACAGCCACCCAGGATTCCTGGGTACATGTGACAAGGTAGGTTGTCAGCAAGGAAGAGCTACCCCTGAGTAAGAATCTGGCAGAAATCTACCAAGCTTCTGTCACCCCCATTCTCTGCAGAACAAAGTCTGAAGTGCTCAACCTGGGCATTCCAGGTTTTCACAATCTGGCCAAAGTTTCCTTTTGGTGCCATATTTCTCCACTTCCTTCTCTTTTTCCTGCTGCTTCTTCTCTGAACTCTCCTGCACTGTTTGTTACACTGATGGACGTTCTTGCACTTCAGTGCCTTCGGTCATCGTGCTGCCTCTGCCTGGAGGCTCAGCTCAGAATCTTCACCTCTTTACAGTCCAATTCAGATGTTCATTCCATCATGTATTTATTCAGTAAGTGTTTGGTTTTTTGTCTAATGTGAGCCCCTCTCTGTCATTCTGGGCACAGGTGACATAGGTATTTATCAAAATCAACCACATGCTCAGGGAGCTGGAGGAGTTCAGATGGGGTTTCCTGAGGGAGGTGCTGTCTCTTTCCCTGATTCCCAGGAAGAAGCCACTGCTCTCTCATCTGAAGTTCTGCATATGTGGACTTTGCTGCACTCCCAAAACCCTTATTACTCCCAACCTCAAATTACAGCTGCTTAGTGAATTTTAGAGTTTCAGAGTAAAAAATCTCCTTCAGCACCATCTTATTGCCGATGAGGAAGTCAGCTCACTCATTCTCAGTCATTTGCATGACTCCCTGCAAAGAGAGATTAATCCTCAATTATAGGTTCTGTTATTGAGACACCTTATTTTAACAAGAGACCACTTTCTAGAAGTCCCAAAGTCAAATCTATATTATCATATGAATCTAATTTCTTTTATTTCTCTTTGAGGGCCCTTTCAAAGGTCTCTCAAGAGACCTCTGGTCCAACCCCCTTCTCTGTCTCTTCTTCTGCAGCTCACCTGAAGGGAAGAGCCACCAAGCCTTTCTGCTTCTTAGGGAAGTGATGGTTTCTGCGACCAGTGTTCCCCCAGGTAGGTGTTTTCTCCAGTCTTCTCACTGTTTCCTCCCAAACGGAGAATGTGGTGGCCTTGAGGAAACATCTTGCAGGCCTCTGGCTACAGAGAATGTTATTGGCCTTGAGCCCTTGCCACTGAGCCTCGGATTCTATCACTGTGTTTGCATGTAGGCCACAGCTCCTCAGGGCTGCTCTGTGCAGCCATGGCCTGAACCAAGGGCACAAAATTTAAGAGGTGCCAAAAAACTCAGAAATGAATATATGAAATATTTGGTGGAATATTTTTAAATCAAATTAATGCAAAAAATCCGTGATAAAAAAAATGTAAAAATTTTAAGTAAAGATTGGTATTGATGACTTTCCTTTTGCTCGGGCTCAGACATGGCTCAGCAGGGCTGTGCCCCCTAATGCACTCCCAGGGAGACCCAGGACACGTTTGTTTGCTGACGAAGGCTCAAGGACTATCAGTTTTGCTGAACCTTCCTTAGACAACACAGCAGTCTCCTCACCCAAGCTTCTCTTCTCTACTTCATTCCAGATTTGTGTAATGGTCTGGCTATTCTGTCCTCCTGGCTGTACCCAGTTCTACACAGGCATTTTCCCTAATGAAATTCCTGTTCGTTTAATCCCATCTTAGTGTCTGCTTCTCAGAGAACCCAGACTAACACAAAAGAGATTAGGATAAAGCTTACTACCCAAGCATGGTCTGGCAACCTGCCTGCCCCAAGGGATCAATATTCTCTCTCTTTACTGCTCCATACAGAGGTAGGTGCTCCAGTGTCAGGGCCCAAGCCCTGAAATAAGTGTGTGTGTGTGTGTGTGTGTGTGTGTGTGTGTGTGTGTGTGTGTGTGTGTGTGTGTGTAGTGCATAGGCACATATATATATTGTATATGCAAATTTTAAATGGCTATGTCTTCCTGGGGAATAAAATATTTTCACAAGCAGCTTTTGGTGTTTTGTTTGCTGTTGAATGTATTGCCTTTCTCAGACAGGACAGTATAGCATGAATACCTGGATTAATCATTAGCTAATCACTGACATAAAGATTTTACCTTTAAAACACTAGTGCAACAAAGAAGTAAGTAGCCATACATCACAAACTTCAAATGGGTTTTGTTTATCTTATTTTGAACCACTTCCTGTGCTAGGGAGAGTCTTTGGGATCTCTTAGCGGTATACGGTTTGTCCATAGCTTCTTAGAAGATATGGTCACTGCTTGGTATCAAGTATGCCCTGAACATAATCCTTGGCATTGTCATCAATTTCAGAGACCCAAATTGTGGGTTCAGCCAGAGAGGTATAGGAAATTTTACCAATAAACGTTTAGAGGAATGGGGAAAAGACAGGGATTTTTAGGTGTCTACCCTCATCCAGTCTTTCTCTGCTGCCTGTTATTCACCCCTCCCACTAACTTCATGTGCCTGAGGAGGAAAATAGCCTATTCCCAGGCCCAGGAGTGGCCCTAGCAATGATGTTCAGGAATAGACATAGACTTAATACAGGGCAATTTTATCTGGGAAAAAGTTCGAGTTTCTAGAGCTTTCTAGAAAAAAATTTTTGTTCTTCTGGAAAAACATCTGGCAGTGATATCTGTACATAGGTATGAGGGCCCAAAGTGCTGAAAGCAGGCTGTGGAGGAAACCAATCTGAAGGGAAGGGTGGCACCGAGAGAGGAGGAATGGAGCTGGAGCCCCTGGTTGTGCTAATCCCACAGCCTGTCTTTCCTCTATGCTTCCAGCTATGTGAACCCATAAATTTATTTAATACAAACTAAGTTGGATTTTACATTGCTTTCACCCAAGAGCATTCTAAATATTATAGAGAACCTCATCTTACAAGAGGGAAAAAAAAATCCTCTTCTTGGCCTAAGAGAGTGAGAAACCCAATGGAAATAAACATTTGGAATTTTCAGTCTCTAGAAATCAGATATAATCAGGGATTCAAGGAAGAATGGTATTGGCTCATATAGGGGGGAAAAATGGTTTTAGATCTTCCCTTCAGAACAGTTGCCAAGGGAGAGTAAATGAAAAAGAATGACATTTTGATTGAGCTGGTGGAAGAAAGGGATTTCTTTATGAAAAAGGTTGTGAGCTTTGAGGCCAGGCTAAACAGACATGAAAAGAGAGAGGAGACATGTATGGATGGTACTTCTCTTAAAGACAGAAAATAAGGCATTTCAGTTATTACTCTTTCAGCATGAGAGATTCAGATCCAGAGAGACCTAGCAGAGAAAAGATGGTTTGGGGCTCAAGGGGTAAATTAATCACTCTTCTGAGTCTCCTCTTCTGAGTTCCAACCAACTGGGAAACTGAAACAGGCATCAATTAAGGATATAAAAATATCAGTGCTTTGGCTGTTTGCTCTGGATCAGAGACCATGGCCTCAAGCTTGGCCGTGTACTTCCTATTATATTCCTGATCCATACTGTAAGTAATGGAATCCACCTGCTCAGGCACAGGAAGTGCACCTGGGTAAATTCAGGTGTCCTTTTCCCTTCCCCATCCCTCCTTGCAGGAACAGAGCCTGACTCTTGCAAGGTTTGTTACATGGAAGAACAGAAGAAAAACTAACATTTATTGCAGTTAAGGAAGTTCCTCAAGAGAGAATGAGGCTTGGGCATTGAGAACGGTGTTATTTGTCACCTTAACTTGGCCTAAATGAGAAAGATAAACCGATGGATGTCCCACGCCCAACATTTCACCAGTGAGCTCAAGCATTCCTCCCCCAGGTAGGGAGGTATAGAGAGATAGCAAGGGGGGGTTATACGTGCTATTCTGACAATGTCTCTGAGGGCCAACATTCCGTCATGGACACAGAGAACAGGGCTATACTGTCCCTCTAATGGGTGACAAGAACTCAAGGAGTCCTCTGGAATGGCTCAATCGCAGAAGGAGCCCACATCCAGAGTACTGTTTAAGGGATCCTCTTAAAGCTGTAAAAGAGGGTCCACTGTAAGGGCCATTGGCAAACCAACCCTTTAATAATAGGGAAGTTATGTCAAGTAGATGCGGAAAGATGGAACAGATTTGAGTCAAGAAGACTGGAAAGATCAGTGCAGAAAGTGTCAAGTATCATTAGGTGTATTTCAAAGTGACAAGACTTGGTGACTCCCATTCCCTATTCTCCCGTCTTTAGGTGGGATTATAATAACTAAAAAGGCCTCTAGAGAGCATTTCCAGGACATTTCCACTGGTTTGAAAGACTAGATATACTTAAAATATATATTGTGTTTGGTTCTAAGTTATATTTTTTACTGAAGGAAAAAGTCTTGGATGGAGACTTCTGACTCAGGAAGCTGAGAGTAAAAAAACATTGTGTGAAACATTGACGCTTTGATAGACCCAGAATTCATTCACTGTGCATATCTCACTGCAGGAGCATCCTCAAGTAGAGTCTAGAGGAATATGTCAGAACACAAGATATTGGGCCCCAAAAGGAGGGCTAATTCTCTATGTGACAGAGAAAGAATGTGACACATATATGCAACAGGTATACTTTTATAAAACTCAGTGAGGCCTGTTTAAAAGGAATGGGAGAAAAAAAGAAAAAAAAAATGAACCTCAGTAGGGCAAGCGATGTTTCTGCTGCTGTTGATGGAACAGGAGTTAGTCAGAGTGTGGACAATTCAAAAGCTGAAGACAAAGTTCAGAGGAGCAGGGGGCAGAGGACCTCACCAGGTGCTGAAGTCACATGTTTCATTGTCATCGACAACCACCTGCATCCAAGATCTGCTAAGTGTGACTCTTTAGCTGACACTAAATGGAAACAAAGTAGAACCTGCCTGGGGAAATTAAAGTCTGTTAGAGAGAGAAGTAATAGCAGCAATCCCACAGCACAGGGTTGCAAGTGGGTTTTGCTCAAGGCAGACTCTCATCCCACTGCCTAAGACCAGTCTCTGCGAGATGGTCTTCCCTGGGCTGCTCTTCCACACTGAGCCTGCAGTGACTTCTCCTGACTTCCTGAGTCATCACCAGCTACAGACTGGCCTATTGTATCAACAAGCAGCAGTTCACATGTATTCACTGGGCACCTACTAGGCCTATGCAAGTGCTTTCACATGGTCGACTTTGCTTAATCATCACTATAACTTCATGGTATAAGTGTCGTGCAAAGCAGGAAACAGAGACCCAGAGGGGATGAGGCATGTGTGCAGGGTCAGAGCTGGATATGAGGGGCAGAGCTGGGCCTTGAACCCTGGTGTCTTGACTTCAAATCCAGCACTCTTTCCCCTTCAGCACCTCTTCTGTTTCCACACTCTTCAAGCCCAAATCCCAAGCCTCCTTACCATCCCCCACTTTCAAAATGGAAACTCAGCATTAAACTAGAATTCTTTGCTTAGTGTGTTTGTTTGCTAGGGCTGCCATAACAAGTACCACTGACTAAGTGGCTTAAACAACAGAAATTTATTTTCTCAGTCTGCTACTGGAAGTCTAAGATCAAGGTGCCAGCAGGGATGGCTTCTTCTGAAGCTTCTTTCCTTGGCTTGTAGACAGATGTTTTCTCCCTGTCTTTTCATGTGGTCGTCCCTCTGTTCTCGTCTGTGTCCAATCTCCTCTTCTTTTAAGGACACCAGTACTATTGGATTAGGGCCCACCCACACGACCGCATTTTACCTTAATCACCTCTTTAAAGAACCAATCTCCAAATACAGTCATGTTCTCAGGGACTGGGGAATAGAGCTGCATCATGTGAAATTGGGGGAGATACAACTCAGATCATAACACTTAGGTAAAATATGAATTCACCTGTAGGATGGTGATTTCAATTTGCAAATATTTTCAAAATTGGAACCCCATTTTGTTCTTCAAGATATCCCCATTGGATGAGGGACAGCAGAGGATCAGAGAGAATATTAGTTGTGCAATATTGCAAAGCTAGCAAGGGACTAATGTAGAATTCTTACACAGGTTTGTTTGTTTACCACTTACCCCAGGCTAATGGATGTCCCATAGCCTCACAGAATTAGTAATCTACACAGAATTATTTCTATAAATTGGAACTTGACTATGATAATAGGTGACATCATGCACAATGTAGATATTCATAATAAGAACAGCCAACAGATGCTGGAGCCAGTCTCAGAAGAGGTTATAGAGAAGAATCAGAAAATCCAAACTGGGTGCCCATTCAGGTGTTCTCTATGCAACAAGCAATAGAAGTTTGTTCACAGGCTCCCAGGAGTTTTGCAAGCACCCCGTTGAGGGGCAGAGCCTGGAAGCAGCAGTGCTATGAGCTGGCTGATGCTGGATGGAGCATTGTGATAGCCCCATCAGTGTCTGCACAAAATCCATTCCCTGTCCCTTCTTCCTTCTAATGGAGCCATGATTTGTTCAGATGGCTGGGAAGATCCACTGATTTTAAGTAGGGTGGGTCCTATTCCATCCCTAGTGGAAGCTGAATCATGACTACTTAAACCAGTGGTGGATTTCTCCTTACCCTCAGCTAGTGACCACATGGCAAATTCCGGCCAGTGAAACGTAACTGGGTGTTTACCAGGCAGATCTTTTGGAAAGGCTTTGCTTCCTGCTAAAGGGGCACAGATTTGCCTGATATGACCCTTTTGCTTATTTGCCCTTTCCTCCTCCTCCTGCCTGGAATGCAGACATGAGGTGCGGTGTCCAGCTTATAATCACGAGGCAGCACGAGTGAGAAGAAAAGCCAACAGTCTCAGGATGGCAGAGAAGAAAGTCAGAAGGAGCCTGCATATTTTAGGATTTTACTGGACCGTGTCCAGGCCCGGACCGCTCACTTTTGGGCTTTGTGCTGTGCAAGGAAAATGAACATTTTTACGGCACTGTGGTTTGTTTTTATTTGTTTTGGTTTTGTTTTGTCTTTTGGTACCTTGCAGTCAAATGCACATCTAAAAGTAAGCCCTAATCCTGAGTGGCAATTCTGAGTGCCTGCTTCTGCATTTACAGAACCAGAGTTGGCCGAGAGAGCTGGCTCTGGATTCTGACCGTTCTTGTTTCCCTGAAATTTTCTTTATAGGACTCTCCTTGTTCAGATGCTATGTTTTGTGTTTACTGACTCAACACTGTGCTGGTTAAACTGGTTTCCAGACTGAAAGGTGGAAGCAGCAGCACCCAGGTGATTCACCTGGAAAAGCCTCGACCCTCACTGTACTGGGCAATCAGAAAACCAAGAATACAACACGAGGCATTATCTTAACATCTCAGAAAGGGCATGACAAAGGACAGAGAGATAGCAATTATTAAATACCTATTGCAAGCTGAGATCAGTATTTTCATGCATTCAACAATCTTTACTGAATGTCCACTCTGTGCCAAGGATTTCTATAGCCAAGGGGATTCATGAAACACATAAACCAACAGAAATCTTTATTCTTGTGGCACCTACATGCTAGTCAGGGGAGGCAAACAACCCAATAAGTTATATATTCACATGTCTGTATGCATACACACACATATACAATGTATGCAATGTTCAGAGAGTGGAAGTATGTGGAGAAAGGCAGCATAAGGAAGGACCATAAGTGCTGAAGACCACCTCCCATGCTGCAGGGCCTCTCTGGCCCAATCCTCACCTGTAAAAGGAGGGGCTCACCCCAGGTTCTTTCATTGCTGGCGTTCTTTGAGACTATAGCACACTCCACTTGCTATGGATTGGCTCACTTTTAAATGCTTTCCAAAGCACTTGAACGTACCTTTGTAAATGAACCGCATTAACTAAAACTGACTTTGTAGGTCACTTCTCCTGCTAGTGGCACCATTTTCTTCTTTGTGGAACTAGTCACCTTTGCAGGTTTATATATATGTAATTATATAATTATATTGAAACCACATAACTGGTTTGAGTCAGTCTCTTTGTACTAGCATGTTGTTTTGCAAGAAACTCACTGAGCACACCCAAGGGAGGAAGGTCATGACCTTGAGCACTACAGGAACAAAGTCGCTGGCCAGCAGAACCAAAAGCCTGGAACCATAACCCCCAGAGCCAATTCCGAAGTGAGAGCTCCTACAGTAAGGAAGATCCAGTGCACTGACCAATCATACTCTGCCAACTCGAAATTTCCTTGCTCCCTGACCCCTTATAACATGCCTAGACCCTAGACTGGGGAGAGATTTGAGCCCTGCTTCCTGTTTCCTTGCCTGTTGACCTCACAATAGAGCCTTTGCTTTTTCCAAAAACCAGAGCCGTATTATTGCCTTCTATGCCCACCAGGCAGCAAGCCCTTGCTCGGAAACAATATTTTATAGTGAAGTAATTAGTTAGGATTTCACCTTCATTGACTGCTTATTTATGCTCACTATTATACCACAATGGTTGACATAGTGTTGGTACCTACTGTGTGTTCAGTAAAATTATGGTCAAATAAATGAATGAATAGATTCTATCTCATTTTCATTGCTTCATTTTTAAAGACATTTTTTAATGACATGTTTTTCTCTTCTTTAGCATTCCTTCTCTGAGCTTTTCATTGATATTTTCCAAAGAACTGTTTTCAAATACATGCTGTCAAACCCAGAGGACCTAGGTACATATCTCATTCATTTTCTAGTCTGAGTGAATTTTGTTTATCTACTATGCAGCGTGTGAACTAAGGTGGAGGGAATGAATTTGTATACAGAAAACTCTGAGGATGCATCATTACCAGGAACAAAATGGCACATGAGTATGCACACACACACGTGCACACACACACACAAACACAAAATTCCTTTATAATTTACAAAGGGGAGGGTGAGTCCAGAGGCCCGATTCACATCCTGCCTCAGGCACCAGGCTGTCTTTCAGCAGCCAGCCTCTGGGCATCTCTCTGTGGGCTTCTCTGCAAGAGTGTATAATCACAGGGACTGTTCTGAAATGCAGATACCCTGAGATTTTCCACAGACACGTTGCCTATGAGAACAGCTGGAAGCATTGAATGACAGGAGATGGCTGCACAGCATAGAGTCATTACATCTGGGGAGGACTAAAAAAAGACTGGTCCTTTGGCAAGTGGTGTCACAAGGACATCCGGCCAAAATTCTGCTGACCTATTCACTCTTACATTTATTACCTATTTGTCTTTTTTAAGTTCTTTATAATTTATGTAGTTATGCATGTGCCAAAACGGTACATTGCTTCACAATGTGGGTTAGGCCATTTTCAATCAATGCTACAGTCATATTCAGAATACTGAAGAGCCACTCTGGGTGTTGTTGCATTGAGGTGTCTGGACTTGGTGGCCTCTGTCTGCCTGTTAGAGTCAAGTTCTGGTAGTGGAGGGGTCAATCCCAACAGCCCATCCCCCCTGCGGTTCCCTTATAAGATGATGTTTTTATTCTTGTTTGTGGGTTGCAATACAAAAGCAACTGGCATAACATCTGGTAGAAAGTAGATAACTTAGATGGTTGTGGTTTTCTGACAACAAAGGCAAAAATCAAACAATCATAAAACACCAAAATCGTCAACGTTGTCATGCCCTGCTGACAAGAAAAATAGGGTGACAGGAAAGACAAACCTTTTCCTAGCAGCAACTTTTAAGAGGCAATCATTACAGAGATCTTTATGTAAGAGACAGGGAACAGTGAAAAGGATACTCTTTTCAGTAGCATTTTTATAGAAGATATAGAAACATGCTTTATTTGGTCATTTCTTAAATGGCCCCTCGATAAAAGAAAAGGACATCCTCTTAAATATCCATTCTCCAGAGGCAGTTTTACAGGTGCGAGAGTAATGTTATTGGGACCTTAAGCTTTTGGTGATCTGACTTGATACAGGATTAGTTCACTGATATTAAAGTAGAAGACACTGCTGTCTCCAATATCGCTTCCTTACTCAGCAGATGATGATGTCAGTTCATGATGAGTCCAGACAGAGGGTTCAGGTGGGATCTACAGAAATTGAGCCCTTTCTTGGGCAGTCCTCAGTCCATTGACTTCTTTCTTTTAACTCTTCAGTATCTTTTTATTTTAACCTTCTCCTATATCTGGGTACCACATCACCCCTAAAGGCATTGCCAGAAAAATAAATCACTGCTAACTATGTGGGAGTTTTGCTCCAAAACCTTTCACTTTTCAAGGCCTGAACTGGCTCTGTGCATGGAGACTGAAGTGTCTGTCTCTCCCCAATTGTCACAATAGAGAAGCTGGAAATGAATGAGTCTCGGTCAGTAATATAGTCCCTAAAGTGGGTAATTGTGGGTCCTTAAAAGATATTTTTCAGTCTTAAGCCCTGGTACCTGTGAAGGTGACCTTATTTGGGAATGTAATCAAATCAAGATGGAACCAAGTCAAGATAAGGACCTACTGGATTAAGGTAGACTCGATGCAATGGCTGGTGTTCTTACAAAAAGAGGGGAATTTGGATACAGAGACACAGGGAGAATGCTATGTGAAGACAAAGGCAAAGACTGAAGTGATGTAGCCAAAAGTCAAGGAATGTCAAGTACTGCTGGCAACCACCAGAGCTAGGGAGAGGACAGGAAGAATCCTCTCCTACAGCCTTCAGAAGGAACATGGCTCTGTGGACTTATTTCAGGTTTACAGACTCCCAAATCATGACAGTATGACTCAGTTGTGTCAAGTCACCAAGTTTGTGGTACCTTGTTACAGCAATCCTTGAAAGCTATTACACTCTCCGAACAGCCTAAGTATGACAGATGTGTAATTGGAAAAGCTGGAAGTATCGGAGATTGGACAGGATTTACTTTTTCCAAGCCCATGACTGTTTGGAGATCTGCATGATTGTGTCAATAAGATACTATTGGTAATAATAATGGCATAACCCCACTAAACGCACAAGGCACCCATGCCCGATGTTGGAAGATCTGCACTGTTCCAATTGCTGCCACCTTTCTCGGCTTTGCCTCAGAGCAGGTGGCCACCCCGTGCTTTGCTTCACCTTTCGAGGTCATCATTGAAGATCCGTATCTCAGTAACGTGTGTCCAAGAAACTGGAGCTTCTTGAAGGGCTGTCAGTAGCTAAAAACAAAGTATGTTATTATCTCACCAAACCTTGGCAATTCTTTGTCACTTTCCTTTTGAAAAGAAAATTATACTTACCCAAAGCATTTCATTACCACCTGAACTGTGTTCAACATAAATTTAGAAACCTAAATTTATACAACCCCACAGCCAAATATGCTAGAGTCAGGAGCCCAGGGCACCTATAACATTACTATTACAGAAAATAAATTTTGGCATGTGGCCTCTCATGACTGTTCAGACTAAGTTCCAAATGATCTCTGTTGAGAGAGGCCCCTCCAAACTATTCTGTGCGATGGTTTGCCTACGTTTGCCTACATTGCCTGCAATAGATTTTGTCTGGTAGATATCACAGACTTACTGACTGAGAATTACACCACCACCTATCTAAATATTTGATATTTCTTCTTCGACACATGTATAAAAAGCAAAGTCCCATTTAGGGGAGGCATATTTGCCCCAGGTCAGACCTTCTTGACTGGCCGAGAATACACCTGAATACGCAGCAGGAGAGCCCCAGGGCTATTGCAAGTCCCCCTTCAGCAGCACTTACTGAAGTGTGAGTGGAGTCATATCAGTTAGGCTGTGATAAGAAGTTAGCCTGGCTTCTGACACATAGCACGTGTTTGATAAGCATTAGGTATTAGAAGAAAGAGGAGGAAACAGAAGGAGGAGGAGGAGAAGTTTTATTGTGACTACTCTTAGGGGTGGCAGAAGTACTGCTATTCTTCAGGTTACCTCAGGACCCCAGTGAGACACAGCTAGTAATAAGGAATGCAATAGATGTAACACATCAGACCCAGGATTAAAGTTTTTCTGTTGAATTATCTGGATAAATCAAAAATGTCAGTCAACTGATCGATAAGCTGACCAATCACTCTTCCAACTGTGCCAGTCGTCCTGAGTGTACAATGAAAGGGCATCAGGGCCACGTGGACCAGAAGTCATGCTGCAGCTTCCAGACCCACTATCTGCTGTGGTAGGGAGAATAATGGCTTTTCAAAGCTGTCCATGTCCAACTTCCAGGAAATTGTGACTATGTCATGTCATATGGCAAAGAGAAATTAAGGTGGCAGATGGAATTAGTAAGGTTGATAATCATCTGACCTTAAAATAAGAGATTATGCTAGACTACCCTGGTGGGCCTGATGTAATCTTAAATGTGGGAGAGAGAACCATGAAAGTCAATATCAGAGTGATACGACATGAGGAAGACTTGACTGATGATTGCTGGCTATGAAGATAGAGGGAGCCATGAGCCAGGGAATGTGGGCAGCCTGTAGCAGCTGGAAAAGGCAAAGAAATGGAACTCAGTTATGAAGGAACTCAGTCGTACTGACACCTCAAGAAACCCAGTAAAACTTGTTCTGGACTTCCAACTTCCAGACCTGAAAGACAATAAATTTGTGTTGTTTGTAAGCCACTAAGTTTGTGGTGATTTGGGACAGCAGTATCCATCAATAGACAGAACTACATCCCAACCTGCACATTTCTCTTGGCCCTGGGGGGGTTCTCAGGAGGCAGGACTACATGTAGCCTCTGCCAGGAGTCCCTCAGGAAACAGGGCCACACATAGCCCTGCCAAGAGAGTGCAGCAAGGTGAGTTGCTCAGGATGCACCTGAGATTGGGGCTGCCACCTAGGGAGGTGGGCAACCAGAAAGCAGACACAAAGATCTGGGACTTAGTGAACACACTAAGCAACTTTATTCTCTGAAAGCATGTATTATATATGTTTTAGCCAGCTGTAATCCCTGCCCATTACCTCCCCGTCTCCTAGGCAACCCCATAGGAAGTCTGTGGTTTGCAGTAAAGCCTCCTGAATTCTTGCTGACACAGTCTTTTGCATTCTTGCTGACCTAGACTCAGTCCTGTATGGCAACAGTGATGCCATCTTTAATATGTGTTCTCCTCCATTTTCCTCCACCAACCAACTCCAGCCCCAGAGTTGTGCTCCCTCCATAAGCCCAAGAGTAGTTCCTCAGAGCATTGTCCTCTTACATAAGGAAATAGCAGGTCTTCTAAGATGAGCAAAGTTCTTGATGGAGTGGAATCTTAAGGGACAGAAGCTTGAAGACAGGAGAATGAGGCACGGCCCCTTTTCTCTCCCCTGGACCCTCTACAACCTTTTCCTCCTGCTGACACCCCCAGGGTTCTCCTCATCCCCTCGTTTGAAGGCTGATCAAATTTATGTGAGTGATTCCTTCAGAGCAGAGATCTGTACATTGTGGGAATGTGAGAGTGGGAATGTCCCTGGGGAGGAGTTTGAGCCCCTCATCTGTGGATTCTCATTTCATGGAAAGGCTCATAGAGAAGTTTATCTTATGGATTTCAAGGGACATTTGAGGATATCCCGATTAATGTCAAAGCCTCACTTCTGATTTAAACAGGAGAATAGTTTGTAAATTACTGCAAATGCAGGTGTTTTGGGCATTGTTGAAGACTTAAGTATTATTAAGTGGTATTATTATTGCAATGGTAGCATAGACTGTGGAGGAGTTAAGGGGATTATGTATTATATTAATTAGCAACAATTTATGTTTTAAGCAATACCCTTAATTATTAAAATCTCTGTCTTGGGGGAAAAAGCTAACACCAGGTTATAACATAACTGTATGGTATGACCCCTTTTCTGTATGCAGTAGTTCTATTTTTGAAGCGCGTCTATCTCATTTCATACTAGGATTCCATATAATTAATTGTGACTTTGATTCAAGGGAGCATTTTAGAATATTAAGTAAGAGTAGGGTTAATCTTATGGGAAATTCAGCAGAAGGTATTTACATGGAAATAAACCGAACACTAATTCCTTTGTAATGAACAATCTTTCAAAACCTCTCCCTTCCCTCCCACCCTTTCCCACTATATTCCTACTCACACCTCATCCCACTGCTATTGTAAACTTCTAGTAACTATTATAAGATATTTGAGAGGTTCACATACAACACCATAATAACATACTGCTTGAATAAATCAACAAATATTTACACAGTGCTTATCTTAATATTGCTATTACATAGACAATAATTGCTAAACTATTGCATGTCACATTGAACATGAAAGGTTACATTTGTGGGGCCCCCTGAAGTAAAGGGTCAAGGCAGCTCTCAGCAAAAGGGGACCAATCTAAAAGCTATGGCTGCCCAGAGACCACCCCCCCCCAGTTACCCCTGGACCACTTCTAACCACCTGGGGCGTGTGACGTACCCTAGTTGGAAAGATCTGTGATTCACAGTAAAAAGTAAGACAATGGAAAGGTAGCACAGAATAGTAATTAACCAGTGGCTTCTGGAGTCAAGTCTAACTTCTGCCATCTCTAGCTTTGTGGCTTTGAACAGTTACTTACGCCTCCGTACCTCAGTTTCATTATTTGTGACATGTGGATGTGAGTGAAGTTTAGAGTTTAGAGGCCTGAGTCTGAGTCCTAACCCATGCCATAGGGCCATTTGCCTCTGCAGAGCACATTTTCATTGTCTGTAAGTGAACAAATATTTATCAAGCTGCTTCATTGTTAGGGCATCTCTCATCCTAGCACTTCTGGGAGAGTCACGTTAGGCATGTCATCTCAGTGTCTGCCCACTTCCTCTGAAAAGGGGTACGAAAAGTATCCCAGTTTGATGATACCAGTATTGCCAGCTAAATGTCTTTAGCAATTTTAATGTCTAATGAACCTGGCCACCAGGAGATCATGGTTGCCCCTGATGAGAGCTGTTCTGGGGACTGGTCAGGACAGAAGCCCAAGCTCCGACAGTCTCAGCCTGAAGGTGTGGAACCGAGGCAGTGAGCCTAGAGTCTAGATCCAGATGATGGATGTAGGTGGAGATGTAAAGGAGGAAGATGAGCACAAACTAAAGGTCAGTGTGGCTGAAGAAAAACTGGGGTTTGTGTTTGTGCACTAGGATAGAGATGTGAGTGTGTTTTTATGCTGGGAGCAAAGCACCAGTACAGAGGATGGGCCTCAGAAACAGGAGAGAAACGGATGATTAATGGAGTGAGATGCTAGAGGTTGTGTAAGGTAAGTGTAGAATCTCCAATCCTCTCTCCAGGAATCAGCAAATTTTATATTGGCAACTGGATGACTTAATTGAGCTCTCTGATTTCAGTGATGCCCACTAAAGAGATAAGCACATGTTAAATCCTAGGCTATCCCCAGTTGATTTCTGTACTTGCAGTTGCTGAAGAAATAAAAGCAAAATGATAGAGATTGATTTTAGTCTTCTCGGGAGGCCTGGCTGGCACTGCTAATGCAGTTGATACTATAATTATTCTGGGAGTAATCCAAGGACCTGAGTTGACCTGGAACCAACTTCTGAGCAATCTTATGGGACTGTCACTCTTCACAGGGCTTAAGCCATTCCACCACCCTCAGGAAAACATTTCCACCAGGCAGATCTGCAATCCCTTCAAGCCTGCAAGTTTCTTAAAAGAGCACTTCTAAAAAGGGTTTAATTAACAGGCACTACTACAAATATTCATTTCAAGGTTGCTCCCCTGACTGCAGGTCCCACAATGTCCAGATTTCTTCAGAGTCTTTCCAGATCACTCTCTGCCACCAGGCAGGACCATGAATCGTCTCACTCTGGCCTCTATTGTCCTGAAACTGGCCACCGATTGCTCCATTATCCACTCACTAGTGCCTTTTCTCAACCCTTTCTGCACCCGCTGATCGGCACAGCCTGGGGCAACAAGAGCTACATTCATTCATGGACTTACTCATTTACTGATTTCCTCATTCACAACATATGTACCTGGCACTGTGCTGGGCCCTAGGGACTCACAGACGAAGAAGATTCAGAGTCTTCAAGAAGCACAATATTTGGTGCACAAATCACTCTCCGTGAGGACTAGAACTACTCAGATCCACAGAAGCACTGACAATCTCCCAAAACACTCTATGCCACTACCCCTCTTTGGAAGTTTTCTTTGACTTTACTTCTCCCTCTCCACCAAGTTTACTCCTTCCCCCATATCAATTAATTTTTTTTATGTTGCAAATAATAGAAAACCAATATGTCTCATTTAAGTAATGATTTGATTCACATAGTGGGAGGTCCAGAGGTGGAACTGGCCTCCTGGTTGCCTGAGTCTAGTGTCTTCGGCTCTTTCTCTGCTCATCACTCAGCTCTGTTCTCCTCTATGCACTGAGTTTATTTTCAGGCTGACAGAGGCAAGAGGGCTGTCATACCTCCCAGAGGGTAAGATAAAGCAAAAAGCAACTCCCCAAATTTTCTAACACGTTTCCGCTCATATCTCATCGACCTGAAGTAGATCATGAGGCCATTATAAAACTAATCCTCATGGCCAGAAGGCAGCCATACATTGATCGATTGATTTAGGCCTGGGCAGCCACACCAATTACCTTGCTAAGGCAATAAAATGACTCTGATTGGGATTAGCACATCAGAGCCCATCTCTAGAGCTATGGATGGAGAGACACTCAAGATCTCACGGCCGCTCTATAAAGGGAGGGATGCAGAACGAATGTCACCCAATCATCGTTAATGACATAAGCGCCATGTGGGAATAGGAGCATCCACTGTTCTCTGAACCTGACACACGTGGGAAATTTCTGTCACTT
Organism: Cynocephalus volans; assembly: GCF_027409185.1. NCBI lineage: Eukaryota > Metazoa > Chordata > Mammalia > Dermoptera > Cynocephalidae > Cynocephalus > Cynocephalus volans. The sequence goes on from NC_084473.1 coordinate 14,681,873, forward strand.
CATCTGGTAGCAAAGTCTCCACAGGATCCAGGCTCCAGCCATTGGACTAAGGGCCTTGGAATGCTAGGTCTTCCCTCGAGATGGTGCCTCCCTCTGCACTCTCCTATTCTTAAAGATATCTGGAATTTTTGTCCCAAGCAATGCTAACAGATAGATTAGAAGGAATCTGAGCATGATTGAATTATCTCTGAGCTCTTCTATTTGTCTGCTGGTAGATTGGCCTCTGAGGATGGAAAGAAATATTTTCCACGTTGCTCCAGTTGGAGAGATTGTTTTTATTCTGTGTCAAATACTATTTTTCATAGGGCAAGGAGACGATCTCGGAATCATCCAGCATCCACTGGTTTATTTTTATGTAAAGTTTAAAGGAAAGACTTCTTGTTGGAAAGCAGCATTTTCTCATTACAAATGCTGAAGCTAGGATTATGGAACTTTCTGAAAGGAACTTGTGAACCATCAGGTAGAAAGCAAGACTATGACTGTGTGTCCCTACCTCCCTGGGGGACTAAGGGAAGTGAAGCAGCTCTACAGAATGAAACCAAGATGCTTCCCAGGGGGTGACATGGTGCCCCAGCACTTTCTAAACTGATGTCATTTTCTCTTCTCCAAGAGGGAGCTCCACGTTTGCAAAAGCCTTCAAGTGGTGGAGATTATAATATGGCCCCAGATGATCAGAGCAGGAGGAGTCTTCAGCAGCATTTCATTTTCTTTCAAAAACTAAAGTCAGGAGAGCTTAGGCAGTTCCTGCAAGATCACTTTCCTAAGGGAATAACAGTCTGAAGGAGCCAAAGATGAAAAGAAAATAGGAAGTGTTGCATGAGGTGATTTGGCAGAGCCTTATGTAGTGGTGGGCCTCACAGACCTCTGAAGCTGGGGGTTGGCACCAAGAACAGAAAGCGATGCTCAAACAGCAGGTCATCAAGACCATTCCAGAGGGAGTCAGAAGCCTTCCGCCAGACACAAGGCCAGTTCTGGAGCCAGTGTGGGTGGCAGGCATCTGAGGAATTCTGCCAAGTGGCTTCTCTGCTGCCCCTGCAGGTTTTATTGGCTGAATTTCTCCTGTATCAGCTCTTACACTGGAGGTATTTTCAGGGCCTTCTTTGTTTGCCGTCTTGAAAGATTCCACCCAGAAAGGAGAGGAAGAAGGAGATGGTACAAGTACTTGAGGGCTCATTTTATGCTCAGCTCTATGCTGTTTACTGTGTGCTCCGTGTGTCCCTCCTCCTGCACACACACTCTCACACTGACACCCACGTGCATGCAGTCACATATACTGACACCCACACGCACTCACACACACTTAAATTTGTTACGTTAGTTCCCTCGTTCCTGAGTCTATCTGGGTATGTGTCACGTTGCCACATCCCTCTAGCTCTTCTTATCAAGAGGAGTTAAGACAGTGATCCTCCTGATTGCTTTGCTGAAAACAGGCAGTCGTGGCCTATGGCACCCAGACAGGCTAGGCTCAATATTTTCATCTCACTCATTTCAGGATCAATTCTGAGCATCTACTATGAATAAGTATTCTGTCAGACAGGGGTAGAGAGTGGGGTACAAAAGCTATCATCAAGGAGCAAGGAATGGCTAAACTGCATGCCTGTACTACTCAAATACATGGAAAAACATGATATCTGCCTTAAAATTAGCTTTGATGATACCAAAGGAGAAAGAGCGCTTTTTAAAAAAATATCCAATATTTACAAAGATAGATAACTTTATTCAATGCCTATTATAAGCAGGTGTTGTGCTAAACATTCCACATTTTTCCATTTAATCCTTACAATTAACCTATGAAGTAGTTGCTCTTGATTATTCTTATTTCACAAATGAAGAAACTGAGGCTGAAGGAATTGGCTGAGATCAATGGGCAGGTGAAAAATGTCGGTTTTTCTCTATAAACACAACTTGATATTATGAGAGAGCACTCTGACTTTCAGGAAGAGGAGGAACTGGAGCTGAGCCTTTGAGGACAGGACTGCAGATCCCTAAGGCCATGGAAGGTGTGGGAGCAGAGGCCCTTGAGTAGAACGTGACACCTGACCACTCCTGGCTGAAGGAAATGGCAGTCTTTCCAGTTCGGGCAAGCAGGAGAATGCCAGGAAAGCAAAGGAGATGTGTGGTCCTCTGAGAGATCAGGCATTCACCATGCCAGCATTTTATACCTGGCTCAAGAAACTCCTAGGCAAAAATCAGATCAAGTGTGTTTGCCTTATTCATTGAGTACTTTTTCAGCTAGATTACCTGTCAGTAGAAAAACCCTGAAAGTCCCCTATCCATTCCATTCTGCTCTCTACAGCATGCCCAACAGACTTCCTAAAAGTATTCAGCCCCTTCCTCACAGTGGAAGTTCTCTGGGTCCTTCCTTCACCTGCACTGGTCTCTGAACAAACACCATCCTTCATTTTATATCCTCGCTGCAACCCTTCATTCTCTCACCCTGGACCACTCCAATCCTTCCCACCTCTTCTCCCTGCCAAGTCTCTTCACTCTGGCAGCCACACTTCCTTCAAAAGCCAGTAATTCAAAGCTCTTTCAGGACTCACTATTGGAAGCAAAAAACCAATTAATAAATTCAATGTGTTCTAACAGAGGGAGGCACAAAGGCAAAACACCCAAACAGGCTGGAAGACTAAGACAGTTTCCAGCCAGGTTGGCATCTGATCTAAATAAGAGAATTACCAGGAGCTTTGGCAAAGGACAACAAGAGGGGTTGTTCTATGTGGGCAACAGCAGGTAAAGTGACTCATGGCTGGGAGCAGACACATTCAGGAGACTACATGCACTTAGAAACACTGGAGCAGGGGCTCATAGGGGAAATGGTGAGGCATGAGACTTGCAGGGAATCAAGGAGCCTGAACACCCTACAGTCCCACGATTCCAGGATTGTAGCGGTCAACTCTCAGCCACCTCTGGCTAAGAGCTGCTGCTGCATGGGTGTGCTGTGCCTTTCATCTCCTCAGGCTCCTGTCCCCAGACGCCTCCCAACTCACATCCCTTGAATTTGTGATTCATAGAATCAGATTCCTGCCCTGTTTTCATCATATCAGTCACTGCTGTGTCTCTATCTCTACACTGTGGCCTTTTCTGTATTTGATTACAAATTCCTCTAAGGTGAAGGCAGGGGGAAGGCTTTGGAGAAAGCCCCTTCCTTGAAGATGAGAGATTTCAGAGTGCAGAGAGATAAAGTTCTATTTCTTGGAGACCCAGGCAGGTGAAAAACTTTTCTAAGAGCCTGCAGCAGAAGTGTCTGATTCATGGAGTAATGTCAGAGCCCGTCATATGAGCCTCCCATGAAGAGAATTGTAAGGGAACTTGATCTCCAAGGACAATTGCTCTGTAATGGGTTTCAGCACTCAATGCCATGGGCTTTCAAGATTCAGAAGAAAAGATTAAACCCCAAGGGTATAGGAACACAGTCTCCATCTATTTGTCAGAGAGAATAAGCCTCCCTCCACCTTCCGCCCTCCCCACGCACCAGCTTACAAGAGTGACCTCCACTCAGGCTTGGCAGGGCTTTGTGGCAGAACAGTCCAGCAGCTGTCTGGGTGTTTCAGTGCTTCTATTCAACTTCATTCAGTTCAGTGGGCTTTCATATAGCCCCTACTCTGTGCAGGGTACTATGCTAGGTGCTGAGAGTACAGAAATGAAGAAGACATCATCTCATAGCCTTGATGAGTTCAAATTTTAATTGAAAGAAACAGAAATATCATTAAATCATGAATAAATGGCTTTTAAAGGATTTTTTGGATCCAGTGTGTGGGAAACAGCATCCCCCCCCCCCCACTCTAGTTCACTCACATCTGCCTTTGAGTCCAATACAAGAATCATCTTCTCCAGGGATCTCAGCTCCTACTCTAGCATGGGGGAGGGGAGGCAGGCACTTGAACCTGATTTCTCCCCAGGAAAGGAAGAATAAGCTGAGGGTCTCTGGGAAGAGGACTTCAGACAAGGAGGAGCTGGGTGAGGGATGTTGTAGGGCATGAGAACCCTTTCTCCATGACATGAAACTCTCCCCATACCACAATTCAAAACCCCAAAACCTTTTAAATTCACTGTCTCAGTTTCTCTAACCTGGAGGTCCTAAAAACTAAGCAAAGGTCACTGTCACCATTTGCAAATGAGAACACTGAGGCCTAGAGGGGGAGTGACTTACCCAGCTCCACACGGCAGGAGGTGCACAGAGCCAGAGAACAGCTGGGCCTCTTCCCAGCCCCACAGATGTTTCTTCAGCAGAGCCCTGGAGCTGTCCTACCTGGCAAGTGGTATCAAAGTTTGTTTTTCTTCATGTACAAAAAGGATGGCTTCTCATAAACACACAGCAGAATATGTGAATAGGAAAGAAGAAAGCAGGGTTTTTGTATGAACAGACCCCTAGGAGTCAGCTGGGCCATCCTCTCAGGGAAGGATCCTGAGGTGGGAAGTATGAGGCAGGTCTTGCCCCGGAAGCTTTGTTCTGAGCCCAGAGGCTGCATCTTTCAGGGGGTCCTGACTTCAAAAGCTTAGTTTGAGGGTTACTTAGAGATGAGATGGGCAAATCCCCTGAGACAGGGTCTGAAACACAGGCACACATTGTGTGGTGGCCGGTCATGGCACCAGAAGATCAGTACTCATGAGGTAAGATGTGTGAACCTTAGCGAAGTGTGGCTTGTCTAAGATCACAAGCAGGGTGATGCAGACAGGAGTTAGGACTGCAGGTGGGTTCTCTGCCCACTGACCTTTTCCAGAGACCATGGGCACAGCCTTCTAGGTTGCCATGAAACCAGATGTCACCAGCCTGGGAGGGGTGCCTTTGTTCACTGACAGCTCTTCTTCCATCATGGAAAGGAAGCTCCCTCTCCATTGTTCATGAAGCATCAACTCGAGATAATTGCCAATTCTTCCTAGAGCAGCAGCATCTCAGAACATCTGGCAAGGAGAGAAGAGGCTGGGTTGATTTCCACAAAGAGATGATAAGTCCTGGAGCATAGAAACCCAAACTCTTCATTGTCTAGCCCACCTTGAGTCCTGCACCTCCAGTTTGCAGCCCTTTTGAGCACTTGATAACCTGCCCTTGGCTTCATACCCAGATCTTCATCTGTTCAGCACTTGTGTAACATTTACAATGTGTTGGACACTTGGCCCAGTGCTGGAGATGTGAAGATGAACAACTACAGGTCCCACCTAGACATCTTAACATGCAGTCTCAGCTTTGCCACCCACAGCTAGTTGACGAGTTCTCTGAGAACAGGAATCACACCTCCTCCTTCCCTGGCATGTCCTCAGGGCCAGGCACATCTGGGCATAGAGCAGTGGACTCAGGGCCTTGGTTGCCAAACACCAGGCCACTCTGTTTGCAAACCCAAGATTCTGACTCTAGAAGTGAACTCTATTCGCCCCCTGTTTTCTTCAAGGCAGAAGCAGGACAGAAATGAGGCTATGACTGTGAACCATCAGCATTACATGGAAACTGCAACACCAAGGTAGAAACATCATTCCCTTTACCCTGCTAGGCCACAAGCTTCTTTTGAGAATTCTTTTTATGTTTTTATCTTCAAAAAATGTTTTACCAAGCTCCTATATGAGATTGGGCAATCTGCCAGGTAATTTACATCTATTATTTTTTCAGACCCTCACAACTCTCTGATGAGAGAGACAAAAATATTTCTATGCTGTAGACATGAAATGAAGGCCCAGAGAGGTTAAGGGACCTACCCAATGCCACACCTTGGAAAGGGCAGATGGGGGTTCTAACCTAGATTTCCATGCCTTGCGGCACTCACTGCATTTCATTGTATATCTCCCCACTAAATACATATGCATGGACACATACAGATTAACACGGTAGCTAGCAATTCAAGATGAATCAATACTACTCGAGGATAGATTCATGATACTGAACTTTCTGCAGATTTCCACTATTTGTGGCATGCCTACTGCATGCACTGTGGATGGTAGAGCTGAGAGGTTAAGATCACAGGACTTAGAGCTAGGCTGTTTCCAACCACCCCTGGCCAAATTATCAACTTCTCTGTGCCTCAGTTTCTTTTTTAATGAAATGAGATAATAGCAACTAAATCTACCTCCCAGGGTTGTGGTAAAAATTAAATTAGTAATACAGGTAAACCAAGAAAAACAGTGCCAGGGACATGAATTGGCTCATTAAACACACGGTGTTGTCACCATGCACCACGCACATGCCAGGCACTTTCCATTCATCACTAGACCTCCTTCCAACAGCCCTGCAGAGTAGATAACACCATCCTCATTTTTTAGGTGAGGAAGCTAACACTCTGAAAGTCTAAATCATGTGTCAAGGTTATACAACTGGAAAAAGAGGGGAGAAACACTTTGGCCTGTTCTGTGCTAAAAAACCACAGTTCTAAAGAACCAAGCCAAGATGTGCAGTCAAGTTCTGTTCACCAGCAGAACGGAACACAATGTTTGGATAATAACACTGGAGCAAGAGCCTTTGCCCATCACAGCCTGAAACCTCCCCCAGAGGTTTTACTGATCCACTTCTTATGTTTTTGCTCTTCAGACATTTCATGTTCTTAAGGCTTCTTTTGCAAATCTGAATAAAAGAGAGCACCATTCTTCCAGCCCCAGCAGAAAAAGTACTTGGGAGGAATTTGCCAAGAGTCTCCACTTTGCTGTGATTATTTTCTTGGAAGCCTCAGAGAGTTTGGATAGCTCAGCTCAAATACATTCCCAGTGCTCATCTCCACATGAACACTCTTTCCAATCATCAGATATTTATTCTTCATTATTAATGAAAGAGCCAGCAAACCCCATTCAGTATGCTTACCTGAATATCTGGAACTAAAAGCATGTCAAAGGCATTCATTTTAACATGCATATTTCAAATTATGGACTTATGGCTATCTGTCTTGTAATGCCTCAAGAGTCTGAAGCTTGTCCTCATCAAAAATATAACTTTTGGAAAATGTTTTCAAATACTTGCTACCATCCTCCTGCTACATCATTGTCATTGTCATTTTCACAAAAACAATGGCTATTAAGCACCTATCCTACTAGCTCATTTTTTTTAATTGAGGTATAACTTACATACAATGAAACTTACTTTATGAAGTGTACAAGAGGATGAGTATTGACTAATCAATTTATAAACATTTGCACTTCAAAACATTGCCCCGTGTTCATTTGCATTAATCTCCTTCCCCAGCTCCCTGGCTCTGAAAACCACTGGTCTGACTTCTGTCATTACAGTTTTGCCATTTCTAGAATATCACATATGTGGAATCATACTGAATGCGGTCATTTGTGTCTGGCTTCTTTCAGTTAGCATAATGCTTCTGAAGTTCATTTTTGTTAGGCTCACTAGTTCTTAACCCCTCCTGGGGCTTCAGAATCTTGGGGCATTTAATTTTTTTTTTTAATTTTATTTTGTCGATATACATTGTGGCTGATTATTGCTCCCCATCACCAAAACCTCCCTCCCTTCTCCCTCCTCCCCTCCCCCCCAACAATGTCCTTTCTGTTTGCTTGTCGTATCAACTTCAAGTAATTGTGGTTGTTATATCTTCTTCCCCCCCCCCGTTTTGTGTGTGTGTGTGTGTGTGTGTGTGTGTGAATTTATATATTAATTTTTAGCTCCTACCAATAAGTGAGAACATATGGTATTTCTCTTTCTGTGCCTGACTTGTTTCACTTAATATAATTCTCTCAAGGTCCATCCATGTTGTTGCAAATGGCAGTATTTCATTCGTTTTTATAGCTGAGTAGTATTCCATTGTGTAGATGTACCACATTTTCCATATCCACTCATCTGATGATGGACATTTGGGCTGGTTCCCACTCTTGGCTATTATAAAGAGTGCTGCGATAAACATTGGGGAACAGGTATACCTTCGACTTGATGATTTCCATTCCTCTGGGTATATTCCCAACAGTGGGATAGCTGGGTCGTATGGTAGATCTATCTGCAATTGTTTGAGGAACCTCCATACCATTTTCCATAGAGGCTGCACCATTTTGCAGTCCCACCAACAATGTATGAGAGTTCCTTTTTCTCCGCAACCTCGCCAGCATTTATCGTTCAGGGTCTTTTGGATTTTAGCCATCCTAACTGGGGTTAGATGGTATCTCAGTGTGGTTTTGCTTTGCATTTCCCGGATGCTGAGTGATGTTGACGCATTTTTTCATATGTTTGTTGGCCATTTGTATATCTTCCTTAGAGAAATGCCTACTTAGCTCTTTTGCCCATTTTTTAATTGGGTTTCTTGTTTTCTTCTTGTAAAGTTGTTTGAGTTCCTTATATATTCTGGATATTAATCCTTTGTCAGATGTATATTTTGCAAATATTTTCTCCCACTCTTGGGGCATTTAAAAATTGTTCAGATAGGGAGCCTCACTCCCCCGAAAATCAAAGTCACCTTGTCTAGGGTAAAGGGCAGTTTGTTTTAAAAGCTCCCCTGGTGAGAAAATCTAAGTGACATGGGATATGGTGATGACTGTAGGTACGACACCAAAGGCCTAATCTATGAAAGAAATAATTGATTAGCTGGAATTTATTAAAATCGAGAAGTTATGCTCTACAAAAGACAGTGTCAAGAGAATGAAGAGACAAACCATAGACTGAGAGAAAGTATTTCAGAAAGACATATCTGATGAGAGACTGTTATCCAAAAATATAAGGAACTCTTAAAATTCAACCTTAAAAAAAAAACCCTGATTTAAAAATGAGCCAGAAACCTTAAAAGACACCTCACCAAGGAAGATATACAGATGGCAAATAAGTACATGAAAAGATGCTCCATGTCATATGTCATCAGGGAAATGCAAATTAAAAACACACCACAAGATAGCACTACATACTTGTTAGAATGGCCCAAATCCAGAACACTGACAACACCAAATGCTGGTGAGGATGTGGAGCAAGAGGGACGCTCATTCATTGCCACTGGGAATGCAAATGGTGCAGCCGCTTTGGAAGACAGCTTGGTGGTTTTTCACAAAACTAAACATGCTCTTATGATAAAACCCAGCATTCAGACTCCCTGGTACTTACCCAAAGGAACTGAAAACTTATGCCCACACAAAAACAGGGATGTTTATAGAAGCTTTATTCATAATCGCCAAAATTTGGAAGCAACCAAGATACTTTTCAGTAGGTGAATGGATAAATAAGCTGTAGTATATTCAAACATATGAATATTATTCAGCACTAAAAAGAAATGTGCTAGTTTTTTATCCCAAGATGGCCAACTGGAGAGGTCTGGCACTAGTGCCCTCCCCACAAAAAGAGACCAAAACAGCAGACAAACAAATATATTTTGACTTGAAATTGAGGAAACCATGCAGAGCACCAGGAGAGTGCGAAGACTCTCGTGAAGCATGAAAGAAGGGAACAGCTCCATAGACATCAGAGCAGAGCATCCAGCCTCAGCCCCTCTGCAGGTTCCAGCTCAGAACCAGGCAAAAAGAAGCTAAGCTGGAAAAGACCCCAGCTATTCCCACCACCACCACAAATGCCAGCAATCCCCACCTCCTCGGGGGAATCCTCCCAGTCTTTTTCAGATCCATGTCTGAACTCACTCAGCACTTGGTGCCCCCCAGGCAGGTAGACAGACCTGTGCAGTAGTTCCCCACATTCGTGGCCCACCTTGCACGCCCTGTGGGAGCTGAACCCACAAGTGACTGCATAGCCCATAGTTAATGTGGCAGCATCCCTGCCTCCCACTGGGACCCTTCACATGCTCTCACAGGTGCTGGTAGGGCCACAATCCCAGCTATTTGGAGCCTGGACCCTTGCACCAGACACAGCAAGCCTGAGTTCCTTTGTCTGGAGGGACTGCCTGCCTTCTGCCATGCTCACTCAAGTGTGGACAGGACCAAAGTGCAGGCTACCTGGAGCCTCGGACAGATAGTAGGGCTGAGACCCCAGCATCTGAACTCACACAGCACCCCCCCCCCCAAGGCAGGCCTGTATATGCTGCTAGAGCCAGTTGCACCCTTGCAGGCTCTCATTGTGTTCAACAGTGATTGGTTAGCAGCTTCTCCTTCCTATAGCACGCCTCCAGAAAGCCACTGGGTCCAGCATCATTCACACAGCCTCACTCCAGGCCCAACAGCTGAGCCACTGGCCCTCTACAGAACTTCCAGGACCTGTTGCTTCAGTGTATATCTGCTCTCAGACTATCATTAGGCCAAGTAGGGGCTCTAACACCCCAAGGCAGGCCCCTACAGAGCTGCTGGCCTCTGCTGCACCCTTACAGGCTTGCATCAGGCTCAACAGCTGATCAGACAGCCACATTCAGAGTAGCCAGGCCCTGTGACAGCTATGTACACCTACTCCCAAACCAACAGCTGACTGGGTAGCAGCTTTTCCTCCCCACAGCACTCTCTAGAAAGCCACTGGGTCCTGCAGCATCTACACAGGCTTGTTCCAGTCTCAACAACTGAGCCAGTGGCCCTCTACAGACCTACCAGGAACTGCTGCAACAGTGTACATTTACCCACTGACTGACAGTGGATCACCCACCCAACAAGAAACCCACTCCAACCAGAAACTGCTTAGGGACCCTCTGTCTAGGCTACAATGGCACCCACCAACAACTCTAAGACTGAATACAGTTGAAGAAGTTGCACAAAGGCTGCACTAACGTGCTCACCTAGATCCAAATTTAAAATACCCAACCTGGCTGTCAATATTGAATACTTCTACTGGAAAGAGTATCCCCCTTCAAAAGCCACTCCTAGAATTAAAAGAAGTGACTGTACCACCAGATGCCCAGAAGTCAATGCAGAAATATGAGAAGCATGAAAAAAACAAGGAAGTTTGACTCCCCCAAAAGAATACTACAATTCTCCAATACCAGACCCCAAACAACAGGAAACTGATGAATTTCCCAAGGAGGAATCCCAAAGAGCAATACTAAGGAAGCTCAAAATGATGGATGAAAAAAGAGAAATCACAATGAAGTCAAAAAATATTTGAGGACATATATGAGAAAATCAACAAAGAGATATAAGCAATTAAAAATAAAAATCAAGCAGAAATCCTGGAACTGAAGAATTTGTTCAAAGAAATAAAAAAGATACAACTGAGAACTTAAACAGCAGGTTAGAACAAGCAAAAGAAAGAATCTCTGAACTAGAAGACAGGCTTTTTGAATTAACACAGTTGGACCAGAAAAATGAAAAAAGAATTTTAAAAAATGAAGAAAACCTGTGAAATCTTTCAGATAACCTTAAGCATACAAATATTCATATTATAGGTGTATAGGAAGGAGAAGAGAAAGAAAAAGGCATTGAAAGCCTATTTAATGAAATAATAGCTGAGAACTTCTCAAATATTGGGAGAGAGATGGTCTTACAAATCCAAGAATCTCAAAGAGCCCCAAACCAATTCAACCCAAAAAGGACCTCCCCAAGACGCATTGTAGTCAAATTATCAAAAGTCAAAGATAAAGAAAGAATTCTAAAAATAGCAAGAGAAAAGAATCAAATTACCTATAAGGGAAATCCCATCAGGTTAACAACAGACTTCTCCACAGAAACCCTACAGGCCAAGAAAGCGTAGGATGACATATTCAAAGTGCTAAAAGAAAAAACTGTCAACCAATAATACTATATTCAGCAAAGCTTTCCTTCAGAAATGAAAGACAAATAGTATCTTTCCCCGACAAACAAGAACGGTAGGAATTCACCACCACAAGAGCTGCCCTTCAACAAATCCTCAAGGGTGTCCTAAATCTGGAATCAAGAAAGATATATGTCACCATCAATATGCAAGAAAGAATAAAAGCCACTGGCAGAACAGATACACAAATGAGAAAGAGAAAGAAAATGTACAAAACAACAACAACAACAAAGATAAACAATAAAAGAGAAAGGAAGGAACATAAGAAATATAAAGCTATAGAGAAATTAATAAAATGGTAGGAATAAGGTAATACCTTTCAATATCAACACTGAATATAACTGAACTAAATTCCCCTCTTAAAAGATATAGACTAGCCAAACGGATTATAAAACTAGACCCAACTATACACTGCCTGCAAGAAACTCATTTAACCAATAAAGACATACATATAGTAATAATGAAAGGATGAGAAAAGACATTCCATGCAAATGGAAGCCAAAATCAAGCAGAAGTCACCACAGTTATACCAGATAAAATAGACTTCAAACCAAGAATTATAAAAGAGACAAAGAAGGACGTTCTATAATGATGAAAGGATTAATACTGCAAGAAGATATAACTTAAATATGAATATATATGCACCCAACATCGTAGCATCCAGATATATAAAGCAACTGTTACTGAATCTAAGGGGAGAGATAGACCCCAACATAGTAACAGTTGAGAGCTTTAACACACTGTTCTCAGCACTGGACAGATCATCTAGGCAAAGAATCAGCAGAGGAAATATTGGATTTAAACAACATCTTAGACCAACTGGACTTGACAGACATACAGAACATTTCATCCAAAAATAACAGAATATACATTCTTCTCATCAGCACATGGATCATTCTCCAGGATAGACCACATATTAAGTCACAAATTATGTCTCAACGAATTTAAAAAGATTGAAATCATACCAAGTATATTTTCAGACCACATGGAATAAAATTAGAAGTTAAGAAGCAAAACTTGAAAACTCTACAAATCCTTGAAATTAAACAACATGCTCCCGAATGACCTGTAAGTCAAAGAAGAAATAAAGGAGGAAATCAAAAAAATTCCTTGAAATGAAAGAAAATACAAGCACAGCTTACCAAAACTTATGGGAAACTGAAAAGCAGTACTAAGAAGGAAGTTTACTGCAGAGTGTGTTTACATCAAAAGGGTAGAAAGACTTTGAATAAACAACCTAACATTAAATCTCAAAGAACTAGAAAAACAAATAATCTAATCCCAAAATTAGTAGATAGAAAGAAATAACTAAGATCAGAGCAGAACTAAATGAAACAGAGATCAAAAGAATGATACCAAAAAAAATCAATAAAACAAAAAGTTGATTTGGGGGGAGAATAAACAAAATAGACAAGCCATTGGCCAGACTAACTAAGAAAAGAAGAGATAAGACCCAAATAACAATAAATGAAAAGGAGACGTTACCACTGATACCACAGAAATGCAAAGAATCATTAGAGACTATTATGAAAAACTATATGCCATTGAATTTGAAAACCTCAAGGAAATGGATAAATTTCTGGACACATACAAATTAACAAGACTGAACCAAGAAGAAATAGAAAACCTGAACTGACCAATAACAAGCAATGAGATTGACAAAGTTATCAACATTCTTCCAACAAAAAGAAGCCCAGGACCAGATGTCTTCATTGCTGAATTCTACCAAACCTTTAAAAAAGAATTAACACCAATTCTTTTCAAAGTACTCCAAAAAATTGAAACAAGGCCATTCTCCTAAATTCATTCTAGGAGGCCAATATCACCCTGATACCAAAATCAGACAAAGACACAACAGAAAAAGAAAGCTATAGGCAAATATCTTTGATGAACATAGACCAAAAATTCTCAACAAGATATTAGCAATCAGAATACAGCAATACCTCAAGAATATTATACACCATGATTATGTGGGATTCATCCCATGGATGCAAGGATGTTTCAACATATGAAAATCAATAAATGTGATACACCACATCAACAAAAGCAAGGACAAAAACTATATGATTATCTCAATAGATGCAGAAAAAGCATTTGGCAAAATTTAGCATCTCTTCATGATAAAGATCTTTAACAAATTAGGTAAAGAAGGAAATGATCTCAACATAATAAGACCTATACATGACAAACCCACTGCCAACATCATCCTGAATGGGGAAAAACTGAAAGCTTTTCCTTTAAAAACAGGAATAAGATAAGGATGCCCACTCTCACCACTATATAGTGTTAGCAGTATCAGTGCCATCAGGCAAGAGAAAGAAACAAAGGGCATCCAAACTGGAAAAAAAAATCAAAAAAATTACACAAAAATCACATGAAATCACACAAAAAACAGTAGCATTCTATACACCAACAATGAACAAGCAGAAAAAAGAAATCAAGAAAGAAAACCCATTTACAATAGCTACCAAAAGAATAAAATACCTAGGAATAAGTTTAACCAAAGAGATGAAAGATCTGTACAATGAGAACTACAGAACACTGCTGGAAGAAATTAAAGAGGACACCAAAAGATGGAAAGACTTTCCATGTTCATGGATTGAAAGAATTAACATTGTGAAAATGTCCACACTACCTAAAATGATGTACAGTTTCAATGCAATCCCCATCAAAATACCAATGACATTCTTCACAGAAATAGAAAAAAACAATCCTAGCATTCATATGGAACAACAAAAGTCCCCAAATAGCCAAAGCAATCCTCAGCAAAAAAATAAATAAATAAATAAAGCCAGAGGTATTACACTACCTGACTTCAAATTATACTATAAAACTATAGTAACCAAAACAGCATGGCACCAGCATAAAAACAGACACATGGACCAATGAAACAGAATAGAGAACCCAGAAATCAACCTGGTACTTACAGCCAACTGATCTTTGACAAAGGCACCAAGAACATACAATGGGGAAATGACAGCCTCTTCAGTAAATGGTGCTGGGAAAACCAGATATCCATGTGTAGAAGAATGAAACTAGACCCATACTTCTCACCACAAAATTAACTCAAAATTGATTAAAGACTTAAATATAAGTCCTGACAATATAAAAACTCCTAAAAGAAAACATACGGGAAACACTTCAGGATGTAGGACTGCGCAAAGACTTCATGAATAAGATCCCAAAAGCACAAGAAACAAAAGAAAAAATAAACAAATGAGATTTTATCAAACTAAAATCTTCTGCACAGCAAAGGAAACAATCAACAGAGTGAAATGACAACCTACAAAATGGGAGAAAATATTTGCAAACTATACATCCAAAAAGGGATTAATATCCAGAATATAAAATGAACTCAAACAACTTCACAGTAAAAAAACAAGTAACCCAATTAAAAAATAAGCAAAGGAGCTGAATAGAAATTTTTCAAAGGAAGACATACAAATGGCCAACAGGTGAATGAAGAAATACTCAACATCATTAATCATCAGGGAAATGAAAGTCAAAACTACATTCAAATATCATCTCACCCTAATTAGACTGGCTATTATCAAAGAGATTGAGAATAACAAATGCTGGTGAGGATGTGGAGAAAAGAAAACCCTTCTACACTGTTTGGTGGGACTGTAAATTAGCACAGACATTATGGAAAATGGTATGGAGTTTTCTCAAACAACTACAGATAGAACTACCACACAATCCAGCAATCCCACTGCTGGGGATATACCTAAAGGAATGAAAATCATCATGTCAAAGGGACACCTGCACTTCTATGTTCATGGCAGCTCTATTTATAATAGCTGAGATTTAGAACCAACCTAAATGTCTATTGATGGACGACTGGATAAGGAAAACGTACACCATGGTATACACACCATGGTATACTACTCTGCCATAAAAAAAGAATGAAATCTGCCATTGCAGCAACCTCAATGAGCCTGGAGAAAATTACATTGAGTGAAATAAGTGAGGCACAAAAAGAGAAATAACACATGTCCTCATTCATAAGTGGGAGCTAGGAAGGAAGGAAGGAAGGAAGGAAGGAAGGAAGGAAGACCACAAAGAAACACTGAACTTTCAAAGGAGAGAACAGACCTATAGTTATTAGAAGTAGGAAAGGCACCCCTTTAGGGAGTAATTGGGTAAGGGATACAAAGAATAATTATAATTTGCAGTGACGAACATGGTAATAACATTGATTTGATCATCACATACTGTATACAAGTACTGATAGTCAACTCTGCATCCCATAAAAATGTATAATCAATTAGGCCTCAATTCAAAAAATGAATTAGAAACAGACAAACAAGTGAAAACAATGGAAAAAATAAATAAAAATCTGAATGTCATCAACATATGGGAGACATGTACATTTAACTGCTTCATTTTAGTGAATTAAACTCAATTCTAAAGTAGGAATGACGTATAACTGTCTTTTACATAAGTTTCATACTGATGATTTACCTTTTTTCTAATGATTCTTTTTTTCAATAGGTTTTCATACACACATTTAAAATCAGAATTTCTGTAAGGTGGATGAGAGATGTACTTTCAACTGCATCATTTCAGTGAATTAAAGTCTGAACTAAAATATAATAATAAAAAATAAAAAGAAATGAGCTATCAAGCCATGAAAAGATGTGGGGGAAACTTAAACACATGTTACTAAGTAAAAGAAGCCAGTCTGAAAAGTCTACACACTGTATAATTTCAACTACATGACATTCTAAAATTATGGGGATCAGTAATGGCTGGGCTTTAAGGGCAAGGAATGAATAGTCAGGGTACAAAGGAGTTTTAGGGCAGTGGAACTATTCTGCATAATACTATACCGGTAGATAGATGCATGTTGTTATACATTGGCCCAGACCCATGGAATGTACCCCACCAAGAGTGAACCCTAATGTAAACTATGGACTCTGGGTGATAAAGAGGTGTCACTGTACGCTCATCGATGGTAACAAAGGTCCACTCTGCTGGGGGACGTTGATAATGGCAGAGGCTTTGCATGAGTAGAGGCAGGGAGTTCACGGGAATTCTCTGTACCTTCTGCCTAGTTTTGCTGTGAGCCTAAAACTGCTTTAAAAAATAAAGTCTATTTAAAAACAAAAAAAGCTCCCCAGGCATCCAGGTTTGAGAGCCAAAAACTTATACCACACCCTCGGTTGTTTTACACATATCAACTTCAATCCTAACCATAAACCTGAAAGGTGTTATTGGGTTAAATATCTTACCCAAGATCACACAAATAGTAATCGGAACAGGGAGATTCAAACTCAAGTCTGTCTTTTTGCACAGCTCACGCTCCTTCCATACTGTTTCAGGCTAGAGAGAAAATCTCCCACTGTGACAAAGAAGCAGTTCTTTCACTCAAAAGAGGCCATGGAAAATTTTCACTTGAAAAAAAAAAAATCACTCCTGTTATTTGGCTGGAGGTGGGTGGAAAGCATCTAAACAATTTTCAGAGCATGATAACTATCCTTCATGCTTCAACAGAATAAAAACGGCTGAGCACAAGTTTACCAAATTTCCGGGAGAAAAAAAAAATCACCTTTGGGCTCAGAACAAGCCTGATAAATTCCAGCCCAAAGGGCAAGTTGAAGAATGCTAAAGGTTCCTGAGACGTAAACTTATAATAGAAACGATCCCACAATGATAACTATCGCAAAGCCAATGCTGTCGGACAAGAAGCCTGGTCTCAGAGGTCAGATTGGCCAGAAGAAAAATAAGAACGTCCCTCCAGCCTTTGGTTTCTTTATATACACTGTTATGTGGGCTTGTCTGGGAAGAAGTTTCTCCCAGCTGCTTACTGAGTTCTACAGGAAACAGAAATGGGCCTGGTGGGACCTGCTTGTCAGAAAGAATACTGAGTGCTGTAGACATTTTAGAATGAAGAACACTTTCTTTTTAGTTAACGGGCAACCCAGGAAACCATAGTTCTCAGAGTACATTCAAATTCTTTGAAATTGGAAATACTAGCATCTCTAACAACCTGTGCACTTGTGTGCAGTCAGTGCAAGCCTCAGTGCTGAGAAGAGTCATATGTTTGGCTTTTCTGTGTGTGACATTGTGCAGTACGATGGTATACCAGCATTTTTTCCAACCACAGGAGTGTCAGCAAATATCTCTTTTAATAAGTGAATAATCCCATCTTGACTGACTCATTCAGTGGTTGCAACATGTCCACGCATCCCACAGACCCCTGAAAAAATACTGAGTGAGTCAGCAAGGGTGGCAGGAGCTCAGATGTGAGGGGATCTGTGGCTACCCAGCCACAGTAGCCAGGGAGGATGGCACTGGGCACCCCTCCCATCCTCAGATGCACCGAAGGGCTCCTGAAGAGCCCTGGAGAGGCCAGATCCCTGGGTCTAACCCCAGAGATTGCATTCAGTGGGAACTAAGGCTTTTGGAACAAAGTACCACAAACCAGGTGGCTTCAACAACAGAAATGTGTCTCCTAGTTCTGGAGGCTGGAAACCTGAGATCCAGGTGTACGCAGCATTGCTTCCTCCCAAAGCTGTGGGGAGACCCTGCTCCAAGCCTCCCTGCTAGCTTTCGGTGGTTGCTGGCCATCTGTGACATTACTGGCTTCTCTGGCACCTGACCTCTGCCTTCATCCTTACACAGCGCTCTCCCTGGGTGTGTGCCTGTCTCCTTTTTGTAAGGACACCAGCCATGTTGGATTAGAAGCCCATTCTAATTTGGTATGACCTTATTCTAACTTAACTAATTTCATCTGCAAATACCCTATTTCCAAACACAGTCACAACTGAGGTGCTGAGGATTAGGGCTTCAACACAGGAATCTGTGGGATACGTAATTCAACCCATAACTGTTTGCAACTGTCCTTTCAACCAATTGCTCAGGTGAGCTTATCAACCTGGTTAGATAACCACTAACTTACAGCGGAGGCATCACCTCTAGATAAACCCACTCTCATCACTGGAAGAAATTAACACACACACGCACACACACAAACGCGCACACACGCACGCACGCACACACGCACGCACGCACACACGCACGCACGGCCTCTTTCTCCCCCCTCACTCCCCTCTTATTTCCTCCCTCCCAAATACCTCATCTTTGTCTTGCTAAATCCACTTTCTCAGGCAGACCAAAGGCGCAGAAGAGAAGACTGGGGTGGGGGTGTCTACAGAAGGTTATTATGAAAAGGGAACATACTCGACTGGACATCTGGGACCATCTTTACTGACTCCCCACTGACTGGTGACTCCAGGAAAAGCCAGTTATATTTGCTAAGATAGTTTTCTATGTTAGATTATGTTCAAGGTCTATGAAAGATTGTTCTTGTCCCAAAAGAGATCTGCTATCCAAATTCCAAATAAAATTCAACATCAGAAAATAGCATGTTCTCTGTGTGACAAATTCAAAGAAATGGTATCTGCTCCTTCAGCCACTTGACTTACATTCAATTTTCTTGGAAAAGGGCATAGCCAAAAGCCAAACATACATTGGGTGAATGTAAAATGGCATGGGGGCGTCATAAACGAGGAGAAAAAGAGAAATAAAAAAACAATTTACAGCTATTATTAAGAGTACCATAAATATGTGCTCCAAACGAAAAGCCGGACTTTTTTTTTTAAGTTAACAGTAAGTTTCCATCCAAGAAGAAACACATAAAGAATATCTACAAATTAAGGAGTCCTCTATGCATTCTATGTGCTACAAACCTTCGTTTTTTTGTGTAAAAGGGTAGTTAGCTGTTGCAGGGGGGTGGAGGGACGCTGTGCAGAGTTCTAGGTCATTAACAATCCACCTAGGCCAGAGTGATCTTTGAAAATGTCAATCACATTATGTCGCCCTCCTGATCAACACCTGCCTAGCCTTTCCAGTTTCACTGGGAATAAGATCCAAAGTGCTTGCTGAACCTGGACCCTACCTGCTTCACCCCCCACCCCCACCCTGCATTGGATTGAGATAAAGAGGGAAGCTGCAGAATTCCAGCCCTAAAGAGAACCGTGGCAGAGGGAGGTCATCACAAAAGGAATCCAGCAAATGCCTCTTCAAGGGAGACCTCCAGACTTGTCCCATTTTATTCCCCCAAGAGAGGTGGCTTGGGTGCAAGATACAAGGACAGCCTCCTTCTCGGGGTCACGCAAGTGCTTAGAGTTTGCGCGCCATGTGCCTCTCTTGCCCTCCCCCAGCCCCAGCCCCATGAGGCATAACAGAGACCCTATTGTTAATTCCACTTGACTCAGATCTCCTGCCCCATCATGCACCCACCTGGCCTCTGAGGTACCCTGGGCCAGCCTTTGTAGAGGGAACAGAAATGAATGAGGATCAGAGTTTGAAATGACAAGCTTATAAGCTAAAATGGGTGTGATGCAATTAGCTTGACACTCAGGAGACCATGGCAAGTTCTCTAACATAGGGGTCACCATTTAGAGGATGATGCAAGGAAGGAAGAGGCCCCTGCGGTTTGGCATGGCTTCCTGTGCTCTGTCACGGTGAGGAGGGACATAGAGGGATGAGCAAGATTTTGACAGGAGAAGCTGGATTTTGAAAGATTTCCAGCAGAAAGAAGAATGCGAGCAAACATGGTTTAAAAAAAAAAAAGACAGGTTATAAGTTAAAATTTTGCACAAAGTGCAAAGGGGAGGGTTTAAAGGGAATTTTGTTTTTACCCTGCGAATGTCTGGGTGTCATCAGAGCCAACTCAGCTCGTCAAGCCTGACATTTGTTTTGTCATTTTCTTTCTAATTAGTACAGGAGCTAAGCTCTCAAACATTAATTTTACTCCTATGCCTGTGTTACGACAGTATTGGCTTTTAGCTGATAGAAAAGGTGATTCTCTTCCATAGACCATTAAACCATGCTCAGGGTTAATTCCTCCATCACATCCTAAAGAAGAGTTTCCTCATCCAGACCTAATGAGACTGTGAAGAAAGGTAAAATGCTCCAGCACCCAGGCCAGGGGATTAAACACACTAATTAAAATGCAACCTGCCTAAGCCACCCGGTTTCCAAAGATCAGCAAAGCCAAGAAGTCAGTGATGCTAAAAGTTAAATCGGTGCATGGAGCACAGAGCAAGTCTCCCAGCAGGCAGAAGCCCAGCAGTGCCAGCCAGCCAGGCAGTCCCCACGTGGAGAGAGGAACCGCTTTCTGATGGCTTCATGTAACTCATAATAACATCATTTTATTCTTAGAAGCAATTTCCATTACTGGCCCTGTTTATTATCACATTATTTTCTCAATAGCAGCAATAAACACACTAAACTCTCCCTGTTTGCTCACTTTTTTATTACTGTTCACAGTTGTCAAGAAAAGTAAGCTGTGAGCCATGTGCTCATTAACTGGGAGCCCCTGTGCGGCTGCTGGTGCTCCCTGACAGCTAGTGTGCCTGCAGTTAGTGTGCCTGACTGCAGCCTGGGGGCAGCCAGGAGCCCCAGGTCCAGAGGAAACCCAGAGGAGGTGCCGAGTTGATCAAGGCCCAGGGCATGACTGAGGGATGCGCTTTAGTCTCTCCACTTGTGGTTTTGACCTAGTGGGAAAGATATAAAACACCACGAGCTAGTATTAGAGCACACCGAAGAGTGTTTTTCAAACTGTTGGTCACGGCCCTTCAGTGGGTTATGAAACAAATTTCATGGTTCATGACCAGCATTTTGTAAATGAGAGGATGAAAGAGAAAATCGAGTGTATGGCAGTCGAGTATGACTTCAAGAAACTTGTTTTAGTTGTGTGTGTGTGTGTGTGTGTGTGTGTGTGTGTGTGTACACACAGGTAATGTGGGTGTGCATGAGAGTGTACACAGGCACACACACTGAACCATGATGACTTCTTACCACGGGTTGAAGTCAAAAATGTTTGAGAAACACAATCTGTGATTCAAGCCTTTAAAAGGAAAATGTATGCAGAGTCATAAAATAAAAACAGCAGTTGGCTTTAGAGCTGGAGAGAACCGGGTTTGAACCCTGGCCTTCCCACTTACTAGCCCTGTGACTTCGGGCTTCCGCTTGTAACTTCAGTCCTGCCACCTGAGAGTGGGATCAATGGCCTGCGTCGTTGTCGCCGGGCCACCATGAGAGCATGTGCAGTGGAGAGCCGGGGCCTGAAGGCAGAAGCCAGGCTGTCTGCTCAGCTCTGAGATTTGTAGGCCGTGAGTGCCGAGCGCTTTCTCCCTCTTGGCATCAGCGGCATCTTCTGCAATATGTGGGTGATGACATCCACCACCCAGGTTTGTTGTAAGGATTAATGCGATAAAAGCATGTGAATGTGCTTTGTGATGGAAACGTGCAATAAAATGAGAGGACTTATTTCTACTCTAACATCGTATGAGGGACAAGTGCGGTTTCAAGTGGACACCAGTTGACCTATCTCAGTAGCTACTGGCTAAGTCTGTAGCCTGTGTGCAGCCTGGTGTCTCCTAAGATAGGGGCATCAGATGAGTGACAGGGCCTCAGACAGAAAACCAGAATGTTGATGACTCTCTCTGAGCCTCGCTCTCTCCTGTAAGGACTTCGGGGCATTTAGATGAGCTTCAGGGCACTCCTCTTGAGGAGGATGAGGCAGAAAGGTAATCTGAATGGGTCAGATTACCCAATTACAAATTATTCTCTCTGCTAACTCCAGCCTTCTAAAAATACTCCAGTCTGGTGTCAACTGGGCCGTAGGATGTAGTTCCCAAGCCTTGCTTAATCTCAGGGCCATTTATACAACCATTTCAAAATAAAGATTCCAGGGCCATTCCATGCAGACATCACATCAATTGGCCTGCTGTGGCACTTAGTGGTGTGAACTTTCTCAAAAGCTATAATAGCACACCCAGTTTCAGAGTTTTTTCTTGGGTAACAGACAAAGCATGGCCATCCTGAGATTTAGATGAGCGCTCAATACAGCCATAGGATGTTTCCTTACAAGGTACTTCTCATACTTTGGTATGCTTAAGAATTTCCCCAGGGAGTTATAAAGCTTGCAGGATCCTGGGACTCAACCCCTGGAGACTCCAGCTGTGGTGGGGCCAAGGACCCCACAGGATTGATAAGTAGCCCCATATGCCTCTGAGGGAGATGGAACAGAAACCAGCCCTTGGAAGAACAGCACACATCACTACCAGGTCACTCCACCTCTCCGAGCCTGCTTCAGCAGCTCCAAATTGGGGCAATCCCACTCCCTGTGTACCTCGTTCATAGGGCAGTTGTGGGGCTAAATGAGAATGGTAATTTGTAAATTGCAAAGGTCTGCAAAGATATTTATTATGGTTAACCAAATAGCTGTGTAACTCAGAGCAAAAGATCTACAGGGCAAAACCACATGTTTCCAGTTCATCTCAAACCATGTCCTTAAGAGACCAAAAAATCACAATTTGCTTGAAAACCAAACAAGGTAATGTAAAGATCAAGCCAAATTTATGCAGTTTCTCATTCATTCAGCTGTGTGATTCTTATTAAATTCTTCCTGATTTCTTTCAGCTTCAGACCCAGGGGACAGTGCTTATTTTCAAAGACAGGCTAGAATAGCACATTTACAGCCCACATGAAAGGCTGTAAATATACTACAAATATAAATTAAATAAGAGTATAAATTAAAAACGCTTCACATGTGCGAACTGTTACTGGTAAACACATGAGAGCTGAGGACTGAATCTTCAGGGACAATGACTAGGATAAAACTGGGTCCCAGCAAAGTCCTAGACTCAGACTATTAGAGCTGGAAGGCACCTGAAGTCTCTTATTTATGAGAAAACTGACACTCAGAGAAAGTCACACCACTGGGGTCACAAAATTCACCTTGACTCCCAAGTCACTGGTTGTCTTACTCCAGCAAGCTCTGATAATAAACATTTCAAATCAGAGCAGAAATGGTGTGTGGTAGTAAAGCACCACGGGACAGGAAAAGCGGAGGTCTGGGCTCGACTTTGAGGTATACAGCTCAGAAGAGGTGGGAAGCTGTGCCAGACAAGCAGAAACCACCGAGGGCTGCACAGGAGGCAAAGAGACAACGAGGGTGCCTGAATGCTGGTCAGAACTCACTCCATCCTTGTGGCCTCCAGGGCTCTGGCTTCAGAGTTACAAAAGTTTTTCCCCTGAACAAGTTGCTAAGCAACTGAGGGAGAGAGAGGAACAGAATGCTATGCTTCTGTTCTATACCCTAAAGTTAAGCAACAGGAGGCAGCAGAGCACCTGCAAATCTTGCACATCTGCAGCCTTCCTCTCTTTGGCATAGCCACACGTCTTTCTCTAAGTCCCTGGTAGACCTCAACTCTCTTTCCCTGGGGTGCAGAGAGAGCAGCTGCTCAGCACTCAGATGGATGAATACTCTGCTGAATCCCTGTAAATAATCACCCATCAATATAATAATAATAATAACGGCAACAACAATAAACTCCTTATGAACATATGGAGTTGCCTGCTTCATTCTTTGGTCCCAGGATACCTTATCAGTTTGGTGGGCATTATACTGTTAGTTCACACTCAGACGGGGGTCTCCAGAGACCAGGGCAATGAAGAAGGAATGGTTGGAGAGAAAGCGGGGTTAGATTATGAAGAGCTTTAAACATTGGGCTAAAGAATTTAGATCGCATGGGGAGTTACTGAAGGTTTTTGAGCTAGAAAGCAACCCGATATTGTAGAATCATGAAATGAGAGAGCTAAAAAGAATCCCAGCTGTGCTTTTCAAACTTCACAGTGTATTGAATCATGTGAGGTTCTTGCAGATTCTGATTCTGCACTCTGGAGTGGAGTGTGAGATTCTGCATTTCCAATAAGATCTCAGGATATGTGACGCTGCTGGTCAGTGGACCACATTTGGAGTAGAAATATTGGTGCTCATTCTAGCCCAGTGGATTTCCATTTTGGCTACATATCAGCATCACCTAGAGAGCTTCACAAAAACTGCCAATGCCTATGCCCTACACTGAAAACCCACAAAACCAAAATAGTTGGGGGAACATAGACATTGATTACATTAAACACTCTTCAGTGATTCAATGTGCAACCACAGCTGAGATCTTGATTCCTGTCCAACTTCTCCTCATTGTAGAAGAGAGTCAGAAAAAAAGTGACCTGCACGAGATCATTCATTTCAAGGAAACTGCGAGAGAACCACATCCTCAGATCCTTACTCAAAGCCTTCCCACTATACCATACAGCCTTTAGTAAGCAATCTTACAAACATCTGAAAGACGGAAGGAAGCTGCAAATCTTAGTCTGGGAATTTTTTGTGTGGGGGGTTTTTTTTGGGGGGAGGGGGGTTTGACAATTTTTTTGTGGCATTCCATGAAGTTATTCTTACATATTGGCATTTAATCTTTTTGATTAATGAGTGAAGGGAAACCCCACGAACCCTCCTTCCCACTCTGGCAGCCCCATGATCCTAAAACAAAGTTTGTAGGAAGTGTAATAAGAAAAACTGGTAATGTGTTACAATTATGCTTGGCTGGCTAGAAACTGAACTTCACAATAGCAATGCTAGTAAATTAAAATTTAAAGCAGTTGGTAACCGAGGTTTGTATTTAGAATAACTAAAAAAGAAAATTTGCCCATTTAGTTTTTGTTTCCTTGTTCCCCCGAGGCAGCATGGCCATGGGGAAGAGGACTGGGCTGGAGCTGTGCTCTGGATCCTGTGACTCACTGTGTGGTCTTGGGCAAGAAAGAGCCATGTCAGGCCTCACTTTTTCATCAGAGAAATAAAGAGGTAGAATATGATGATCCGTATTCTTTCTACTCAGAACTGCTATGATTCTAAGCAAATACAATGCAGTGGGGAGGGCGGCAGAGGAGGAAGGAAGTAACAACTTAAATACAAAGAAAAAAAAAAGCCAGCAGAGTAATGAATTAAAAAATAACCAAAAAAGACAGTGAGAAAGAGAAACTTCAGTTCTGGCAGAGAGTTTGCCAATGTCCGATTTCTCTTTCTTCCTTATGATCAGAACTCCAGGTACATTTGAGAAAATAATGTGCCAAGCTAAAACCTACATTTCCCAAATGTTCTTGTTGCTAAGATTGACCATGTGACATAACTCTGGCCAATAAGACATAAGCAAAAGTCTGCTGAAATGTTCTGAAAAATGTGTGCTTTTCTAATTTATTTTCAATTTCTTTCCTTTTTGTTTCTTAATTCTTCTTCCTGCATGAAACACATTTATAAATTTCCAATCCATGGTATCTTCAAATACTTTCAATTAGTTATTATCTACTAATGTATTTAAATCTAGTAAACATACAATTAAATTGTTTCTGGCAAGACCACTGTGATATTGCTATAGAGATCACCCATCAAAATTTCCAAGCCAACTAATTCATCAATCATCACTAGCTCAGTGACTCACCGAATGACCAATTTGTTAAATTATTGATTCACTTTTTAAAAGTTTCTATTAACCAATTATAAAATTTATAGTAGTTTTGTTTTCCTCAAGGATGGTTAATGTTAAATACTTATTTTGGATTGTATTAAATACACAATTTTGGATTGCATTTTCTTCTGTCAGGCAGGTGACAAAGTATTTTATGAAAAAGAGGATAGGTTTCTTTCACTGAGTGTATTTTCAATCCAGGTTACTGCCATTTCTACTTCATTAATTTACCGACTTGCTTTTCCGATTGAGAGAAAAGGGGTCATAACCAAGTAGCGCACCAAGAATGGGAATATTTAATTCATTCACCTTCACATATCACACACTCACCAAATCAGCATACACATACACACATCTTACACAAACACCTACAACATCTACGCAGACTTGGTGTGTTTAGTGAGGCTGACAAATATATATTATGATACTATAAACTGTGTGTAAGGAATAGGCCATACAAAAATAACTCACTCTATTTCTAATGATAACATAGATTATTTAATACTAATGGAAACGGTAATAGAGACACAACATATTAGTACATAATATCTTGATAAGTAGGGGTCATTTGAGACGAGAAATACAGCATTGTTTTACTCTGTACCATTAACAATTTACAAAGACTACCCAAGAATAAAGAGCAGCCTCCACGTCTGCAGGGGTGTGGACATATATGTGTCTGAGTGATGCATGCACGTATGATGAGCATATGAAGTCACTTGTACAAAATCATTCTCAAGCACAGATCCTGTGTACAACTCCCTGCTTTCTCCTCTACTGAAGAAAATATATCTGTGTATTGAGGAAAGCAAAGAAGGCAGAAGATTGGATTTAAAATGTTCTTGGAGAGAGAGTCCACCTGTTCACTTATAAATTCCTTGACATTCATGCTACATATTACAATGAAATTCAAAATTCACAAAATGTAATGCAAAATATGCACAAAACTTTGGGCCCATCTCAGTAAAACATGAATAATTGCTACAAACTTTCTAAGTAGTTAATAAAACAGATTTTTTTTTTTGGTGGACTGAATATTGAGTGAATAAATTCTTCAGCAAGTTGCTGTATTGGTCATTTGCTGTTGTAGATTTGGAGTTGGGACAACTGGTCATTCCAAGGTAAACAAATAAACTATTCAGTAAACTAGTATATGATTGACTGTCAGTTAATTCATCTAGGTCCTCCCATTTCATGTAATTAACATTATTAGCAGGTTATTTTTAAGCATTATAGACATTTTCAATAATTAACAATGGCATTATTTTTTAAATAATTGTTTATTAATGAAAACAAACCCTTTATTTGATACATTTAGTGCTTAGGCTTCCTGCTAATTTATTCTATATTGTAGTCTTAATATTAGCTTAACTAAGTTATGTTGAAATACATTAACTAAAAAATAAAAATAAGGTCTCTCCTTCCATTGTTCAGATTCTGCAGATGATCTGTGTGTTAAACACTGTTCTTGTCTCACATAACCTACATTGGACTTGTGATTTCACTTTAAGAGGCATTTAATAACAATGCAAAGATTTCTGTTTCTAGCTGTAATTATTCTAAGTTCACACTTTAAAGTAGCATTATCATCAAGTACATTTATTTAAATATGATCTTACAAAATCGGGGCACATTAACTTATTTCAGAGAGGCCTTGGAAATTTCCATCTCTTTTATGTACACTGACACTGTGTTCTGCCTTGCAGTGTGTGTGTGTGTGTGTGTGTGTGTGTGTGTGTGTGTGTGTGTGTGTGTGTGTGTGTGTGTGTGTGTGTGTGTGTGTGCGTGCGCACATGTGCACGTACGTTCATGGGAAAGCATGGGGGTAATTTGTTCTTTCTAATAGAAAGAGTAACATCATGGTTCATTCCAAACTGAAAATGAGTTTCCCAATGTTCAAATACAAGATTCATCAAACTTCCTATCCTACACTGTGAGTACACTCCCTAGATGTGGCAGTTCAGGAGTTTCTCCTTAAACGTCTTATCCCCACTACCTTCCGGTTACACCATTATGTAAATGCCATGAAGGAGGAGATGACAAATCATCAGTCATCTCTTCATTTATCCTCTGGTACTTCAACCGCCGCATGGGTCCCCCTACTGTAAGTCTTCTTCCTTTGTAGTCCTTGGGGCTCATCTTTCTAAATTTAAAATCCAAAGTTGTCGCTGCCCTACTTAAAAACCTTTGATGAATCCCCATATCTTACAGGATAAAGGGCAGACTCCTTAAAATGGCAAACCAACGCCTGCCTACCCTGGCCTCCATACCCCCTGAAGCCTCAGTCCTCGACACCATGCCAACCTTCTTATGTTCCCCATCTGCTTGCTGCTGTCTCTGTGCCTTTGCCCAAGACAGTCCCTGTCCCTGAGATGGCCATTCCCATTCCTGAAGGATGCCTCTTCATTCTTTGGAGTTTGTTGCAACAAGTCACCTCCCCAGGGGAATTTCCCAGGGCTGAGTTTGGTGCTCTCATAAGTGTTTATATGATGGTTAAAAGCAGTGTCTTTATTGAAATCCCAGCCACACAAACAGTATGACCTTCTCTAAGCCTCTAAATTGTGGTTTTTAATATGAGGCTAGTAATAGTACCTAACACAAAGTTGTTTGTAAAAATTAAACAAAAGTACCTACCCCTGAACACATATTTTTCCTTGGATGTTGGACTGACTCAGTCACCATCTCAATAATATCTAACCCAAATCCTATCCTCTGTGGCTTTTAGATTAAGATATCTACTTTCTAAAGAACCATAGACAAGAAATTATTTTTAAGCGGCCATTGTAATCTCTGTCCTGTTAGGCACAAGACTTTAACACAACCCCTGTCACAGCCATCTTTGCCTCTGGGTTTTGCAGGCTGCATAATTCATGGCCAGCCACACAGATGTTCCCCAGGAGGTCATGAGCAAGCTTCTGCTATGATTTGACTGTGTCCACGCAGACCTAGAGGTAGCCACCGTGGGGCTCTGAAATGCACATGTGCCGACAGTCGTATAGGTCTTAAGATCCCTCTCCCCAGGCAGGTGCTACACACCATAGACCCTTGCTAGAGTCTTCTTCTTAGGGAAAAAAGAGTGTGGTCCTTACATACACTATTTCTTTTGGCCATTCTGAAGTTTCCACTGAATTTGGCAAGGACCTTATTAGGTCCAGATGCAAACTCAGCTCCTACAATTAGCCTACCCAAAGTCTCTGCTATATGTGGTTCCTTCTTATTCTTGTTTATTTTTAAAATTATACTTTATTCAGTGTTGGGCACACAATGCCCTGTAAACACTAACAATGAATATTATTATGGACTGTAAACTCCCTGAGAGCAGAAACTATGTCTTTTCTCATCTTTTTATTTTTATACAGTGTTTAACACAATACTTGGTACTCAGAAAGACCTCAATTAATATTGTTTGAGTTAATAAATTGTGCTTATACTTAGCAATTGTATATAATTTCTAATACAAAGAGAACTTGCATATTCATCCCCTTAATTACCTTCAAAATGATTCTGTGAGATAATTTGCCTTACTTTTTACTGAAGACCCTGTAATTCAGAGAAGGAATATGGCTTGCCAAGGCTACAGAATAAATAACAGAGCCCAGACTCAACCCCATGTGTTGTTTTGCTTTGTTTTTTCCTTGCTGCTGTTTTGCATTTAAACTGGATGTCCTTTTCACTACACAATGATTTGTTTCATTAATTATCTAAATTTGACATTGCAACATTATTTATAGGTATGTGCTGCCCAAGGAAAGACTTCTGATTTTCTCCTCTTACGGGCAACTCAATGGTAGTTTTCTTCACCCTCA
Organism: Cynocephalus volans; assembly: GCF_027409185.1. Lineage (NCBI taxonomy): Eukaryota > Metazoa > Chordata > Mammalia > Dermoptera > Cynocephalidae > Cynocephalus > Cynocephalus volans. The sequence continues at coordinate 14,711,581 of NC_084473.1, forward strand.
GAAAATCCCACATAGCTGTGATTGAGAGTAATAACTAATCCATAAGCTCTACTAGAAAGAAAGTGAAAGGAAACATAGAAGTCATTATCTGCAAAAAGGAATAGTCGGAAATCACTTCTATCAACTGCAATGCCAGTAATCTCAGCTGAATTTCTGGAGGAACATATGTAATTGGATAGATAGTGTCCAAGAACATTCAAAGTTATAACACTCCCAGCATTTAATATATAGGAGTATGTTATTTTTTCAGCAAATCCTGACTGTATTAAAGTTTGAGATGATGAATGGGCACAATGAAAAGCTCTCTGAATGCCCCTTGTCATTTTTACTACTTACCAACTCAAAGAAGTTCCAGTCAAGTTATTATTTTGCAGTTAAAATATCCTCAGATACTAACGGTTGCAAAAATCCATGCCTCATTCTCAAGAACATTCTCATAATTTAGACACAAGCTTTTTCTTAAATGTTTAAAGGTGTAAAATGTATAAACCTCATAAATTCCTTCCTGCTTCTGCTCTATGTGTCTGACCTGCCACAGTTCTTTTCACCTGGTGCCACCATCACTGATGTTTTACATAATTGAGTGTGTAAAAGGCAACTTGGATGATTTAAATATTTTTAAAGTTTCTTTTTAAATGGGGAAATGCACCTTTCATGTATGTAACCGGTGACTTCCTAAGAGGTAAAATAAGGGCAGCCAGCCAGCCCCCTTCTCTCTGACGTATAGCTCAGAAGAAGAGCAGTCCAGGGCAGGCACAGAATGAAATGTGGAGATTGCAGGGGGTAATGACCTTTTTCCTCCCTATTAGCACGTTAACAGTGCATGGATTCGAAATAATTGAGGCACAGCTATAAGGTCAAACTTTCAATAAAGGGACAGACAACTTGATGAGCAATTATATGACTGTCCTTAGAAATGGGTAGAAAGGCAGTTATCTCTCAAACATCCTTCCACAAGACACACTCCAAGGGCCTTAGATGAATTGCCTTATGCTCTTTTGGGGAGAGAGTTGCTATTGCTACGCAGGTTCCAGATAACTCATTAAGTGAAACAACATGTGTGGAACCACTTCGTTATTTTAAAAAGTTTTTTATTGTTTCAGGTGCAAAGGGTTGTAGAAGTTCTTTGTACATAATAAACTACTCTATCAGTTAAGGTTAATTATTACTATAATGGGAAGAGTGTTTCTGCTCCCCATTGCTCCCTGGAGATGGGGAAATATATCTTTACACTTTTCCCTTCCCCCTCAGAGGCTACTGAAGGAAAGAAGCCCATAATAAGAATTTGACGTGGTCAAAGAAAAATATAAAACTATAAATTGAAAGTATGCTTCCCTCTTTGCATAGCTCATCGCAAGTGACTGGAGATAAATGAGAGCTGTTTTCAATGACACTGTTACGAGCCCCATTTCATATGCTTAAGTGAGTCCTTTGTCATGGACCAGAGCATGACAGGAAAAGGGACAGGAGAGAAAAGAAGTGGCAACTGCTTCGTAATACAAATACTGCCCCCTGGGAGCAGGAACAATCTGGTACACATTTGTGCCTTAGGAAAGTGTTCCTCTTTTATCATTTAGGCTGCATTGTCTCTGAGAATTCTTATCCGACCTGGGAGGGATGTGTGCACATGTTGTGTGTGTATGTGTTGGGGATAATTCAGCCCAAGGTTTTTCCACATAAGACCAAAAGACCCCAAGAAGAATGAGATTGTATGTATTTATTTCATGCTGACTGAGAGACGTAAAAAGTGACCAGTCTTGGGATGCAAACACCTACCCTGAACTGTTCTACAGAAGTGCCATATAATGTGAGTCTTGATAAAGCAACTCTGGCTTTGGGAAATTTATACAGTTGTACATAATCATGACTGCTGTTCACTTAGTTAGAGGGAAGAGGAAGGATCTAGAGGGAGACCAGTCTCTGCAGACAGACGGGGTTTTCCTGAGACTTGCATCGTTAAGGCTTACAGGAATGGAGAGCTTTCTGATATATCCACCCATAATCAGTCTCCTGCAAGTGATATAGCTTATTTTTCCCCCTTGGTTGCTAAAAACAATCTATTGAGCATCTAATATTAAGGGTCTTACTCCCAATGTTATAATTCCCTTTAGTTATCTCCAGACATTAGTAAAAAGTCTTAGCACAACATAATTGCATTAGTAGTTGTATAGAGGTAAGGGCCGGGCAGTAAGAGAAGGATGGTCTTCTACATAAAGTGTCTCTATTGAGATCGGTGTGGTAGTACTTGTAGCAATATCTAATGGAAGGATAACAATGGCCCAGAGCTCTCAGTAATGAGCATGAGAAAGTGAATGTAGGCTCCAAGCGACAGGAGCAAGGGTGGATCTGTATTCCTACAATGCAGCAGCTGCCTCACAGACAACACCTGAGCAGATATTGGGGCAAACCCCACTTCTCACAAATATTCTACAGGAAGCTTTTCCTTGCTAACATTATTGTTAGTCATTATGATTCAAATTATCATTAAACTATTCCATAAATATTTATGGAATTGAATACATGTAATAATTTATTCACTCTACAAATATTTACTGAGTGCTGACTCTCAGAATATACAACACTTTCTCTACAACATGTACATATATACGCACATCTGCACACCCATGCACACACGTTCCTACACCTGCCCACACAGAAGTGTGTTTGTACATACTCATGTGTAGATACATAGTCACCCATTTTATACCTACACATCTAGACAGGAGAACACACACTCCACAAACTTGAAAGTTCAGACATCAGCTGCGGTGTTGAGGATCTGAAATCCCAGACAGTGGTCAGGCAGCCCTGGCAGGAGCCTCCTGGTTTTTAGACTCTGCCCCCTTCACTTTGCCGCTCTGGCTCTGGGCACACGAGCAAAGCAGCAGCCCCCATGTTCTCCTTCACTGATAGCACCAAGGTCCTTTCAGAGGAGGTTCTAAGCCAGACACTTTGACTCTGAAAGGACATAAACCACTTTTCAGATTTCTTGGTCTTAGGTGCAATATTACTAGGTTGGTTTCAGTCTGTGTGAGAGCAGCTACTCCCTACGCTTTCGCTGTACTGTAGGCTGCTAGCCACATGGCCGGCTGCTGGGGCTCACACAGGGTGAGTTTCTCTGATGATTGTGAGGGCATAGTAAGAACCAACAATAGAGAAAATTGCAAATAAGAGAAAAGCAGAAGATAAAGGCAGGTAAAGACTCCTATTGAAGAGTGAAAGGAAAATACAAATAGTAGATGAATCATAAAATCAATTGTTCAATCAAGGGACATGATGGAATGGAGACAGAGGATACAAACACTGAATGAGTCAAACCAAAAGATTCAGAATCTAACTTGGTAAAGGTTTAGAAAAGCTGTGGAGTGGTCCTTGGATTCAAAACCTGGTGTTTCTTGCCAAGGTGGGAGCAGCTCCTTCAAAATCCAATAAGCAGACCCAGCTAAATAGAGAGTAAAAGATCATTAAAAATGTACATTAAAAATAAATTTAAAAATAATCATTAAAAATAAATTAAAATATGCACGTGTAGTCAACAGGTTTCCTGCTCTCGTATGTGCAGATATTGAACATCTAGCAGAACAGACTGGATATTTGGCTGAAATGTTCTGTCTTTCTTTGGGTTTGGGGCGACACAAGTCAAGCCTCTATACACATTTATGCACTGGGAGAACTTGGTAACTGGTAGACCATAAATATCAACCAGAATAAAAGGGACAGGGTTTCTCAAAGGGAAAAACAAATGAGAAAATGGAGGCTTTCTCTAGCAACATGCAAAAAAGTGAATATCTTACATTTCTGTGTCCTTTTTCTGCTATTTGTTCTATTTGAGGCAACAACAACATTTTATCTCAGACATTTTTATTGGTACAGGCTAATTGTTTCTGGGTAAGCTTTCCCATATGTGGGGGGTTTTCACGATAACAGAATCATTCTCTATTTCTATGACTCACCCTTTTCACAATGAAAAGTTTGGTGATTCACTGAGTTTATAAATATCGTCAATGAGTCTATAAATATGAGGTGGTTATAAATAATATGTGTCTTATCTTAGGGTGTTTTGTTATTTTGTTTTTTTCTTTTTTAATTTAACATGTTTAGAATTTTTTAAATTTTTTATTTATTTATTGTTTAAAAAATTTATTTATTATTAGCATATTTATTCTTATAAATCATGATATTTCTTTATGCCCTTTACATGACCTATCACTTCCCAAACCCCCTCCCTCCCTCCCCCCATCTCTAGTATCCTTGGGTCTGTTCTCTCCTTCTGAAAGTTCAGTGTATCATTGTGGTCTTGTCTTTCTTTCTTTCCTTCATTGCTTCCTCCCTTCCTATCAGCCAGTTATGAGTGAGAACATGCAGTATTTCTCTTTCTTTGTCTGGCTTATTTCACTCAACATAATTTTCTCCAAACTCATCCATGTTGCTGCAAATGGCAGAATTTCATTCTTTTTTATGTCTGAGTAGTACTCCATTGTGTATATATATCACATTTTCTTTATCCGGTTGTCCATCAATGGACAGTTAGGCTGGTTCCATATCTTGGCTCTTGTAAATAGAGCTGCAATGAACATGGGAGTGCAGGTGTCCCTTTGACATGATGATATCCATTCCTCTGGGTATATACCCAGAAGTGGGATTGCTGGATCGTATGGAAGATCTATCTGTAGTTGTTTGAGCAACCTCCATACTGTTTTCCATAGTGGTTGTACTAATTTACAGTCCCTCCAACAGTGTAGAAGAGTTCCTCTTTCCCATTTTTTTTATGTACTGACTACCCACTACAAGAGATAATTGGCTCCTGACAATTTGACTCAATTTAGCTATGTAGCGACGATCTACTGATTTCAGAAAACGTTGGAGATTATGTAACAATTTATAAATATTTTTATATTAACAAGAAAACACCCAAGATTTATGCTCTACTCTTTACTTCAAATACTTCATGGAGTATAAAGTATTAATTAAGTAAAGTATCTGTGTAGTCTCACTAGGACACTGAAGGCTGAGGAACGGGAGGTGAAGAGGTAGAAGAAGTTGAGGGTAGATAAAGAGAACAATTCCTTTCTGGCTGTACCAGTTAGCAAAACCTGGGTCACACTGTGGTAACAAACAATCCCAAATGTCAGTGGCTTACTGTAATACAGATTTATTTCTCAGTTAAGCTACATGTCTGGCATGGGTTGGTAGGAGAGTCCGCTAATCATGCACAAGTACCCCGGCCCACGGAGTCGCCACCTAAAACATGCATCCATAGGAATTAAAATAATTTCACTGCATGTCAGAAAAGAGCACCCAAACTTGATGTTGCTACACTATCTAAACAAATTTGAGAATACTGCTCTGCTCCAAGCATTCCATTTGTAGGGGAAGTAATGCTTAGAGAGAAAGGACTTACCCTCAGCCACATAGTAAGTTAGTGTCAGAGACAAGACTAGAACTCATTTAATTCATTCCCTTGAATCCAAGTCTACTTCTCTTCACTCCTGCAACACAGGAATAGTACGCTCATGCCAAGGACTAGAATCTGGCTCCTTGTAGTTATTTTTGAACACTAACAATCTATCCAAATGTGAATTCAGAAAAGGACATCAGAAGGGAGAGGTGTTTAAATAGAACAATTTCTTTCAAAATAGTGATCTACAATAGTGCCAGGCAACTATACTCAACAATAATTTATTGTATATTCTCAAAAGCCTAGAAAAGAGAAGCTCAAATGTTCTCATTACAAAGGAATGATAAAATTTGTGATGATGAATATGATAATTACCTGATTTGATCGTCATACATTGTACACATGTACTGAAATATAATTGTACCCCAGAAATATGCACAATTGATATGCGTCAATTAAAAAAGAAAGAATAATAACAAAAAGAATAATAATAAAAAGAAAGAATTTTCAGAAGAAGAGAACAGAACTGTGGTTACTAGAGGTGGGAAAGGGGGAGGAAGAGGGAGGGTGTGAGAAGTTGGTAAATGGACACAAAACAACTAGACAAGAAAAATAAGTTCTACGGGTGTACAGTTGATCTAGGCATCTATAATTAACAATAATGTACTGCATGTTACCAAATGGCTAGAACACAAGAGATCAAATGTCCTCATCACAAGAAAGGGATTAAGTTTTGTGATGATGAATATGCTAATTATTCCGATTTGGTCATCTTACTTTGTATACATGTATTGATATTCAACTCTGTACCCCACAAATATGTATAATCAACATCTCGATACAAAAATTAAAGTAATAAAAAACTTTATAATAAAAACAACAAAATACACAGTTTTGCAAGGAAAAAAGAAAAAGGAATGTCTAAGTGGCAGGAAAGTTCCATTAGTGCCTAGCAGGAACGCATACAGGGTAAATCCAAGGATTTTGTTGGCATCGTTGTTATGGAGAGAGAACTTACTCTACCGAGACACCCACCACCGTAGTTAGGATAAGGAACAGCGGGGAAATTAATGGGCTACTTCAGGGAAAAGGCCAATATCCAACTATGTCAGACTGGAGCACTGGGCAACTCAGTACCTGTCACTGAGAGCGAACATGGGAATGAACTAAAACATCCAGGGGAAAATGGAAGTGATTTCAGACAGTCCTGGGATCAAATGCCAACTGCATTTTCCAAGTGTATAACCTTGGGAAAGTTACTCGAACTCTGTGAATTTCAATTCTTTATCCGTAATTTGGAGAGTACAAAATTTAAATGAGATGGCATAGCTAAGGCTTCAGCACAAAGCAGGTGCTCAGAGAACCCCCCTCTCCTGCTCATAGACTGTTGCTTTGGGTGAGTCCCATTCTCTAAGCAACCTGCTCCTTCCATCGAGGATGTGTACCTCAGACCTACACAGATGCTTCCCTCCGTACTAATTTCCTTTAATACTATCAAGCCAAAGCTGCCATGCACAAAAATACATCAGAAGTTGAAAGCTGATTCAACTAATCTCAAGCACACTTTCCTGGGTGCAAAAGCAAGAGAAAGCCTGTGAGAGAACCCTTTAGTTTTCCAAACCCAGAAAACTCGTCTTCTGAAGCCAAACTGAAAAGGCTGATGAAAAATCAATAGCATTTGATTGTAAACCTGTCAAAATGACAGTGATGGGTAGTACACTATCGGTGGCTCTTGGGTATTGATTCCCGCCCCCTTCCTTTCTCCATCATTGCACATCACCTTCATACTAATAACAGATTCTTCTTTTCTAAACTAATCTCCAGACAAGGAAAATCAATACTATTTATCGTGTGTAAATTTCCCTATCCTCCAGAGCCAACAGTTCCCACGGCTTCAAGCTTGGAGAGAGGTGCCATCCAGAGATCATGCTATGAGAAGGGATTCTTGATTGACTAAATGTGTGCTGATTCTCCTTAGAGCAAGGGCCATACCAATAAGAGAAAATAGCAGAGGGAACAAAAGAAACCAAATGGGCCGCCACATGTGTTTAAATGATGGGAATATAGTTTTTAAGTAAAAAGATATTTCGGAGAGAAAAAAAGACACCAGTCAACCAAAGTCTGGTAGCATTTTATGATGAAAAAAATAGACATAGATGAGATTTTCTCCCCACTGAAAGTAACAGAATTAAGCCAAATATTACATCTGGAAGAGACATGAGAGAATATCTAGTTCTCTGAGTTCCACCTTCTAGTTCGGGTTTGAAAATAATTATTTTGCCCCAGTAGTCACATGTCTATTTTAATACAATATTTGAATTTTTTTTATTTTAAATGATACTAAAGAAAAATATGAGATTTTTTTTAAAAGAAATGGAAGTGACATAGTTTTAAAGCATTTGAAAAATACTGATCTAGTGGAGAAGTTGAGCCCAACAAGGAGTCCTGAACTTCACCCTGATGGCAAGAAACAATTATGATAATATCAATAATAGTTATAATAGTGGTTATAATTTATTGAGCATTTACTTCTATGACCAGTGTGGATAGGCACTTTATGTTACTATTTATAATCCTCAGAGCAGTTTTATATGGTAGCTGCTATTATCACCATTTTAAATCTGGGGAAACTGGACTCATAAATGTTAAGTAATTTATCCAAGATCATATACTGAATAGTCAGAGGATCTGGGATTCAAACCTAATCTGTTAAGCTTTGGATTTCCTTTTGCCTTTCAAGAACCATGCTGACTTTGCAGATACTTACAGGAATCCAAATAATTATAGGAACTTAGAGGCACCCAGAAACCTTACCCTCTGAATAATTCATGTACTGTGCTCATGATTGAAGATTACCCAACAATGGTCTTATTGGGAAATAAGACATAAATACATAAGGAGGTAAGTGATATCATATGGCATAAACACTTATTTGCTCAGTAAGTGAGGAATTACATTAGGTAGGAGTAGCAGGAAAAGTTATGGGAAAGTTTGGAGAATTTTTGAGAGAAGGAAAGAAAAGGAGATTATCCCAAATAGAAGTGATGAATCCAAGCCATAGAAACAGAAAAACCGGAGACATAGTGGGGGGGTTGTAAGTAACAATGGAACCTCAGTAAATGATCAGACTCTTAAGTCAGAACCAGAAGAAATGGGACTGGAAGAGCAGGGTGAGATCGCATTGCAAAGGAGGCCATCTGTTAGGCTAAGAACTTACAATGTAGGGAAGGAGTGTGTAGCATGGGACATAAGGAGAAAAAAAGAGGCGGGGAACTCCCCAAGAGGTATTCTAATAGCCTCAATATCACCCTACAAGGACCTGGATTCTGGTGGCTAAAAAAGAAGGACAAATGGGAGAGACGTTGTGAAAAAAAGTGAATAAGATTAGGAAACATTGGAAAGTACTGGAAGACAAAGGAAAGGCAACAGATCTAAATAGTTCATGTTGATGTTTACAGAATGGGGATTATTGTAGCACCATTAAGAAAATAAAATAATGTTATAAAGTATATAACCACTAATTTGTACGGTGTTTTTTTCATTAACAAGTTCCCTTTGTATACATCTCTCAGAATATCTCGGAAAGATTAGCAAGTTAGATGATATTCTCATCATTGTACAAATGGGCATTCAGAAGCCCAAACAGTTCACGCAACTTGCCAAGTTTATTTGATATTTGACTGGAGTCTGAAATCTCATAGAGAGTCAGGAAATCAATGCAGTGGATCATTAAGTATGAGGTAACAGCAGGACATCACATCCAGGAGCTGCAGATGGAACAAGAGGTGCTGTGCAGGCATCCTCTGGACAGAAGAGCTGAGGTCTGTGAGAGGGTCACACCTCTAGTCTTGAGAGCTACTGTTTGAGTCCCGAGTGTCACGTCTTCCTCTGCTGGCCGAACACAGTGGCCTCCTACCCAGTCTCCCTGCTGCAGCCCTTGCCCCCTCCAGCCTAGTCTCAATGCAGAGTCGGAAGGAGCCTGTTGAAATATGTTCACTCACATCAGTCCTCTGCTGCCTCTGAGTAGAGTCCAAGCCCAGGGTCAGCAGGCCCCAGTGATCTGCCTGTGACTTCCCTGACCTTCTCTCCTTAGCTCTTCCCTGTGCTCCCTCCACCCTGCAAATGGCTCCCAGCTGTGACTCAAGCCCACGAAGCTGGCTCTCACCTCAGGGACTTTGCTCCTGCTGTTCCCTCTGCAGAAACAGCTTCCCCTGGACAATCACGCCTTGAGTTCTCACCTTATCAGCTCTTCTCTGGCTGCTGGACTTAAAGTAACAGCACCGTGCCACCCACATCAGCTTTAGAGCTCTCCACAGAACTCGTCTGCATCTGATATACTATGTACCGTATTTATTTGTTTATTTGTTGCTGACTCCCAATTCTGGACTACTACCCCAGGAAAGCAGATTGTTGTCTATTTTGCTCACTGCTATTTTCCCAGTGCCCACTGGATTCTTGCATATGGTAGCATCCTCAAAAAAATATTTTTGGATGGCTCAATGGATGAATTCTACAGCATTGTGGAGGTTTTAGGTTGTTGTTTATTTTAATATCTGGTCCATATAACCCTTGTGTGGCCAGAAGGGCCCATTTCTTTGATTCTATGTCATTCGTCAGTATTTAACAACCTGCTGGGTGCTAGTCAGTGTGACTTCCAGACTTAACCCACTCAGTCTCCTCTGTCCTCCTCCATGTGTGATCTGCAGTGTAGCAGAACTGGAAGAAAGGGACTTGTAATTTCTTCATGCTCAGACTTAGTCACCTACTAGTTATGTTAACTTGATCATTTAACCTCCCAAACCTCAGAGACCACATCAGTAAAATGGGGATAATCGTAGCTGCCTCCTAGGCTTGAGAATTGAGTGGTTTGATGCTTAGATGGGATGTGAAAAAGATTGTTTAAATTAGTGTAACCTATGGGCCTTTACTTTAAACACACAGAATGTCTTTTAAGCCAAAACTCTTAGTCATGTAATTGCTATTCATGCAGCAGAATTTAGCCTGGATTTTGGATTCAGTCTGGAAGTTGATACCCTGCATTCCTGCAGGACATGAAATTCTGTGAGAGTAGATCTTGCCCAGTCTCTTCTAAATTAGGCCTTCATTTGATTTGAAGAGCTAAGAATTTCTAGGATGACACTGCCGCATACAAGCATAAACATAAAAGGTCTTTAGAAAGTCAAATGTAAAGGTTTGGTGATCATTTGCTCTCATGGATTATCAAATTATCTGTGCCTTTTGGATGAATGACTAGTTGTACCCTTTTTACAAAGCTTGCTTTTATCAAGCACTTACTAGAGGATGAACCACATTGTTTTAGATTTTGCAACAACTTCAAAGGACAAGTTAGAACTTCCCTCTCCTCCCCAAATAACTCTGGGAAACTCCTTTCGGCTGAAGGTAACTGGAATCAAATCTTTATCGTGTTGCATTGTGATTGTCTGCTCATGTGTTTTATGAATCTATTTCTTCCAATAGACTGTGAGTTCCTTAAGAATACAACTTGTATATTCCATCCTTAAATTTTGGTCACTAATTATGGTTGACATATAGGTGCTCAGTAAATATTTGAAGAAGAAAAGAAGAAGAGAAGGAAGGAAAAAAGAAAGAGAAAGAGAGAAAGGAAGAGAGGAAAGGAGGGCAGGAAGGGAGACAGAAAGGAAGGATTCTACTTTAAAATTTTAATTTAGTCATCTTGGGAAAAAAAATTGTATAAGATACTTTTCCTAGCTGGTAACTTGCCATTATACATGCATGTTGGAAAATCTGCAACAAACAGAATGAAAACTATTCTCTGCCATTTCCCCCTCTGCTGGGATTGAAATGATATTGTTAACAGTTAGAAGACACACTTTAAATTAGGAGGCTTCCTTGGTATTCCATGAGATTTCCTTCTCTCATTTGAACAGACATCAATAACATTGAAGCGTCTGTCCCTGTAGTGTCTTTACAATTTAGCACTTGTAAAAATGAGACTTTCCAGCTCATTAATTTGCTTACGCAAATAGAGCCCAGAACCAGTTAATCCCAAAAAGCAACTACTCTATTTTCATCTTGTAATGACTGTTTCATGCCTGAACTTCAGCCTCAGCTAGATAAAGGCTCTTGACAGAAATTCTTCATTTCCCACCTGGGCTGCTCAAGAGAATCTGGAGGAGAAAAAAACAAACAAACAAAAAGAAAAAATCTAACACAGTCTGGCAGGTGCTAGTCATTGCTTTTCCTGAAAATGGCAGAGAATATCATTATTTAATCCAAAGGCAAGGCTGCAGCAGCCAGGTAAAAATGTTTATTAATAGACATGGGGCGTGGCAAGGAGCTTCAGATTACATACCTGAGAGCCATAATCAGATTGGAGATCCTCATTACACACCCATAAAACCTTTCTGAGGGGACTTTTATAAAGTGGTCTCTTGTTAAGGGTATATGTCTAAGGGCTATCATGGCAAGGAAGACCTGACATTGCTTAAATATGTTTAATACCCCATCCTGTATTGTGCAGAGATGCAAAGAGCAGAGAAGAGTCGACACTAACAGTAACTGAAAGCTTGCTCTTGCAGTCCTCACCCTAAACACCCACACTCTAATTCCTGTAGTGTGAAGTCCAAAGTCCATCCTCCCTAGCATGATGTTCATGGCCCTGATGACTTCCCCCCAAGCCAATCTGTCTCCTCCACCTCCACCTCCTCAAGTTCCTGGGCCAGCCACACCAAGCTGTGTGCTGTCCCTGCCTGCCACTAACAAAACTACACTGACTGGGGTATCTTTATGTCCATCATAATGGCCATGCCCCACTTTCACCTTTCAAATCCAGGTCAAAGGTCTTCCATGTTCCTGGGATAAAAAGTAAAATTAAGTTCTACATCCCCTGTTCTCTCACAGCACTATGCATTTCTCTTATAACACATGCTTCTGCTTCCTATGCTAATCATTTATTAATTAGAACTTTTTCTTAAAACTGGATTTTCCACATTCAGTCTGATAATGAAACTGCTAATTGGCTTTAAATGAACTCCTCGTCACCTGGTGGTGACTTAACTCACTATAAAATGCGGCTCCACCTGACTATTTGGAGTAAGCAGATTGCTGGTGCTTCAGAAGGAAAACTTCCTCTAACTTACAAAATCCTGATCTCTTCCGGTTGTCTAAAGCATATGTTGATAGAAACTTCCTAATACATTAGAAATCTTAATTTCTGAAAACTATTGGGCCAATTATTTACCTTACAGTCATTCATTACTCTAAGTCAATATATGTAGGTTCAGACATCCTATAATGAACAGATAAAAATAAGATGATCCTAAAAGTAATTTCCCAAGATAAGAGAGACATCTCCCCTCCCCTGTCCTCTGTGCCTTGTACATGCCTCTATTCTGAACCATTTGTTTATGGGGCCATCTTCCCATGAGATAGCAAGGTAGATAAGGGCAAAGGGGACTTTTTATTCGTAAATGTATCTCTGGTGCTGCTGTACACAGCAGGTGTTTGGCAATGTTTAATGAATAGATACTGGACCTAATAGAGGGTGTGTAACTTGCTTGCCATAACAGAGCAGGAAACTGTATGAGCTAAAGCTAAGCAGTCTCTGGAATGGTGAGATTTACAGTGATTGAGCTCTTACCATTTTCCACGTACTGAACATAGATATATTTTCTTACCAAGTGCTCATAACACCACTAAAGAAACAAAATTAGAAAGGTAAAGGATTCAGGTACAAGACCATGCAGACAGCAAGTTGCACAAACACTTGATCATGATGTTGCACTGCCTACTTACTGCTAACTTCTTTGTAATCTTAGACAAACCATTACTTTAAATAACTCTCATTTTCTGCACTGGTAACATAAGAGGTTTGGGACCAGCTGTTCTCTAATGTCTTATCCAGTTCTGATATTCTCTAATCCTATCAATCAAAAGCTAAGGAACTTTTGCTTTTGAGTCAGCCTCTGTGACAGGGGATAAAATAGCTGCCCATTTATGGATTTCTCTCACACCAGCCAAATAGCATGCTATGCAATGTAAAATCTTGAATCTTCTTTCTGAAATCCTTTAGACTTCTTATAGAAAAGTCTAAGGGAAGCAATGGCTTATCTTGTTTGCCACTACAAAGGAGATTGTGTGATAGAAACAAAAGCATCTCAACAGAAGAGGATGCTATAACCAAGCCACTCCCCAACTCCCATGAGGGTAAACACTTCCCACAGAGAGAATCCATGCCCTGCATCAGACAGTCTTTGAGAGGTTTAGCTCTGGTGTACAGTTGTCTAGACAAACCTGTCAGAGTGGAGTAAAAACACAACCATCTCCATCAACATCCTTGAAGAGTGAGTAAATAACTGGCTGAATAATTCAAGTGAAGTATCAGTTGCACATTTACTAAATGCAAAACATTGCACAGAGAGGTAAGATGTGGGCAAGGAGGAAAGAATATACAATGGGTATGAATGCGAAGAACTACAAAACAGTACCCAGTCCCAGTAAGCAGTACCCTGGCCCAGGAAACATCTATTTCCACAGGCTTAAGATTCTCCTCCCCTGCCAAGAGAAACTGTAAAAGCCTGCAGTGGGGTAAAAGGATGGTGTCAGGGAAGGGCACGGTAGGAGGATCCTACCACATTCTTTCCCAGTGGAGAGATGCCTACTGGCCTGGCCTGGGAAAATCACTCCTGCCTTCTTCAGCAGCACCAGAAGGGACCAAGGAAGCCCACAGTCACCTAGTAACACAAGCAGATCAAAATAACTGCATAGATTCTGAAATTAAACTGTCATTGGAACAGCAGCCTCAAAATAGACCAAAACCTACATGTTAAACCTAGTCCAGGTAACTACCTACAAAACTAGAAAATTTAAATTGACCTAGAGTCCCCAAACATAACAGACAAAATGTCCAAAATACAATTTAAAAAATCATCTATTATACCAAGAAACAAGAAAATCACAACTTGAATGAGAAAAGGTAGTCAACGGATACCAACAACAAGATGCAGGGACTATCTGACAAAATTTCAAAAATGACAAAATTTTCAAAGCTGTGCTATGGACTGAAAAATTCATATGTTGAAGACTTAACCTCCAATGTAACTGTATTTAGAAACAGGGCCTTTATAGAAATAATTAAGGTTAAATAAGGTCATAAGAATAGGGCCTAGATCTGATAGAATTAGTCTTATAAGAGACATTCCAGAGTGCATGCCTCCCCTCTGCCATGTGTGAACACAGAAAGAAGGAGGCCATCTGCAAACCAGGAAGAGAGCCCTCACCAGAAACTGAATCAGCTGGCATCTTGATTTTGGACTAACCCCCCTCTAAAACTGTGAGAATATAAATTTCTGTAGTTTATTTTTTTTTTTTTTATTTTTTTTTTTTTCTTTTTTTTTTTTTTTTTAATTTTATTTTGTCGATATACATTGTAGCTGATTAATGCTCCCCATCACCAAAACCTCCCTCCCTTCTCCCTCCCCCCCTCCCCCCCAACAATGTCCTTTCTGTTTGCTTGTTGTATCAACTTCAAGTAATTGTGGTTGTTATATCTTCTTCCCTCCCCCCCCCGATTTGTGTGTGTGTGTGTGTATGTGTGTGTGTGAATTTATATATTAATGTTTAGCTCCCTCCAATAAGTGAGAACATGTGGTATTTCTCTTTCTGTGCCTGACTTATTTCACTTAATATAATTCTCTCAAGGTCCATCCATGTTGTTGCAAATGGCAGTATTTCATTCGTTTTTATAGCTGAGTAGTATTCCATTGTGTAGATGTACCACATTTTCCGTATCCACTCATCTGATGATGGGCATTTGGGCTGGTTCCAACTCTTGGCTATTGTAAAGAGTGCTGCGATGAACATTGGGGAACAGGTATACCTTCGACTTGATGATTTCCATTCCTCTGGGTATATTCCCAACAGTGGGATGGCTGGGTCGTATGGTAGATCTATTTGCAATTGTTTAAGGAACCTCCATACCATTTTCCATAGAGGCTGCACCATTTTGCATTTTTCTCAGAAATGGAAAAAACTATTCAGACATTTATATGGAACAATAAAAGACCACGAATAGCCAAAGCAATGCTCAGCAAAAAAAATAAAGCTGGAGGCATAACACTACCTGACTTTAAGCTATACTACAAAGCTATAATAACCAAAACAGTATGGTACTGGCATAAAAACAGACACACTGACCAATGGAATAGAATAGAGAATCCAGAAATCAACCCACACACTTACTGCCATCTGATCTTTGACAAAGGCACCAAGCCTATTCACTGGGGAAGGGACTGCCTCTTCAGCAAGTGGTGTTGGGATAACTGGATATCGATATGCAGGAGAATGAAACTAGATCCATACCTCTCACCGTATACTAAAATCAACTCAAAATGGATTAAGGATTTAAATATACACCCTGAGACAATAAAACTTCTTAAAGAAAACATAGGGGAAACACTTCAGGAAATAGGACTGGGCACAGACTTCATGAATACGACCCCAAAAGCACGGGCAACCAAAGGAAAAATAAACAAATGGGATTATATCAAACTAAAAAGCTTCTGCACAGCAAAAGAAACAATTAAAAGAGTTAAAAGACAACCAACAGAGTGGGAGAAAATATTTGCAAAATATACATCTGACAAAGGATTAATATCCAGAATATATAAGGAACTCAAACAACTTTACAAGAAGAAAACAAGCAACCCAATTAAAAAATGGGCAAAAGAGCTAAGTAGGCATTTCTCTAAGGAAGATATCCAAATGGCCAACAGACATATGAAAAAATGCTCAACATCACTCAGCATCCGGGAAATGCAAATCAAAACCACATTGAGATACCATCTAACCCCAGTTAGGATGGCTAAAATCCAAAAGACTATGAACGATAAATGCTGGCGAGGCTGCGGAGAAAAAGGAACTCTCATACATTGTTGGTGGGACTAAATTTCTGTAGTTTAAATTACCCAGTTCATGGTATTTTGTTATGACAGCTTGGGAAGACTAAAAAAAAAGTCTTCATAAAAATTCTTTATAAAATTCTCTTGAAACAAATGAAAAATAAGAAATCTCAGCAAAGAAAAAGAAGTTATAAAATAATCAGATAAAAATGATAAACTGAAAATACAAAAACAGGAATAAAATAATTGGATGAGTTCGATGGCCAAATATAGATGACAGAGTATGATAGATTCAGTAAACTTGAGGAGAGAACAATAAAATTCACACAATTGAACAACAGAGAGAAAGTAAACTGAAAAAAATTAATAATAAACAAAGTCTCAGGGATCTGTGGGGTATTAACAAAAGATCAAAGATTTGTATCAGAGTCCCAGAGAATTAGGGAAAGAGAATGGAGTGGAAAGAATATTAGCAAAAACAGTAGTTGAAACTTCCCAAATTTAGTAAAGTTGTACTTCTACACATTTAAAAAGCTGACAAAACACCAAACAGGATAAATTCAAAGAAATCCATGCCAAGATACAATTAAACTTTTGAAAACTAAGAACAAAGACTGAGTCCTGAAAGCAGAGAAAAGACAAATTACCAAAAAGGGTACACCAACTCAAATAACACTGAATAACATCGAAACCATGAAGGCCAGAAGGAAGGAACACAATATTTTTCAAGTGCTGAGAAAAAAGAACTGTCAACTGTGAATTTTGTATCTGTAGAAACTATACTTCAGGAATGAAAGGGAAATATAAACATTCTCAGATGAAAGAAAACTAAAAGAACATGTCAGTAGCAGACTGTCTCTTAAAGACTGGCTAATGGAAGTTCTTTAAACAGAAAGAAAATGATGAAAGAAAGAACCATAGTACATCAGGAAGGAAAAAGGAACAAGAGAAAGATCATAAATGTGAGTAAGTGTAAGAGATAATTCTACTCATTAGTTTTATAAATCTTATTTGATGATTGGAATAAAAAACAATACCATCTGATACCCAAAACAATATTTAAAAGTGAGGAAGGTAAAGGAACCTAAATAAAAGTGAGATTTTCACACTTCACTTACAAAATGGTAAAATATTAAAACAAGTAGATTGCTATAAGTCACATATGTTTATTGTAATACCCAGAGCAAACACTATGAAAACTGTACAAAAATATATATTCAAAACACTATGAATAAATTAAAAAACAAATCCTAAAATTGTTCAAGTATCCTAGGAAGACAATAAAAGAGAAATGGAGAATTATATTTAGAGGAAAGAAATAGGAAGAAAATTATAAATGGAAGAACTAAGTGCTAGCATATTGATAGTTATCTTAAACATCTAAATACACCAATCAAAAGACAGCAATATTCACAGTGGATAAAAAAAATACACAATCCAACTATATGTTGTTTAAAAGAATTTATTTCAAATTCAGTATAAAGGTAGACTGAAAGTAAAAGATAGAAAACAGTATTCCACGCCCAGATTATTTTTTTAAAAGAAGAAGTGGCTATATTAATATCCAATAAAGTAGACTTCAGAGCAAAAGAAATTGCAAGAGGCAAAGAGGGACATTATGTAATGATAAAAGGATATACCACCAGGAAAACATAATAATCCTTAGTGGTACATACCAAACAACAGAGAATCAAAATGCATAAAACCAAAAATGATAGAACTCAAAGGAGAAATAAGCAAATCCACAATTATACTGGGAATTTCACAACACCTTCTCAGCAAATGTTAGATCTACTGGCAGTGAATCAGACAGATTTGGAGTATCTAAACAACACAATCACCCAATAGGATTTAATTGACATATATAGAACATTCCACTGCTATAGAACAATAGCAGGTTACACATTTTATTTTCAAGCACCCATGGCACATTCACCAAGACAAATCATATCATGAGCTAGGAAACAAACCTCAACAAATTTAAAAGAATTGAAGTTATGCATAATGTGTACTCTGACCATAATAAAATCAAACTAGAAGTCAATATCAGAAATACAACAGAAAAAATTCTCTAAAAACATGGGAATTAAACAATACACTTCTAAATAATTCATAGGCCAAAGAGAAAGTTTCAAAGGGGTTTTAGAAATACATGGAATTGAATGAAAACAAAAATACAACTTATCAAAATATGTGAGATGCAGCTAAAGCAGTTCTGAGAGGAAAATTTATAGCACTAAAATGCTCACATTAAAACACACACATACACACACACACACACACACACACACACACATACACACAAGACCTCATAGCAAAAACCTAAGTTCCTTCTCAAAAAACTAGAAAAAGAAGAGCAAACTAAGCTCAAATCAATCAGAAGGAAATATGATAAAGATAACAACAGAAATTGGTGACACTGAAAGAAGAAAAAGATAAGAAATTTAATGAAACACAAAGTTCAATCTTTGAAAAAATTAATCAAATTTATATATTTCTAAAAAGGCTGATAAAAATAAAAAGATAGAAAACATATAATAATATCAGGAATGAAATAGGATATATAACTGCAGATCTTACAGAATACTACAAACAACTTCACACTCATAAATTTGACAGCTTAGAAGAAATGAACCAATTCCTTTAAAATCACGAACTACCAAAGGTGAACTAAAATGAAATAATCATAATAGCCCTCTAACCATCAAAGAAATTGAATTCATTATTAAGAATACCCACAAATCTCCATGCCCACATAGTTTCACTAGAGAATTCAACCAAACATCTGAAGAACAAATAACACCAATTTTATAAAATCTTTTTTTTCAGAAAATGGAAAAGGAAACACTTTCCAACTCATTTTATGAGGCCAGTACTATACAAAATTATACAAAGACAGTACCCAGTAAATAAATAAATAATAACAACAACAACAAAAAAAAAAAAAACCCTACGGACCAACATCTCCCATAAACTTAAATGCAAAAATGCTCAATAAAATATTTGCAAACAAATCCAACATGTATAAATACAGGTACATTCTATGATTAAGTGGAATTTATTCCAGCATATTAATAAGTTAAAGAAGGAAAGTCATATGATCATAGCAATCGATGCACATAAAAATACCCAACTGATTTTTCACAAAGTTGTAAAACCAGTTAAATGAAGGAATTCTCTCATACAAAAAAATTAACCAAAAATGGATTGCAAACTTAAATGTACTATGTAAAACTATATAACTTTTAGAAAAAAATTCACAGAAAGTCTTTGTGATCTAGAACTATTCAACGTTCTTAGACTTAACACCAAAAGCATGGTGCATAAAAGACAAAAATGGTAAGTTGTATTTCATTAGTGAAAGGTCATATAAAGGCACCAAAAAGACAATCTAAATATTTATATATCTATTTAATAATATGTCTTATTAATAATATATAATTATATTAATATATAATAATATAATAATATATATAATAATATTTCTCCCAAGAAAATATTTATAAGCCACATATCTTTCAAAAGACTAAAACATCATTAGCCATCAGGGAAATGGACATTAAAATCACAGTAAAATATCACTTCACACCTGTCAGAATAGCTAAAAATAGCTAAAATAAAAAAATCATAGCAACACCAAGGCTGGTGAAAATGTGGGTAGACTGGATTATTCATGTTGAGAGAGGGGTATTCAGGTCCCCAACTATTATTACATCTGGGTCTATCTCTTTACTTAGATCTAATAGTGTTTCCTTTGTATATCTGGGTGCTCTGATGTTGGATGCATATATATTTATGATTATTAGATCTTCTTAGTCAAAAAAATCCCTTTATCATTATATAGTGGCCTTATTTGTCTCTGTTTATAGTTTTTGGTTTAAAGTCTATTTTATCCAGTATAAGAATAGCTATTCCTGCTTGCTTTTGGTTTCCACTTGTATGGTATGTTTTTTCCATCTCTTCATTCTTTGTGTGTGGCATTATAGGTGAGGTGAGTCTCTTGTAGACAGAATATGGTTGGGTCTAGCTTTTTAATCCAATCAGCCAATCTGTGTCTTTTAAGTAGAGAATTTAATACAGTTACATTTATGGTTGTTACCAAAAGGTATTATATTACTTTTGGCATTTTATCAATTTTCATTTGGAATTCTTAAATATCTTTTGCTTCTTTCTTTCCTTTATTGTTTGTCTTCAGTGTTTGTTGGTTTTTGGAGGTGGTAAGACAGAGTTTCTCTTTTTCCTTTTCATTTTTAATCTACTAGTCGATTATTTTCTTTGCTGTGTATTCATGGTAGTGATTATCATTTTTTGGATTCTAGATGCAGGACTCCCTTGAGGATTTCTTGTAGGGCAGGTCGTTTGGTGATGAACTCTCATAGTTTTTGTTTGTCTAGGAAATACACCATTTCTCCTTCATTTCTGAAGGTTAGCCTTGCTGGATATAGTATTCTTGGCTGGAAGTTTTTATTTTCTTTCACCATTTTGTGTATATCACCCCATTCTCTTCTGGCCCACAGAGGCTCTGTTGAAAAATCTGCTGTTAGTCTAATGGGGACTCCCTTATAGGTGACTTGACACTTTTCTCTAGTTGTTTTTATGTTTCTCTCTTTGTCTTTGAATTTTGCCAGTTTGACCGTAATGTGTTCTCTGAGAAACTTTTTGGATTGAATCTGTTTGGGAATCTTTGGGCCTCCTGAATTTGAAGGTCTGTGTCTCACCCTGTACCTGGGAAGTTTTCCACCATTATTTCATTGGATATGCTCTCAATGCCTTTTCCTTTCTCCTCCCCTTCAGGAATATCCATGATTTAGATATTTGCATGCTTAAGGTTGTCTGCTATCTCTCTTAAATTTTCTCCATTAAAAAAAAAATTTTTTTTTTGGTACACCTGAGTTATTTCGAAGAGACTGTCTTTGAGATCAGAAATTATTTCTTCTGTTTACTCTCACCTGCTGCTTTAAGGTCACAGTTGTGTTTTTTATTTCATTGAATGAATCCTTAGTTCCATGAGTTCTGCTACATTCTCTTTTAAACTATTAATCTCTTTGTAAATTTTCTTCTTCATATTCTGTACAGTTTTGCTCAGTTCATTGTGTCATCTAACTGTATATTCTGGTATCTCATTGAGTTTCCTTAAGATTTTTACTTGGAATTCCTTTTCAATCATTTCAAGGATTTCATGCTCTATAGGGTCTAGTGTTTGGAAATTATTGCATTCATTTGGTAGACTCATATTTTCTTGTTCTTTCTTACTTCTAGTATCTCTTCATTGATTTCTGGTCATCTGGTAGAGCAGCTGCTTCTTCTGTTACTCCGCTTCTCTGGACTCTGCTGGTGACCCTCCCTGTGTCAATGCAGTCAAGTGGTCAGTGGTCTATCTGCACTGTGGCAGTGGCTGTTGCAGCTGCTGCTGTGGTAGCAGGCTACTCTTGTGGTGGTGGTGGTTGTGGAGTAGCTTTGGTGGGCTTCCCATGAGGCAGTGGTGGTTCCAACAGCACTGGGCCGCTAGGACAGTCATGATGACTGCCTGGCAGCACTGGTGGTGGCAGTGACTGGACTGCAGCAGTAGTGGTTGCAGCAGCTGCCTGCTAGCTACAGTGTTCACAGCAGTGGCCAACACAGCTACAGTGTCTGCAGTGGCAACAGGGTTGCCTCATTGTAGAGACAGCAGTGTCTGCAGCTACAACTGCTTCTCTGACATCTATAGTGTTCTCGGCAGGAGCAGGGTTACCTCGTGGGGTAGTAGCAGCACCAGTGGCTGCAACTACCTCCCTCACATCAGCAGTGTCCACAGCAGCAGCAAAGTTACCTCATGAGAGCAGCAGAGATGCTGGCAGCTGCAACTGCCTCCCTTGCATCTGCAGGGTCCTTGGTGGTGTTCTCGGTGGCAGCAGGTTACCTCATGGGGGTTGCAGTGGCACCAGCAGCCGTAACTGCCTCCCTTTCATCTGCAGTGTCCTTAGTGGCAGTGGGATTATCTCATGGCTGCAGCAGTGATGTTGGTAGCTGCAGCTGTTTCCTTGCATCTGCAGTGTCCTGGGCAGCAGCAGTGTAGAAATGGTGGTGGTGGTTGCAGCCACCTCTCTCACAACTGTGGAGTCCACAGCTGCAGTGATGGACCATCTGCAGGACTGATGCTCTGTGATGGATGACAGTTCTGGGACCAGAAGATGGCTTTGGCAACTGATGTGGCCACAGTGGTGGTGGGCCCATTCCAATCTTCTTCTGTGGGAGGAATATATGCTGGGAATCTCTAGTCCACCATCTTCCCAGAAGTCTCTATTGGATTTCAGAAAATGTGAATGTTACAATGTTGGATGTTGGACATCTTTGTCTCCCTGTAAATATTTCAGAACTTTGTTCTGGGATGTGGTTAAGTTATTTTAAAACAGTTTGACACTTTTAAGCTTTCCTTTTAAACATTGTTAATAAGACCATAGCAGCATTTAATCTGCGAGATAACTCTCAGGCAAATTTCTTCTGAATACTTTCTCCAAGACTTCATGAAATCTGAGATTTGTACTCTGCCTGGAGAGAACAAACACTATCTCTGGCCCTGTGGGAACTTTAAGTATTGTCTCTTGTTATTCTTTTAGTGGTTCTTTCCCATTTCTGGTAGTTTTCTTAGACATGCATGTTGATGACTACTCAGCTGAACACTCTAGGAGAACCCTCTGCATGTTTCTGGGGTTCTCTCTCTGTGCAGGTCTATTCTCTCGAGTATTTTGCCTTGCATGCACTAGCACCTTGGCTTTCCAAGATGCCAAGTTCCTTCTCAATTCTTGGAGATGATTGGGCTATTTCTGGGTGTTCTCTCTCTGCACCACATCCTTGAAACTTTTCCCCAGGAGCAAGCTGACACAATCACAGATCTCACCTCATTTGTTTTCCATCACTCAGAGATTACTTTCCTTCACTGTCTGATAGCCCAAATCTGAAAAAGCATTGTTCATATCTTTTGCCTGTTTTTTGTTGTTTTTGTTACAGATGAGAGGGTAGATCTTGTACCTCATACTCCATTCTGGCCTATTTACACAAATTCTAAATGTATCTATAGTCGATCCTCATTATTCCTGGATTCTGCGTTTGTGAATTCACCTATGTGCTCATATGTACTTGTAACCCTAAAGTCAATACCTGTGACATTCACAGACATGCACAGAGTGGTGAAAACATTGACTCACTCAATGCACAGGTGCCTAGCTGAGGTTCAACAAGGTTGGCCCTCTGACTTCTTGTTTCAAGTCTGTAAAGTCTTTTTCACCATCTATTGAATGCCATGTTTTTCACAGTTTTATGTTTATTGCTGATTTTTGATGTTTAAAATGGCCCCCAAGCATAGTACTGAAGTGCCATCCAGTGTTCCTAAGCATAAGAAGGCTGTGATGTGCCTTTTGGAGAAAAACATATGTTATATAAGCTATCTTGAGAAATGAGTTATAGTGCTGTTGGCTGTGAGTTCCATGTTAATGAATCAATAATATATATTAGATAAGGTGTCTTTACACAGAGAAACACACATAAAAACAGGTTATTTATCAACTGTTGGACAAAAGTATTGTGACCAGAAGCTCAAAGGAACTTAATCCTATATTTCTCCTAGAAGCATTGTTTCAGTGTTTGCTCATTCAGTGCTCATGGTGAGTTTATAGACTATAACTACCAGGAATGATCAGAATAGACTCGATTTTAGCTCTTATGTAAAGTAAATCAATATCCATGCTCTAACAGAGGATTCTCATGCTATGTTCAGTCTGGGAAGGGAAGTAATAGTCCAAGCTACATAGATGTAGTTGTGTTAGTGGCAAGGAGTTGAAAATGTTAATAAGTAGCTGGAAAGAAGAATAGGTCTAAAGGACATTCAGAATTATGAATTTACTGCCAGCATTGTTGTTTCCCCAAACAAAAATCATCTTGTCCACTAGAGAAAAGAAGTGATTCTCATACGCTTTTCTCACAGGTTCTATTGCCTGAAACACATAATGCTTTATAGTTGATCCATTTAATAAACATTCACTCCACACCTATGATGTGCCTGGGCTCAGATCTGAGATTAGGAATTACGAAGACTTGAGTCTTCACTCTCCAAGGATCACACTCAGATGGAAGAGAACATGTGGAGAGTATGAGTGATAAGTGCTGGGATAGATGCATCCCAGGATGTTGTAGAAGCACAGATAAGATCTCTCTAATCAGCTTCAGGTGGCAGGGGAGTGGTCCTTGGACATCTTGGAGGAAGAGAAATGTAAACAGGTTAAATAGGAGTTTCCCAAGGGAATGGCAGTTTGGGAAGCATCATACTAAAGACCCTGAGAAGACCTAGAGAGAGAGCTAAAAGAGATGAGAGAGGAAAGCAAGAAAGATCATGCAAGACCTTATATACCAGACTAAGGAGGTTGGACTTTATTCTGTAGGCAAACAAAAGCCATGAGAGTTTTAAGCAGAAAAGTAACATGGCCAGTTTGTACTTGTGAATGGTCCTTCTAGTTGCTGTGTGGAATATGGATTTGATGGGGAGCATGCTGGAGGCAAGAAGGTGAGTATAGAGGTTGCTGCAATAATCAACAGCTGAGACAATAGCCGCCTGAACTAGGGCTATGCTGCTACCCAAATTCCCATCCACTCACCAATGCTTCAGCCACACCAAACCATCTACCGTGCCCCATACAGATCATTTCTTTCATGCCTTTGTGCTTTGGCATGACATTTTACATTTTATGTCCTGCATTTGGAAAGCTTGCTTTCATCCTCAAGTGCACCTGGACTTGCAAGCCTTCACCCATATCCACAAGCAAACTCCATCTCTCCTTAATCTGTATCTTCATAGTTTATCACCAGTATACCACCCTTCAAAACTGATAAGAACTTGTTAATGTCCTTAAAATGTCAACTAGATTGAGATCTGCTTGAGGGCAAGGATTATGTCTTGTACACACCCCTCTTGGATGAACACAGATATTGCTACATGCTATCAATGAGTGGCTCTCAAACTTCAGAGTGTGTTAGAATCTCCTGGGGAGCTTGATTAAACACAAATGGATGGTCCCCAGAGTGTCTGATTCATTAGGTCTGTGATGGAACATGAGAATTTAATTTCCAGTAAGTTCATACATGATGCTGATGCTGGTGGTCCAGGGCCACACTTTGAGAACCATCACTCTAAAATTCCAGATTGTGGATGTCCTAGTTCATGAAATTTATAATCTCCACCATCTCCTGTATCATGCATGATATTCCACCACGTGCATGGGTCTCCGTGTATGTGTGTGTTTGTGTGTAGAAATGTTGAGCCAGAATGCATATAATTTCCTTTATTTCCTACAAATGTTTCAATGTATCTATCCCTGGGAACAAAGATTCTTGGGCATAAATAATCATTTTGATTACCTTAGTTCATTATATTTTAGAAGATCCATGTCATACATCTTTTGCCACACAGGCACCTGTGCTCTAGCCACATAGACTACTCAGAGTTCCCTGGAGTTTTCCACCCATGAGCAAGTACCCTAGAATTAAAATGCTCCATTTTTTCCATTTCAAATGTAACTAATCACACACACACACACATTCACTCACACACACACACACACACACACACACACACACACACACAACTTTTAGCCAAAATAGTCAATGAAATGCATCACTTCTCTAAAATATCTGAACCATTGTCCTGGTTACTAAAATGCACCAGATCGTATGCAAAGGCCAACAATTTAAGAGGAAGAAGAAGAGGTTGGAAGGAAGACTTCTTAGGGCAATGCCTCCTAAAGGACCAAGGATCATCGCTGTGTGTGTGTGTGTGTGTGTGTGTGTGTGTGTGTGTGTGCGCGCACGCGCGCATGCGTGCGTGTGTGCGTGTGCATATGAGCCAGTGTTGATCATTCCATTTCATTGCTAAAACTGTTTTTCTTAATCTATTCCATTTCATTTTTGGTTAGTTGTCAGACCTCCCTGGGGGTGCATGTCCTAGTCAGTTCATTTATTTTTGTGAAATTCTGCATCACATTTTCTTTTGTTTTCTTTGCAGTCTCCTGGTATCTTCAGAGCTTCTCTATGAAAAACAATAACAAAAAACCCACACTAACAGACAGAAATGATTTACATGGTTCTTTGCTTTACTTGCATCTAATGAGCAAGTGTCCCTGAGGCCCACCCTGTGTAAATATCAACAGGATTTTTGAAAAGCCTACTACTTTCATAAGTTCAAATATAACTTTAAATTTCTCAATCATGACATGTTCTCTTCTATTTCTGATTTTTTTATTGAGCCTTACAATGATTACAAAGTTAGCAATTATCTCAGGGTAATTTCAATTTATGGTGGAGCCTAATTTCCCTGGGGCTTCTCTTGTAGTTTTATTTCCATAAATGTCCAAATTTCTTATTTTCTCTGGGTACTTCTAAGATAAAATAATTATCCACAGCCGTTTACATTGTCTTGAAGACTTTTAAAATCCCTTGAGTGCACGTGTGTGTGTGTGTGTGTGTGTGTGTGTGTGTGTGTGTGTGTGTGTGTGTGTGTGTGTGTGTGTGTGAGAGAGAGAGAGAGAGAGAGACATGGTGAATACTGCAGGTCTCCCATATCCACTTCTCTTTTTGGTCTGTTAGGCCTCAGGGGAAGCTCTGCTATGTTGGTGCTAAGTTGTTATGTTCATCATTACCATGGGACTTCATTTCAGGAAGAACAAGAAAATCTATATTTTTTTTACATGATCAGGGTTTGACACTTATCTATTTTAAAACATAATATGAGTCTAAAACTTAAAATCTCAGACGAAGGCAAAGTGATGTACTGGAGTCTGGTTTTCAGAACCAAATGGACACAGGTTTGAATCACAGCTCTGCCATTTAGTAGCTATGTGACATAAACTACAACTTTTTTGAGACTTAGTTTCCTTAGAAATTAAGTGGAGATAATAACAACTACTGTGAAGATAATTAAATGAGATAATTTACGTAAGCACTGGGAGCACAGTAGATTTCCCAAAGAACAAGGAACAAGTGCTATCTTGCTGTTTCTCTCTCTCTCTCTCTCTCTCTCTCTCTCTCTCTCTCTCTCTCTCTCTTTCACACACACACACACACACACACACACAAACTACATTTTTCAAACTTTACATATTTATATATTGCTTTACAGTTTTAACACATTTTAAAATACACATTTTCTATCCTTAACTCATGGAGAATATAGATCAAGTATTGTAGCTATTATATAAATATCAAAAAGAATGAATGAATTCCTACTGTGCAAGACATCAGACTTTATTTAATACTATAACAGCAGCATATGGAATAGGGATCATTCCCTTCCGTTTTATTAGAAAATAAACTAAATCCAGGGAAATAGATTAACTCAGCCAAGAATACAGAGCTATTAAGTGACAGAACTAGCCCAAGAATACATTTTCTGACTTCTCTGCTATCTCCACAATATCACGGAGCATGGAGAAGTTCATGGCTCCAGAGATGGCTGGTTTGGGTTCAAATCTGGACTCTGGACTGAGTTAGCTGTGCTATTAGGAGAAGTAGCATAATTTAGTTTTCCTCACTGGATAAACAAGAATAAAAACAGTGCCACACTCCCTGGGCTTTTGTGAGGGTTATACACATTAATTCCTCTAAAGCTTTGAGCATGGTAGTGTCTGGCCCATAGTAAGAATCTGATCAGTACGTTCTATTAGTGATTTTACAAAGTCATGTCTTCTGCAGAACAGGGTGAATGTGATTCAGACTTAAAAACAAAACAAAACAAACAAAACTTTATGTAATTTTGCAGAAAAAAGTTACTTTAGATTTCTGACATCCTCTGTTCGGGAGCAGAGAGATTAAGCAACCAAATGGAACTCCTGATTTCAGATTAGAAGTGAGATGAGAACATCCAAAACATCACTCCACTTGCCCTACCATTCATTTCCCTGTCGTGGGGTGGGACTTATCTGGGAAATGCACCAAAGATAATGGGTAACTATCACAGCGTTTTTGAACAGTGAAATAGAAGAATAAGGTTTTAGATAGCGTTTTAGACAGTGGATCTTAACTTGAGGTGATTTTGCACCCCCCAAAGGATATTTAGCAACGTTGGAAGACAATTTTAATTGTCGTGTCTGGGGGTGCTACTGGCATTAAGTAGGTAGAGCCCAGGGATGCTGCTACAGATCCTTTATTACACAGGACAGCCACCACAACCATCCCCACAACAAAGAATTATCTCATCCATAACGTCGATAGAGTCAAGATTGAGAAACGCTGGTTGAAAAGAAATGGGAAAAGGGACTTTGTAGAAGGAAAAGATTAGAGGATATGGAAGGAGTAAGATGGCCATTCAATAACCCAGGAAGAAAATGATGAGTCTAGGAATGTACAAGATGAAATGTAGGAAGGAGGTGGGTAAGACAGAGATTAACACACCAGAAGGGGCATGACTTGGTGAGTGGTTGGCTGTGGTGGGTAAGGAAGAAGGAACCATCTAAGAGCCTTTGGTGACTGAAGGAACCATGACCAAAAAATCACAAGCCCTGTTCCAGTGATCTAATAGTAACAGCACAATCCAAAAGTTAGTGACTGAAAACAGCAGCAATACATTATTTCTCATAGTTCTGTTTGTTGGCCAAGCAGTTCTTCTGTTTCACACAACATTGGCTGGGGCACTGGGACAGCTGCATGATACAAATGGTCTCATTCACATAGCTGGCAGCTGGTACTAGCCACCAGAGCAATGCTCAGCTGTGTCTAGAGGCTAGGGGCCTCAACTTCCCTGAAGCAGACTTCACCATGTGGCCATTTGGGCTTTCTCACAGTACACTGGCCAGGTTGCAAGAAGGAACTTTCTAAGGAAAGAAGACCCAATGTGCAAGTGCTCCTCAAGCCTCTGCTCGTATCATGCTTGTCAACATCCTATGGATCAAAGATAATCACATGTCAAGCCCAGAGTCAGTGCGAGAGGATCACATAAGGAGAGCTAGGAGCGATGGCCAACCAGGGGACACCAAGTAATGGTCTGCCACAGCCCCCCTGAACTCTGGTTTTCATCTCTATTAGCACCCTGCACATTTCCCAGCATTTATTTGCTTACAATACCATCTTCCCTTGTAGACCACATGCCTCAAGAACCAGGACTGTGTTGTATTTTTCAAATCCTTCATCTTAGTACCTGACCATAATAGGTGTTCTATTAATATTCAGTGAATCATAGAAAAGGATAGAGGAGGGAAAAAAGAAAAAGAAATAGGGAGGGAGACAGGCTAGGAATCTCAAATATTCCCACACCATTTATTTCTGAGGTAAAAAGAGAGGACGTTATGTGGTCCATAGTTCTTCATTTTCAAGAGGTAAAATCCCAGTTTGTGTCATGAGAAAACCTGGAGATCAAATGACAGACTCATTCAGACTAAAAGAGGTGACTCTCTGTGAGGCTTAGAGCATGTTCATCTACTACTATGATCCAAAGCCACTGAGCTCAAGAGACTAGTGTGAAGTTATTGGCACAAATGTAATTCCAACCACCAACTACCAAGAATTGTTGGAGATCGAGCACACACAGACCCAGAGTAAGAGCCAAAAATTTCCTGCTGTGGGAAGAATTTCTTTACAGAATAAATCTAGCTCCTGGCAGTCATACTTTGATGTCAGCCAAAGTCTGCCCATTGGGAAAACATCTGAAGGCTGTGTCAATAAAGAATAAAATATGAAGTTTCTGACATAATTTCAAATAGAGGAATTACTCAATCCAACCCTAGCCTCCTAGCTCTGCTTATTTCTTCTTGAAAAATACAATCACCTCCCTCTTCCCCACTTCCAGCTACTTTTTGTACATTGGTAAAGCCCAAATCTTCACTTCAATCCCTCATATCTCTTCTTAGCTCCAGACCAATCCTATCCTATGTAATTCAATGTTCTACAGGACATATTAATCTGCAGGAGTCACAGGAACTTCAAATTAAATAAGTCTAAAACTCAGTTCATCAACTCAGACATATTAATCTGCAGGAGTCACAGGAACTTCAAATTAAATAAGTCTAAAACTCAGTTCATCAACACACATACATACCCACACACATCATCACAAACTAGCTCTTCCTTTTGTATTATTAATCTTATAGGCAGCATAACTATCCACTCAGGCAACTAAACTAGAAGTCTTTGAGCCATACTGAACTCCTCCCACATACCCCTACTCCTCACCCAATTGATAAGTAAATTCTACCATTTTTACTTCCTAATTCAGTCCCCCTTCATCTCTTGGCCAAGGTTGTTGAAAGAGGCCACCCGGACAAATTTTCTCTCTGCTTTTAATCTTCCCCTGCTCCATTTTTTCCTCTCTACTATAGCCAAAATGATTCTTCTAAAAGTAAAGTCTATTCTGATAACTCTTTGATTTAAAATTCTCAATGGTTTTCTCAGCATCACAAGGTAAAACCTAAACTAACTCCTCTAGGCTTAGAAGATTTCTTTGGATTGGCGTCTTTCTGCCTCAGCTGTTCTTTGCAATTTATTCTCTCACCCATCTCCTTTGAAGACCTGATACTGGTCCAGAGTTCTAAGCATTTTTTATTTCTTCTATGTGGAAGAGGTTCCTCCCCTTATTTGACCATCTGACTCCTGCCAATTCTTAAACATTCCATCTTAGGAATGCAGCCACAGTAGCCCCCAACTGTGTCTCCTTAGCGCTCTACACTTCCTTCATAGAGCACACCCTGCTGTCTTGTGTGTGTGTTTTGCACGTGTCTGTCCCCCCCCCCCCGACTGTACATTTCCTGGGGAGCAGAGATCCTGTTGCATTCATCTCTGCATCTCCAGATATCAAAAAAATATCACTTCGGTTTTACAGAAACAATATCATTGTTATGACAGAAATCTGCAGATGTGAAGCCAGTCATAGCTGCCAAAGTTTAACAAGTGGGAAAAGATGACTTCCATCCTGTAAAAGTCTTCCCACGCCTGAATGAAGCAGAAAAAAATCATAAGCAGAATCCCATCTGGCAGGGTTTCATAAAGTGGAGGTGACTTCATACAATAATTAGCCTCCTCCCTGAGGACAGAAGAGATGATTTGCTCTGAATTTTAAAATGTTTGTCACTTGTCATTTTCATTAAATTGCCTTTTGCATGTTGAGACAATGTTTCTCCAAAATCCACATTAGTGTTGCTCTCTCTTGATGTCATCGTATGTTATTGTATGTTGTCAGGGACTTCCTCTGCCTTGTAGTCATGGAGACTTTGGCCTATGACTTACCTGGAGTGTTCATTACTTGGCACTTACCTCCACCTCTGCCTCTACCTGGAAAACTCCTAGTTTCCCTACAGTACCCAGTTCAAAGAACATTACCTCTGAGATGCCGTCCCACAAATTTTATAACAGACTTGTCTCTTTATTGCACCTAGTCACCAAATAATATTGCACGTGTCTGTTTTTCTATCTTCTGTATGTGACAATGAGTTTCTTGAGGCTAAGGACAGGGTCCTCCTGTTCACCTGTTCCCTATAGCTTTATGTGGTGCCTAGAATATACAAAACCCTAGTAAAAGTGTGTTCGATTTAATAAATAAATGAATTTGTGAATAAATAAGTTGATAAAGGGGTTGGAGAGGATTCTGGATACACGTAAATATTAGAGTGCTAAATCAAGCAGAAAATAACATAAGCGATAATACATTTATAACTATGTTCTTCTGTTAAATTTACTCTCTGATGTAATTATAATTAGGAGTGAATGGGGGCATATCGTTTCCTTCAGGAGAGTGTTAAGAAGTGGTGAAAACAATAAAATTAAAGTTAAAATTCCCAAGTTGGAAACTCAGTTTTGCAACTGGCTATGGAAATGACTAGGAGCAAATTACTTAACATCTCAGAAACCTAATTTCCTCACCAGTAGGACAAATATGTGAGGTTTAATATTCTCCGGGATTCTTTCTGTCTCTAAACATCTCTAAACCCATGGTTGTAGTGTTCTTTCCACCCACTGCTTTTCCTGCCCATGTGGCTCTCATGTCCCTGCCATCAGCACTCTGTCACCACCTGCCTGCACACACCTCCTCTCCTCCGCCCCGCTTGTCTCTGCTCCATCTGTTTGATTGGGCACATCTCAAAACCCACTCACCCCTGTCCACCAGCACCACAGGACCTTGGTTTCTCTTAATATCACCTCCTACTTCATGTCCGATGAGCTGTCTTCTCACCCTCCTTCAAAAAGTTCCTCAAGCTGTTTTACTCCCAGAAACTCAGATTTATCCTGAACCATTCTTTGTGCATGTGAAGAGGTGTTTGTTTGTGTGTGTGTGTGTGTGTGTGTGTGTGTGTGTGTGTGTGTGTGTGTATGTGTGTGTGTGTGTGTGATTTATAACAATCATGATTAGTATACCCTAACCCTTTAAATTCTATCTGCATCTTCCATCTCACTTAATTTTCTCAATAATCCTATAACAGTTAATACAACTGATTGTAATTTTGCAGGAAACTGAGATTTAAAGTGTTTAAGATTTGGGGATGGTTGGGATTTGTTCTGAGGTCTTCTGGCTCCAGTTTTTGTTTTCTTTCTACTACTTCCAGCATGTCTCTCACAACAGAAAAACTATATATACAGAACTGAGAACAAAATTTTTACACACAGGGAGTAGTACACGCTATTTAATCATTTGGTTAATTTGTGACAGTCTCTACTGTTCAAGGTGAGTCCTATATGAAGGACACAGATGGTTTGACTTCCAGCCCTCTTTAAGCAGCCAGTGGAGAAAACTAAGTCCTAAAGTAGCAAAGCCAGCTGTTGAGAATGCTTAGCGGTAACACCTGGGAAAGAGCCATAGAGCACTCTCTGTTCCCATGGTATACTGAAGCATAGCCTTTAATTTCTATGAACTTGAAATCTTTCTATATTTTTAGGTCTTTGAACATCAACATTTTCTGCCTGAAATGCCCTTTCTTATGCTACCTTTTTTTGTGTAAAAAAAAAAATCCCACTCACTCTTCAAAACTAAGATCAAGTTTAACTCCTCTACAGAGTTTTTCCTGCACAGCCTAGGCTGGGCCCTATGCCTTTCCTCTGGGCTCCCGTAGCTTCTTGCGCCTCTCCATCACAACGCTTCTCACGTGGAGTTGTGATTGTCTCCTGTTAAAGTCTTTCTTCCCACCAGAGCCTGTGCTCTTCGAGAGCAGGGGTGATTTAGTATTTATTTCTGTTTCCCCACATGCTCCCTGAGTACATGAGACACATTAGATGCTCAGAGAATGTTTGTGAATAAATAAATAAATAAATGACTTTTCTTGGAAGATTCCACCTCAGAATAGTTTTCTCTCTGCAAATCCTACTCTGCCTGTGGAACCTTTCCAACCGCAGTAAAAGCAGAAGAACAAGTTTTTACAGCTGGCATATCTGCATAATCAGAGACTAGCATCTCCTCCAAGAATTCTAGGATTTCTAGTTTGCTCTTTCATGCAACAGAAAACAGCAACGTCAACAGCAAAATATTAAAAAAAAAAAAATGCCAGCTATGAAGTACATATTAGGAGAAGTCTCTGAGATGACTGGCTAGCCTAAAATGGCTTGCTATGGATCATGTAAGAGCATAAAACACAGAAGCAATTGTGTGAATTTTAAAGATTTAAACCAGGTAAAGAAGTAGGAGATTCCAATAGGACCAGATCATGGACAATTCTCTCTCTAGTCAATTTCCTAGTAAAGAGTGTTTAGTATGTAACAGTGTCACCATCTAGTAAAAACTATATATTATTTGTAATATTCTTTAAATATTTATACATCACTTGATAATTATAAATGATACATATCATTATATTGGGTAAGTTATTTTCTATTTCTTGTTGCTTTTTTAAAAGCCTCAATTTAAAGAACTATTTAGGAATTTGAAAGAAGAAAGGCATGGGAAGATTGAACACAACAGCGTTAGTCATTCTCTCTTTACTCAGAGGAAGCAGCAAAGAGAAGTAACAGCTCTTAAAGAATGGAGCCTGAACAGAGGGGGTCCCCTTCAGAAAGGTCACCTCACCTCTTACAGCAGTGCCCTGTGGGCACAAGCAGCCAGGCCAGGTCAGTGAGCAGCTTCTGTGGGGTCTGGAACTTGGACACTTTTTTGAGCCACGGGAGCTGCCATATAGAGTTGGTAGCTTGTTTGCCAGAAAGAACCATGCAACTTTAAAGAGGCCTAATTATTTTCACAGCATGAAAGGTGGCTCTCATCCCCATTTTGCAGAGTAGAGCATGTGATGCTGGCAGGTATTATTGTCTGACTTCAATCTCTTGACTTCTCAATCCTCATTTCAACCCTACCCCCTCTGGATTTGGTGTTCTGACCCTTCCCGGCTCAGGAGCACTTTCCCTTGCTTCTTTCCAGCCCCAAATGTATTGATTCTCAAATTCCTTCCTCTTTTCTCTGGCCCAGAACCCAGCCCTGATTCTGGACGATCCCTCTTCCCAAATCCTTCCATAGGGACAAGATTCAGTCATGATGCAGTCAATAAAGAGAACTATACCTGATTAATATGGAGCTATTAGGGGTGAGACTTGGGCAGAAATTCTGCACTCTTCCGTCTTGTTAGAAAACTCTAGAATGTCACCCCAAAATATTATTAATGCAATCAAAACCTTGAATAAGAACGCTCAAGAGAATGCAAATGTTCCAAAGAACTGGGTATGTAGCCTTTGCCTCATTGAAATAGAGGGACATGCTGGGTCATCTGTCAGTTGAATTTGTTCTCTATTTTTTTCCTTATTCTTAATATTGCCAGAAGGAATTGTCAAAATACCAGTTTTCTATTTCACCAGGAAATGGCTTCCATTAATGATTTCCCTAGAAAAATCTGTTTGCCTAGTGATGTCACCACATTTCCAATATTTGGTGGCTATGGGACTATAGAGCCAAAAGGAAACTGAAAATCATTGACATGTGAGGCTTTTAACTCTTCATGGACCCTTCTGAGAGTCAGATGAATGGTATTGACTTTCACCTTAGAAAACTGCATATACACAATATTTGGCATGTAATTTTTGCATACTTTTCAGACCTCCAAAAGCCATGAACCCCCAGTCAGGCATATCTAATCTAATCCAACCCACCATCTTATTTATGAATGAAGGTAGCAAGACCCATGATAAAGGTGACTCAGCCAAAGTGACACTTGCTAGTCTCTCTGTCTACTTTCTTATCCCATGATGTGACCTCTTAATGAAAACTCCAACAAGGTGAGCAACTTGAATAAGCAATGGACATTTTAAGGATAAAACCTGTTATAAGATTGTAATTTGAGATAAGATTACAGATCATACTTCAAGCAAATCACTGAAATGAAACTATTGTAATACAACAATTTTTGAATATCTACTATGCAGAGGCAACTTTCTAAATGTGGTAATTCACTCAACTCTCATCACTTCCCTCTGAGGTGGGTACAGTCATGAAGCTTCTTCTACAGGGGGTCTGAGTGACTTGCCCAAGGTCACAGTCCATAAGGAAAGATTTGAACCCAGAGAGTAGATGAGCACTGAGCCCTTGACTATCATGTGATACTGCTCTGTCACAAGCTGAATTAGTAAAACAAACAAGAATTGTAGATAGATTTTTTTTTTTAACAATGTATACTTTTATTTCTGTCAAGAATCTACAGGACTGCCATTTAAGCAAACTGTGTTCTCCGGTGTTCATTAATGAGTAATTAAGAATGGCTTGCAATTAGCCAATCAATTTTTTGTACATAAATCCATGCTCTTCAAGTGCTTCAAATTGCTTCAAAGTGTTCTCTCAAGCTTGCAAAACACTTCTCTCTATAATCTCATTTACACCATTCGCTTGTAAAGAACTTATAAACAAATTGTTTTACTTGACTGAAGTTTTTATTTCCCCAGTACTTGTAACTAAGTTAATAAGAATCATAGTTAGCTTTTTTTTTTAAGAGCAGAAAAGGATCTTATGGATCTTCTGACCCATTCATTTTACAATGAGGAGAGAGAGACTAGATACATTGAAAGTAATTATTATGATTATCACACAGAAAGTTGTTGGAAAAGCCAGGACTATAACACAGATCTGCTTTTCTATAGCAAGCCAGGGTCCTATCCTAGTACCAGTATAGCTCTCTGAAGTTTTAAATTTTTCCAAATGATTCCTTCATTATTTCCAATGAAAAGCAAACTCCCTTAACATTAGAATTTTTAAAAGGGGTTGAAATTGCATCAGACTTGAGTGGCAAATTCACTGGCAATAAAAAATATAGTAGCTTTTTCCCAACATATAAAATGAATTTTTTTAAAGCTTAGTCACTATATCAACCATCTTTCCTCATAGTTTAAAATGAGAATTTCAAAGCATTGTCTTTATAAAATTTAAAAACAACAACAATGTAAACATTTGCCAGCATGCCATGAAATCTTTCAACCAAAGTTTCAAAATGAGAACCAGAGCAAAAGGAAACTAAGTCATTGTCAAGCTCTTACCCCGACACTCTGCCTAACCTGCCCTGAACTTGAGTCACCGTGATGTCCAGGGTTCATCAGTCTCAAGCAGATGCAGAGGACTGAACACTGTCCAGGCCCAGAGGAGCCAAACTCTGTCCCAGGCGCTTCACCAACAGTATCTTGTTCCATGTTCACAGCAACTATTATCCCCACTTCTCAGGGGATCACAGTGAGCCTCAGAGGCTAAGAAACACCCAAATCTCACATTAGTGAACAAGAGATAGAACCGGAATTAGAGCCTAGGTGTGTTGGTTTCAGTTTGTGTGGGTTTTTCCCCTACAAAATACTACCTAGGTTTGTAAGTAATTGTCTACTTTCAAGGAGATAACAATTGGCTGAGGAGGAAAGAAAAAAGTCTAAATCTAAATATCAATAAAAGTACAAATACACAGGTAAATGAAAATGCAAATAAAAATATAAAGTTAAGAGATGTATACCTCTTCGATGCCAGCACATAACACAAAGTATAAGATATAGAAGGAGCCAAGTATATATTTATAGGATGCAGAAAGAAAGGAAGGGAAAAAGGGAGAAAAACATTCAAAACCAACAATTTATACCCTTGTTATTCAACCATGGTCCTTACACCAGCACAAGAGCATCCTCTGCAAGCTTGTTAGAAATGCAGACTCTCAAGCGCCATCCATACCTGCCAAATTGGAATCTACATTTTAGCAAATTCCCCAGATAATGTGTATACACATGGAAGTCTGCAGAGAAAGTGATAAAGCAGTGAGAGCTGGAGTGATCAGAGAGCATAACTTGGAGGTAGTAAAATTTGAGTTAATCTTCTATGAGACTATGTGTAGAACTCCTATGAGGAGAAGTTTAGAATCCCCCCAAGCAGTGAGGAGCAAGGGAAACATAGGAGAAAGAGCAGACATGCAGGAAGTGAAGTGGTTCAGGAGCAGGGAGCAAACTGTTCTGCTCAAGACCACGGGTACCTGGAGAAGAATGTTTCAAATTTTCCTATTGTGTTCTTACTATGCCCCGGGTTCACATATTCCCACATAAAATATTTCAATTTACAGAAAGAAAGAAAATTGTTAAAGTATGCACATTTGGCATCTGGAAAGATGGGTGTTCGTGGGGGTAACAGACAGCTGCAATCTCCTAACACCTCTGCCACCTGAGACCACCTGCTGGGTGTGCAGCTTCGGTGTGCTCCATAACGCAGAAGCCTCCTGCTCCCTGCCAGTGCAAGTCTCTTGAT
Source organism: Cynocephalus volans (assembly GCF_027409185.1). Taxonomy (NCBI): domain Eukaryota; kingdom Metazoa; phylum Chordata; class Mammalia; order Dermoptera; family Cynocephalidae; genus Cynocephalus; species Cynocephalus volans. The sequence goes on from NC_084473.1 coordinate 14,749,535, forward strand.
AAAGCTTTTCTGTTTTACAGGTTCTATTGGCATGAGGGAGTTCTGAGTGCAGTATCAGTCTGCTGAATATGATTGTTATCCGTATAAAGTAGCAGCATATGGTCACTGATGACTGAGGGTTAACTGGTCCCAGTACCTTTCTCTAGACAAAGCAAATTTCACCAGAAGAGAGATGACTCCCTGTAGCCCCAGTGATTTGCTGTGCTCACTAACTAAATGCTAATCACCCAGAAATCCAGTAGGTATATGGCTTAGAAATGAGTCCTGACTCTTAGAATCCAGGGAAATCCACTATTCACATAAGAAACATTTACTGGGGGTTACCTCACATCAGGGCTCTGCCAGAAACATTGGGTTTGGGGATGGGAAAAATGGTTCAACCGAGTTATAGCCTATGTTGTCAAAGTCATTAAAATCTTGTGAGAAATTGGATAAATGGGAGAAAGATGGGGTTTAGTAGGAGTTAAAGGAAGGAAAATCCCAGTCATCCCAGAGAATTTAACGAGACTCCACAAAGGAAGGAGGAATTCAGCTGAATATAGGCATTTTCCAGGTAGACATGTAAGAAAGAACAAGGGTGTTCAAGGCAAAGAAAACAGTTTTCACAAAGTCAGGGAGGTATGAGTGAGCAGGAAGTGTTGAAGGCTGTAGACGTTATGAGTAAGAATGCATAGTTTAGAGTTCAATAGTCCAGGATTCAAATAGGCTTTGCAATTTAGTACCAACAGACCCTCAGAAACTGCGCCAGGCAATAAATGTTTGCTGTTCCAAGCAGTTAAAGTGTGTGTGGGGGGGGCGGTTACACAGCAATGGATAGTGGACACACCATGAAACTAACAAAACAAGTTTCAGGGCTCCTCACTGGCACTAATCTCTTTTAAAGCTCAAAGTGGTGGGAGGAACAAGCAATGTGTTCGTACGGTGTCAGGAGCTTGTAACTATGCAAAAGAAAATTTTGGATTTTGTGATATTTGAGGTGTTTGTTCGCATTTAAAATTTTTTAATTAGTTGCACTTTTTATTCATTCTAAATAGACATCAACTTTCATAACTAAATAACTATGTAAATGCATACTTGCACTAATATTTATGAGACACTGTGTTGCATAGTGGTTTGTGTGTCATGCTGTGTTTAGTGATAGGTGTGTGAGGCACTACCCATAAATAAGATACCATGAGGAGAATTAAATAAATTTCAGTTCATGGATGTGGATGAAGCCAGAGCTGCACCAGACATGCCTGCTCTTGCATCTGTCTTTTCATCCATTTCTGTGACAGCTCCAAGCAGTACTCTGCCCCTCACTGTCTTCTTTGAGGAACCCAAGCTGACCCAACACTGTGTGATTTTCTAGTGTGTCAGGAGAGGCCGACTGAGTCATGAGGAAGAAATCATCACATCATGCCCCTCTAAGGCATCCCATGGCCTTCCCTCAGAGCCTGCTGCTCCCTGTGGGACCCCACCTCAAGCTTCCAGTCCCAAAGTGAGACTGTTGCTGTCACTCGCAGATCCTAGGAAGTTTGGTGCAGTCCCTATTTCTGACTACTTTTCTCCTGGAGATTCTTCCCTGAAATTTTAGCAAATAGCGTGTTCCAACTCGTTTTAAATGTATGCTGGACTATCTGAATGAGCATCCTCTTAGAAACAAGCCTGCAACCTGCTTCTTACCAATCAGAATGTTATCCACAGTGTGAGTGGTGATCTGGTTTCATCAAAATATCATCTATCACATTGATAATGTTCATTTGAATTGTATTCATTTTGCAACTTTGTTTGTAAGTAGTTTGTAAATATGAGCATGAGGAACTTAAATGCATTTTATATTTGTGTATGTATAAGGTGACATTTGGGGGGTTGTGGGCATTTTTTCAGGTTTAAGAAACACGGGCTTTTGTAAATAACATTGAAGTGAACATGGGAGTACAGATATCTCTTCAAGATCCTGATTTAAATTCTTTTGGATACAGAAACAACCTAAATATTCATCAATGGATGAATGAAGAAAATGTGGTATATACAAACAAGGGAGCATTTTTCAACCTTTAAAAAAGGCAATTCTGCCATATGTGACAACACTGATGAACGTTATGCTAAGTGAAATAAAACAGTCACAGAAGGACAAACATTGCATGATTCCACTTACATGAGTCTAAAGTAGTCAAACTTATAGAAACAGAGAATACAACAGTGGTTGCTAAGGGCAGAGGAGGGGATGGGAAGCTTCTGTTCAATGGGTATTAAGTTTCAGTCATGCAAGAAGAATCGGTTCCAGAGATCTACTTTGCAACATGGTGCCTGTAGGTAACAATAATGTATCGTGTACTTAAAAATTTATTAAGAGGTTAAATCTCATGTTAAGTGTTCTTACAACAACAACAACAACAACACAACAACAACAACAACAACAACAACAATAATAATAATATGACACCTTGAAATAAAAAAAAGAAACATTGTCTTAACACTTCAGAAAGTAAAAAATAAAAAAATACTAAAAAAAGCACTCTCTGTGATCTCAGTTATTCATTCATTTACTCATTCAATACATATTGGATACTGATTACAGTATATACAGTCAGGAATTACCTGAAACACTGTAAATAAGTTAGGCAAGGTCATGGCTCTCCTGCATCTTACCTTCTAGAGAAAAGAGTGATAATAAAGAAACAAAGTGTTTTCACAAAACAACTTTAGTAGATGATATATGCATAGAAGGAAATAAACCAGAGTGATTTTCTGGCACAGATTCCCACCATAGCTCTGGAAAACCCGCCCAGAGCCACACACTCTAGAGGAGAAAGTGGAACACCTGCAGCCTCTCTCAGTAGTATAGAGCCCTGTCTGCAGCTCCAGTGAGCCCACCCAGGCCACCTTCCCCAGCTGGGAAGCTACAGAGTGACCCAGCATTTCTTTTGAGGGCACAGGGGCCTGCCCACAACCCCAGCAACTTTGTGCAGGGTGGCCCACTCCAGGTAAGGAGCTGTAGAGTGACCGAGTGTCTCTCTTGGGGGTGTAGAGGCCCATTCACAGTCCTGGCAACCTCGCCCAGAGTGTCCCACTCCAACTGAAGAGATGCAGAGTGACCCAGTTCCTCCCATGGGGATATGGGGACCCATAAACAGCCTGAGTGATCTCACCACAAGCCCCAGTGACCTTGTGTGGGGCAGCACACTCCAGCTGAGGATCTGTAGAGCAACCCAGTGCCTCTCTTGGGGGTTGAGAATCCATTTGTGGCCTTGACAACTTCATCCAGTGTGCTCTACTCCAGCTGAGGAGCTACAGAGTGCAGCAGTGACTCTCTTGGGGCACAGTGGCCTCACCCAGAGTGACCCACTTCAGCTGAGGAGCTGCTGAGCATCTCATTGTCTCCCTCAAAGACCAAAGTCCTGACCGTAACCCAAGCAATCCCTCCCAGATCACTTAATTAAGCTGAAGACCTGAAAAAACACCCTAGTGCCTCTATCAGGGGCATAGAATCCTAGCCAGAGCACCAGCAAACCAGCCCAGGGTCACCCACTCCAACTGAGAAGCTGCAGAGCACCCTAATGCTTCTCCCAAGAGTTCAAGACCTCAACCATGACCCTTGTGATCCAGCTCAGTGTAACAAACTCCATCAAGGAGCTGCCCAGTGCCTTAGCACCTAGGCCATGGAGGCACTCACAGACAACTCTAACACTGAATACAGTTGAAGAAATCACATGGAGACTACACTACTGCACTCACCTGGAACCAAACCTAAAACATTCTACCCAACTGACATTATTGAACACAACTATAGGAAAGAGTCTCACTTCAAAGTGAATACAGAGTATAAGAAGAAGCAACTATTCCACCAGATTCCCAGACATTAGTGTAGGGATAGAGGAAACATGAAAAAGTAAGGACACCTCCAAGGGAATACAATAATTCTCCAGTACCAGATTCCAAAGAAAAGGAAATGTATAAAACACCTGAAAAGGAATTCCAAATAATAATCTTAAAGAAACTCAGTGAGATGTAAGAAAATACATATAGACAACACAATGAAATGAGAAAAGCAATTCAGGACTTAAAGGAGAAATTCAACAAAGAGATAGATATGAAAAAGAACCAAGCAGAAATCTTGGAACTAAAGAATTTATTAAATAAAATTTTCAAAAAATGCAACCAAGAGTTTAAGCAACAGGCTAGATCAAGCAGAAAAAAGTATTTCTGAACTTGAAGAAAGGTGTTTTAAAACAACATAGTCAGAAACACACATACACAAAGGATTTTTAAAAGTGAAGAAAGCCTATGAGGTACATGGAACAACTTGAAGCATCAAACATCTATATTCTGGATAATGCAGAAGGTAAATAGAAAGGAGAGGGCATTAAGCACCTATTTAATTAATAATAACCAACAAATTCCCAAGTATTGGGGAAAATAGAGTTCCAGATCCAAGAGGCTCAAAAATCACCAAACAGATTTACCCCAAAAAATTCTTACCAAGACACATTGTAGTCAAATTATCAAAAGTCAAAGACAAAGAGAGAAGTCTAAAAACAGCAAGAGAAAAGCATCAAGTCACTATAAGGGAATCCGAATCAGATTAAAAGCAGATTTCTCAGCAGAAATCTTACAGGACAGGAGAGAGTAAAATGATATATTAAAAGTGCTAAAAGAAAAATACTGCCAGCCAAATATAATATACCTAGTTAAAGCCATATTTCACAAATGAAGGAGAAATAGTGTCTTTCCCAGACAAACAAAAATTGTGGGAACTCACCACCACAAGATGAGCCCTGCAAGAAATCCTTAAGGGAGGCCTACATCAGAAGCAAAAGAACAATAACTAACATCTGGATAACACATGAAAGAACAAAGTTCACTGGAAACACAAGATATGCAAATGAGAAAGAGAAAGAATTATATCTTATCACCACAAAAAAACACCAAACAGCAAAGACAAACAATAAAAGAGAATTAAAGGAACAAAAGATATATAAAACATCCATAAAATTATTAATAAAATGCCAGGAGTAAGGCAATACCTTTCAATAGCAATCAAATGTAAATAAATTAAAGTCCACATTTAAAAGATACACACTGGCATAATGGATTAAAAATAACACTCAACTATATGATGTCTACAAAAAACTCACTTCACCTGTAAAGACACACAGACTACCAGTGAAGGGATGGGAAAAGATATTCTATGCAAATGGAAATCAAAATGAGCAGATGTAGCTATACTTATATTGAATAAAATAATCTTTAAACCAAAAACTATAAAAAGAGACAAAGAAGGACATTACACAATGATAAAAGTATCAATTCAGCAAGAGGATATAACAATTGTAAATATATATGTACCCAAAATCAGAGAACTCAGGTATATAAAGCTATTATTATTAGATCCAAAGAGACAGATAGACCCCAATACAATAATAATTAAGGACTTCAATATTCCCTCTCAGCATTGGTCAGATCATCTATACAAAAATTCAACGAAGAAAAATTGGATTTAAACTGCACTGTAGAGGAAATGGACTTGACAGACATTTACAGAATATTTCATCCAACAACTGCAGAACATACACTCTTTTCATCAATTCATGAATCATTCTACAGAAAAGACCACATTTTAGGCCAAAAATCAAGTATCAACAAATTTTTAAAAATTGGAAGCATACCAAATATCTTTTCAGAGCACAACGGAATAAAATTAGAAACCAATAACAAATGAAAATTTGGAAATTATACAAATATGTGAAAATTAAACAGCATGCTTCTAAACAACCAATGGGTCAAAGAAGAAATTAAATAGAAATTTAAAAATTTATTGAAACAAATTAAAATAGAAACACATGATACCAAAACATATGGGATAAGGCAAAAGCAGTAACAGGAGGGAATTTTATTGCTGTAAGGGCCTATATCAAAAAAGTAAAAGATTTCAAATAAACAATCCAACATTATACCTCAAAGAACTAAAAAAGTAAGAACAATCCAAACCCAACACTAGTGGTTGAAATAAATAAATAAATAAAAATCAGAGCAGAACTAACTGAAATAGAAACAAAAAAAAAAATAGAAGAAGAAGCAAAAGATTGATGAAACAAAGTTGGCATTTTGAGAAGATAAACAAAATTAGTGAACTATTAGCTACCCTAAGAAAAAAAGAGAGAAGACCCGAATAATGAAAATCATAGAAAAAGAAAACATTGCAACTGATACCACAGAAATACAAAGAATAATTAAAGACTATTATGAACAACTATATGCCAACAAATTGGAAAATCTGGAGGGAATAGTTAAATTTCTGGACACATACTACCTACCAAGACTGAACAAAAAATAAATAGATAAACTGAACAGACCAATAACAAGTAATAAGATTGAATCAGTAATCAGTAGTCTCCCAACAACAACAACAAGAAAGCATAGGACCAGATGGCTTCACTGCTGAATTCTACCAAACTCTTAAAGAAGAATTAATACCAATTCTCAAACTATTCCAAAAAATTGAAGCAGAAGGTATTCTCCCAAACTCCTTCTATGAGGCTAGCATTACCCTCATACAAAAATCAGACAAACACAACAATAACAACAAAAAAATACAAACTGATACCCCTTATAAACATAGATGCAAAAATTCTTAACAAAATACTAGCAAATCCAACTCAACAGCACATCAAAAAGATTATACACCATGATCAAGTGAGATTTAACCCAAGCATGCAAGGATAGTTTAATGAACATATCAAAATGTTCAATAAATTAATAAATGTGATATAACACATCAACAAAATGAAGGACAAAAACCATATGCTCATCTCAATAGATGTAGTGAAAGCATTTGATAAAATCAAAATCCCTTCATGATAAAAACTTTCAACTAATTATGCATAGAAAGAGTATCTCAGCACAATAAAGATGATATATGACAAACACACAACTAACATTATCCTGAGCAGGGAAAAGTTGAAAGCTTTTCCTTTAAGAACAGGAACAAGACAAGGATGCCCACTCTCACCATTCCTATTTAATATAGTACTGGAAGTTCTAGCCAGAGCAATTAGGCAAGAGAAAGAAATAAAGGGCATCCAAATTGGAAAATAAGAAGTCAAATTGTGCTTGTTTGAAGATGGTATAATCTTACATATACAAAAACCTGAAGACTTCACCAGAAATTTCTTAGAAGTGATAAACAAATTCAGTAAAGTTGCAGGATATAAAATCAATATACAAAAATCAGTAGCATTTCTATATACCAATGTACTAGTGGAAAAATAAGTCAAGAAGCAATCCCATTTACATTAGCTATCAATGAAACAAAATATCTAGGAATAAATTTACCAAGGAAGTAAAAGATTTCTACAATGAAAACTACAAAACACTGATAAAAAAAAAAAATTAGAGGACACAAAAGAATAGAAAAACATTCCATATTCATGGATTGGAAAATTTAATATTGTCAAAATGAGCATACAACCCAAAGTTATCTACAGATTCAAACTGTAGATCTCTATTAAAATACCAATGACATTCTTCACAGAAATAGAAAAAACAGTCTTAATATTCATATGGAACCACAAAAGATCCAGAGTAGCCAAAGTAATACTAAGAAAAACAACTCTGGAGGCATTACCCTTTCTTACTTCAAAATATACTACAAAGCTGTGGTAACCAAAACAGCATGGCACTGATATAAAAACAGACACATGGACCAATGGAACAGAATACAGAACACAGAAATAAATCCGCATATTTATAGCCAACTGATTTTTGACAAAAGTGCTGAGAAAATAGATTGGGAAAAGGACAGATTTTTCAATAAAAGATGCTGGGAAAAATGGATATCCACATGCCGAAGAATGAAATTAGACCACTATCTCTCACTATTTACTAAAATCAAGTCAAAATGGATTAAGGACTTAAATGTAAGACCTGAAATTATAAAACTACTGGTAGAAGACATAGGATAAACCCTCCAATACATCAGTCTGGGCAAAAATTTTATGGACAAGACTGCTAAAGCACAGGCAACAAAAGCAATAATAGACCAATGGAATTACATCAAACTAAGAAGCTTCTGCACAGCAAAAGAAACAATCAACAGAGAGAAGAGGCAACCAGCAGAATGGGAGAAAATATTTGAAAACTATTCATTCAACAAGGGATTAATATTCAGAATATACAAGGAACTTAACAGCAAAAATCAAATAATCAGATTTAAAAATGGTCAAATAACTTGAATAGACATTTCTCAAAAGAAGACATACAAATGGCCAACAGGTATATGTAAAAATGCTCAACATCACTAATCATCAGAGAAATGCAAATCAAACCCACAATGAGAAATCTTTCCATCCCAGTTAAAACGGCTATTAACAAAAAGACAAAAAATAACAAATGCAGGCAAGGATGTGGAGAAAAGGGAGCACATACACTGTTGGTGGGAATGTAAATTAGTACAGCCATTATGGGAAATTGTATGGAGGTTTCTCAAAAAACTAAAAACAGAACTACCATATGATCCAGCAATCCCACTGCTGGGTATTTTTCCAAAGGAAAGGAAATTAGCATATTGAAGAGTTATCTGCATGCCCATGTTTATTGTACCACTGTTCACAGTAGCCAAGATATAGAATTAACAAATGAATGAATAAAGAAAATTTGTTATATATGCACAATGGAATGCTGTTCATCCATGATAAAGGATGGAAATCCTGTCGTTTGCAGCAACATGGATAAGCCTGGAAGACATTGAATGAAATAAGATGGACACAGAAAGATAATTATCACATGTTCTCACTCATATGTGGGAGCTAAAAAAAGAAAAAAAGAAAAAGTTGAAATTTTTGAAGTAGAGAGTAGTACTGTGGTTTTTAGATGCTGGGAAGGGCAGGAGGCAGGTGGATAGTTGGTTAATGGACACAAAATTACAGCTAGATAGGAAAAACAAATTCTAGTGATCTACAGTAGTGTTAGGTATCTATAATTCACAATAATTTATTGTCTGTTTTCAAATGGCTAGAACAGAGAAGCTTAAATGTTCTCATTACAAAGAAATAAATTTTTGTGATGGTGAATCTTCTAACTACCCTGATTTGATCACTACATATCATATACATGTATTGGAATAACTCTGTACCCTATAAATACATACAATCAATATGTTTCAATTAAAACAATTTTTTTAAAGATCAAAATAAAAGGAGATAAGTTGGGAGGTTATTGGAATAGACCAAGTAAGAAATGATGGTGACTGTGTGAGGGGGTGGCAGTGGAAGGGAGAGAAGTAGATGAATGCAACAAACTAGAGACAGGTGCACCTGGACTTGCTGATAGAGTCAGGTACATCTGGACTTGCTGATGGACTGGAGGTAAAAAGGTGAGGAAGAGAAAGCGAAGAATCATATATAGGTTTGAGGATGGAGTTTTTTTTTTTAATAAAACAGCATGGATATGAAAATAATTCTGAATGCCATTATAACAAAACATTAAGAGTAAATCTTTGGATGGGAGTTTTTGTGTGGATACTAATTATTTGAAATGAGAATATATAATGAATGCTTTCTGTTTAATTGCCTGGTGGTGAATATCTTTTTTTTTTTTTCTCTCACAGAGTTGAGGTTCAAAGGCACCTGAGGAAGGCAGAGGTCTTTGTTAAAAGCCTGACAAGGAGAGGCCCAGAATAAAGACTAGCATTGAGATCTGGATGACGAGACAATGTGACAAGAGTTAAGGGCTTGGGAGTCAGAAAGAGAGATTGGACTTAGCTACCTGTGCTGTACGACTGCTTTTAAGGAGTCAACAACAACTATCTGTTCATGCTAAACAGTAACAATGCTTGTTATCATTGTTATTATTTTCAGGCCCTGTAGAATGAATGAGGGTGTTTCTCCACTGAAATGCCCAGCTGATACCCATCTATGCCTAGACCTCCCACTCGAAGCATAAGGGAGAAAATCAAACAAGGTGGCTTGGAGGCCACAACCAAATTGTCACATTTTATCCTCACTACTGCTACCCTTGATCATTAAAATAGTCAACTGAATATAATTTCATAAATGGAAAAACTGAGGAACAAATGGGCAAAGCCTGTTTCTGAGATTACACAGCTATTTGGGGACTTGGTCCTATTATCTTTCCACCATGCTGTGTTAAACATAGCATTTTGATAATTCCCAACCCTTTTCACACTATGCTACACATAGAAACTGATATGAGGATACTGGGGCCAGTGGGCAAGGATGCTTGTGGCCATGTACAACCCTCAGGGCCACTTGGTCACACAAACACTGAGTGGTAAATATCATGACATGCTTTACAGGAAAGTCCACATTTATTTTTAGGGAATTTAATCTGGTGGTTCCTGACCCTAACAGATCATCAGAATCATTTGGGAAACTTTTAAAATACAGAATCCCCTGGGGCCCAGTATAAGACCTGGAGGGAAGTGCACACAGCCCAGAAGGTACTGAGGTGAGCTGAGACCTGCACAGCACCAGGGGCTCAGTGTACAGCCCCAGAAAGCTGGAACAGGAGCCAAGGTGGTGTAATATAGATACTACCACACCTGTCACCATGAGGACAGTTCACCACCACAGTAGTAGCCAGCGCCACTCTACACACAACCTGCCACTCACTTGACTACATTGATATAAGAAGAGTCACCAGTAGAGCCTGAAAATAGAGGAGGAAGTCTTTATCCTCATAGCCAACCCCAGAGTAACAGAAGAAGCAAGTCCTCTACCAGATGACCAAACATCAATGAAAAAAATACCAGAACTACAGACAAACAAGAAGATATGATACCACCAAAGGAATGCAGTAATGCTCAAATTCCAGACCCCATAGAGCATGGAATCCTTGAAGTGTCTGAAAAAGAATTCCAAGCAATGATCTTAAGAAAGTTTGAAGAAGTAAAAGAAGACTCAATTAGAGAACACAAGGAAACAAGAAAAAAATATCCAGGATAAGAAGGAGGAAATTTACAAAGCGATTTATACCTTAAAAAGAATGTAGTAAAACTCCTAGAAATGAAAGATTCACTTATTGAAATAAAAGGAGAGCTTAAGCAGCAGACTAGAGCAAGCAGAAGAATTTCAGATCTCAAAGATGGTCTTTTTGAAATAACCTAGGCAAACAAAAAAAGCAGAAAAAAGAATTTAAAATAATGAAGAAAATCTAAGAGAGATAGCAGACAACCTGAAGCACTGTAACATCCAAATTGCGGGTATTCTAGAAGGGGAAGAGAAAGGAAAATGTATTGAAAACCTGTTCAAGGAAATAATAACAGAAAACTTTCCATGCGGGTGGGGAGAGATGCAGACCTTCAGATCCAGGAAAGTTAAAGATCCCTAAATAGATTCAATCCAAAAAAATTCCCTCCAAGACACATTATAGTCAAATTTGCAAAGCTCAAAGACAAAGAGAGAACTCTAAAAGCAGCAAGAGAAAAGCGTCAAGTCACTTATAAGGGAACCCCCATCAGACTAACAGTAGACTTCTCAACTGAAACCCTACAGGCCAGAAGAAAGTAGAATGATATATTCAAAACACTAAAAAAAAAAAAAAAAAAAAGAAAAGAAAAGAAAAAGAAATACCAGCCAAGAATTCTTTACCCAGGAAAGCTCTCCTTCAGAAATGAGGGAGAAATAGTGTATTTCCCTGACAAACAAAAATTGTGGCGGTTCACCACCACTCGACCAGCCCTGCAAGAAATTCTCAAGGGAGTCCTGCATCTAGAATCTGAATAATGAATGTCACTACCACAGATACACAAGAAAGAGCAAAACCTGCTGTTAAAACAAATTTCCAGTATGAAAGAGCAAGAAGCTAAATCATGCTACCTGAAATATCCTACTGACATTGAAGAAGAGAAATAAAAGTGGAAGTAAGGATCAAAAGATATTTAAAACATCCAAACAAAAAGCAATTAAATGACAAGAATTAAACAATATCTGTCAGTAACCACCCTAAATGTGAATGGATTAAACTCCCCATTCAAAAAGCACAGACTGACTGATTGGATTAAAAAGCTAGACCCAAGAATATGCTGTCTTCAAGAGAGCCATCTCACACAGACTAAAAGTGAAGGAATGGAAAAAAACATACCATGCAAATGGAAACCAAAAATGAGCAGGAGTAGCTATTCTTACATCAGATAAAATAGACCTTAAAAACAAAAACATAAAAAGAGACAAAGAAGGCCACTATATAATGACAAAAGGATCAATGCAGCTAGAAGACATAACAATCATAAATATATATGCACCCAATACTGGAGCACCCAGATATATAAAGTAAAGACTCTTAGACATAAAGAAAGAAATAGGCCCTAATACATTAATAGTGGGTGACCTAGACACCACTCTCTCAATATGAAACAGATCTTCCAGGCAACAAATCAACAAAGAGACACAGAATTTAAACTACATGTTAGCACAACTGGACCTGGCAGATATATACAGAACATTTCACCCAACAACTAAAGAATATACTTTCTTCTCATAAGCTCATGGAACATTCTCCAGGATAGACCACATATTAGGTCACAAATCTAGCTTGAGCAATTTTTTTTAAATTGAAATCATTCCAAGTATCTTTCAGACTACAATGGACTAAAATTGGAAATTAATAATAAGCAAAACTGGAAACTATACAAATACATGGAAACTAAAAAATAGGCTCCTGAACAACCTGTGGGTCCAAGAAGAAATGAAACAGGAAATCAAAAAATTTCTAGAAACTAATGAAAATAAAGATACATCATACCAAAACCCGTGGGATACTTTAAAAGCAGCAAGAGGAAGATTTATGGCAATAAATGCTTATATCAAAAGAACAAAAAGACTACAAATAAACAACCTAACACTATGCCTCAAAGAACTTGAAAAACAACAACAATCCAAACCTAAAGGTAGTAGACAGAAATAAATAATTAAGATCAGAGCAGAACTAAATAAAATAGAGACCAAAAAACAATAGTAAAGATCAACAAAACAAAAAGTGGGTTTTACAAGAAGATAAATAAAATAGACAAACCATGAGCTAGGTTAACAAAAAAAAGAAGAGAGAAGACCCAAATAACAAAAATCAGAAATGAAAAGGGAGACATTACAACTGATACCACGGAAATACAAAGAATCATTTGAGACTATTATAAACAACTGTATGACAATAAATATGAAAACCTGGAAGATATGAATAAGTTTCTAGACACATACAAACTACCAAGACTGAACCAAGAATATATAGAAAACCTGAACAGACCAATAACAAACAAGGAAATTGAAGTGGTAATTAGGAATCTTCCAACAGAAAAAGTCCAGGTCCAGAAGGCTTTACAACTGAATTTTATCAAACTTTAAAAGAGGAGCTAATAACAATTTTCCTCAAACTATTCCAAACAATTGAAACAGAAGCCATTCTCCTAAACTTATTCTATGAGGCCAACATAACTCTGATACCAAAACCAGATAAAGACACAACAAAAATAGAAAATTATAGACCAATATCCTTGATGAACCTAGATGCAAAAATCCTCAACAAAATGTTAGCAATCAGAATACAGATACATATTTTAAAAATTATACACTTTAATCAAGTGGGATTCATCCCAGGGATGCAAGGATGGTTCAGCATACAAAAGTCAATAAATGTGATATATCACATCAACAAACTCAAGGACAAAGACCAGATGATTATCTCAATAGGTGTTGAAAAAGCATTTGACAAAATTTACCATCCCTTCATGACAAAGACTCTCAACAAATTAGGTATAGAAGGAAAGTATCTCAACACAATAAAAGCCATTTCTGACAAGCCCACTGCCAGTATCATTCTGAATGGGGAAAAACTGAGGGCCTTGCCTTTAAGAACAGGAATAAGGCAAGGTTGCCCACTCTCACCACTTCTGTTTACCATAGTAGTGGAGGTACTAGCCAGCACAATCAGGTAAGAGAAAGAAATAAAGGGAATCCGGATTGGAAAATATGAAGTCGAACTTTCCCTATTTGCAGATGACATTATACTATATATAGAAAAACCTAAAGACTCTATCAAAAAACTCCTAGAGCTGGTTAATAACTTCAGTAATATTGCAGGATACAAAATAAATGCCCCCAAATCAGTAGCATTTATATACTCAAAGAATAAACTAACAGAAAGAGAAATAAAGAAAGTAAGCCCTTTTACAATTGTCATGAAAAAAGTAAAATACCTAGGGATCAGTTTAACCAAGGAGATGAAAAACCTCTATAATGAGAACTACAAACCACTTCTGAAAGAAATTAAAGAAGACACAAAGAGATTGAAAGATATTCCATGCTCTTGGATTGGAAGAATTAATATTATGAAAATGTCTATACTACCCAAAGCAATCTACAGATTCAATGCAATCCCCATCAAAATACCAATGACATTCTTCACAGAAATGGAAAAAAAACAATCTTACCCTTCATATGGAACAACAAAAGACCCTGAATAGCCAAAGCAATCCTGAGCAAAAAAATAAAATAAAATAAAGCCAGAGGCATAACACTACCTGACTTCAAATTATATTACAAAGCTATTGTAACCAAAACAGCAGGGTACTGGTATAAAAATAGACATTCAGACCAGTGGAGTAGAATTGAGAACCCAGAGATCACCCCTCAGGCTTACAACCATCTGATATTGGACAAAAGCAACAAAAATCTATATTGAGGAAAAGACTGCCTCTTCAACAAGTGGTGCTGGGAAACTCGATATGCACCTTGCACCATACACTAAAATCAACTCAAAATGGATTAAAGACTTAAGTATAAGACCTGAAACTGTAACATTACTAAGGGAAAATATAGGTGAAACACTTCAGCAAGTAGGTCTGGACACAGACTTTATGAACATGAGTCCAAACGCACAAGGAGTAAAAGAAAAAATAAACAAGTGGGAATATATCAAACTAAAAAGCTTCTTCACAGCAAAGGAAACAGTCAGCAGAGTGAAATGACAACCTACAGAGTAAGAGAAATTTTTTGCTAATTATGTATCCAACAAGGGATTAATATCCATAATATAAAAGGAACTCAAGCAATTATACAGTAAATAAGTAAATAACCCAATTAAAAAATGGGCAAAGGAGCTGAATAGACATTTTTCAAAGGAAGACATACAAATGGCCAACAGGTATATGAAAAAATGCTCAACATCACTAGTCATCAGGGAAATGCAAATTAAAAATACATTGAGATACCACCTCACCCCAGTTACATTGAGATACCACCTCACCCCAGTTAGAATAGCTATAATCAAAAACACAGTGAATAACAAATGCTGGTGAGGATGTGGGGAGAAGGGAACACTGTTACACTGTTGGTGGGACTGTAAATTACTACAACCACTATGGGAAATACTATGGAGGTCTCTCAGACAACTACAGATAGATCTTCCATATGATCCAGCAATCCCTCTTCTGGGTATATAACCAGAGGAATGGAAATCATTATGTCAAAGAGATACCTGCACTCCCATGTTCATTGCAGCTCTCTTTACAATAATCAGGACATGGAGCCAACCTAAATGTCTATTGATGGATGATTGGATAAGGAAACTGTGGTATTTATACACCATGGAATACTCCTCTGCCATAAAAAAGAATGAAATTCTTCCATTTGCAACAACATGGATGAGCTTGGAGAAACTTATGTTTAGTGAAATAAGCAAAGCACAGAGGGATAAATACCACATATACTCACTCATATGTGGGAGCTAAGAGAGAAAGAAGGAAGGAAAGAAAGACCATGGTGGTGTGTTAGACTTGCAGAGGGAGAGAACATTCCTTGGGCTACAAAGTGGAGTGGGGGTAAAGGGGGAGGGAGCTGAAAGTTGGGGATAATTAGGTGGGGAACACGAGGTACAAATGCAATTTATGGTAATGGGTATGCTGCCGGTATGAATCTGGCCCTCACATCTTGGGTCTGAGGTGTGACAATCAGCTTTGTATCTCATGAATATTCATAACCTATAAAAATATTAATTAATTAAATTAAAAGGTAAAAAAAAAAAATACAGAATCCCAGTCTTCATCCAAGACATATTGGTTAAATTGCTTTTAGTTGCAAGTAACAGAAAAAGCTAATTCAAATTGCCACAAGCAATGAATAGGAAGTATAGAGCTTGGTCACGTTTAACACTGGTTAATTCAGTGGCTGAGCTGTGTCCTCTGGGACTCAGGCTTTATTTCTCCCCCATGCCATCCCGAGTGTATCAGCTTTGCCTTCAGGCTGGCTCCCCTCATTGCTCAAACATGGTTGCAACAATTCCAGGCATTAAACAGCCTCTGTTGTACACTATCCAGCAATGTGCAGAGGAGAAGGCGTTGTTTTTTCTTATGTCACTTTCTGGAATTTAGGACCTTCCTCAGAAGTTTTGTCACAGACAGATTCTCACATAATTAGCCTCATGTAATTAATATAATTAGCTGCATGCAATTAACCACTGCTGGGTCACATGCCTGACCTTAAACCGATTAGGATGATTAGCTTGATTAGTTTATGCCGCTCCTGATAAACCCTTGAAGTTGGAGATACAATTACACTCCCCTAAGTCAGTGACCGCCCAGACAAAATTGGGTTTTGCCAGTGAGGTAGAAGAGTAGCATTACTGGATGCTGCATAAATCAAATCAAAATCTATCAAAAGCCATTAAATCTGTACTTTTAAAACTGGTAAGATAATCAACCAGATGTGGGAACCACTGCTCTGCACTTGGGGTGGCTACTAGCCCATTTGTTGCCTTTGTGTAAATTAGTAAATGCCCCCTCCAGGGAACAGAGCCTTGAGAGAGCACAGCTGTGAGCAAAGGGCAGCTTTGCTTGAATGATGTTCAGGGTGAAAAAGCCCCTCCCGACTCATCCCCAAATTAGGGAGCAGGACTTAATTTTAGTCCCCCAACTTCTCTCACCTCTCTCTGCCCAGTGTGCTGATAAATATCTAGTAGGCAGCTCCCTGCTGGTAGAATCTGCCGATTTCTGTGGTGTAGACATTATCACCACAGCCAATTTTAAGCTACTGAACTCATATCACTGAACATGGATTTGGGAAGCGATGTTCATAATCAGCTCTCCTGAGAGATATGAGCCGGCTCCAGCACACACTGCCCGTGGCCATGGAAGCACTGAATGAAGAATGCGGTCTGCAAAGCCAAGTACAGCAGCCCTGCCTGACACTACATTTGGTTCCACATCACGGAAACTGCCACAGCAAAACCTGTAATAACGCCAGCAAGATTTTGTAGAAAATAATGTGTCCTGGTTCTAAACAGACTCTGATAACCACATGTTAAACACCAGGCCTGTAAATCGTTGTTCAGAACCCACCCCCCTTACCTGAAATGACACTTCATTTGAAAAGGAATAATGGACAAAAACTTCATATGTTTTAAGAAACACAATGATCATTACTATAATTGATTATTCATTAGTGAGAAAGAAAATCTTAGATAAAAAAGTAGAATTCAGAAAAGGCAAAGTAAAGAATTAATCAGTTTTATAAATAATGTCAAAGGAAACTTTGAGCTTTATTATGCCTTTGAATTTTGTGGAAAGCACAATATTTATTTTAGAAAATTTCTATCCCTGATACTAGTTAATAACGTAGAGGAAACTTAAGCCATTTCTTACATAGCTATGATGCAATTTTTCCTTTGCCTCAAATATTTACTTTTAAATCTTGTTTTATGTAAATGTTTGCTGCCCCTTTGTTGTTTTTGTGTTTTTTTAATTGGCATGGGAACCAACATTAAGGAAACTGGTAGAGCCTAGTGGTTAAAAGTATCATCTCTTGTGTCCAGCTGCTTCATGTGAGGCCCCAGCTCCACCACCTGCCAGTGATATAATCATGGTTCAGGCACTTAACCTCTCTTAACTTTAGCAACCTCATGGGTACCATGAAGATAATACAGTGCCTGCATAGGGCTTACAAGGAGTGTAAATGAAATAATTCATGCCTGTGCTCAGCACCATGCTCAGTTCACAGTACTCACTCCATAGACATCACCCACAGACACCTGTTCACATGGGGCAGATCTGATGACCAAAAGCCTGTGAACTTCTTTCTAACCAATCAATAAATGACTCAGGACAACTACATTTTAGCACTTCTCAGAATTCATTCTCCACTCAGAGCAAAGAAAACCAGAAAGGGATATTGGTTGAGAGATCTGTGTCAGGCCTGGAACAAGGTGTTCTAATTTATGTGTTTTTGTTATATTTCACCGTCATGGCTATGTGTTTTTTCTTGTATACCAGTATTTCTTCCTCTCTTCCCTCCTACCCCCGCTGTTCTCTAGTTCCTGGAGGGTTATTATCTCCCCAATCTCAGCCTCTCATGGGGTATTTAGTCACCCGCTTACGACTTAAAGAGAGAAGAAAGTCCCTGCCCTAAATGGCAAAAGGCAGGTTCCTATGTATGTCTGCAAATAGGAGGTGCTTGTGTTTTTTTTTTACTTTGTTGGTAGGGGTGTTTTTAGTTTTTTTGTCTGTTCTTTCTTTATAAAGATCAGGTGGGGCAGGCTGGGTAAAGAATGGGAAGAAAAAAAAACATGAACTGGGACAGACGAGGGCAGGAATCCTTGGTCCAATAGTGGGATGAAATGGAATCTTCCATTATGAGGACCAGAGAGCTGAGAGCAAGCTGACCCAGGCTGTGCTTTGCCAACTAAGGACCACTCCTCTCACCCTCTCCCACCACCTCTCCATCATTTGTGGACAACACCCTTTCAACAATCCTGGCCCCCTTGGGTCAGCTACCAGAGGGAAAATAGATCGGCAACTTCTGTGGGGATAACCTGACTAGACCAGTTGGGAAGTTTCCTGGGATACATGGCTGGGGTGCATGCATTGCCCTTATTACCCATATATTACTA
Organism: Cynocephalus volans; assembly: GCF_027409185.1. Lineage (NCBI taxonomy): Eukaryota > Metazoa > Chordata > Mammalia > Dermoptera > Cynocephalidae > Cynocephalus > Cynocephalus volans. The sequence continues at coordinate 14,768,411 of NC_084473.1, forward strand.
CATATATTCTACATCAGGGGCTCTCAACCTCAGCCTGCTAACATTCTGACTTTGTTGTATGGAGCTATCTTGCACATTGTCGTAGCTCCTGCTCCCCATTTGTGTCAACCGAAAATGTTTCCAGACATTGCCAAATGTCCCCTGGGGGGAAAAATTGCCCCTGGATGAAAACAACTGTTCTACACAATAACCTCAGTAGATAGCTATGATCCCACAGCACAGAAGAAGAAACTGAAACACAGGTATTCCGTAGATTGCCCCAAGTCCCAGATCTAGTAAATAGTATGCATTTCTTGAAGCAAATATTTCTTTACCATTCAGCCTCTTGTTTTGTGACTTCAAAGTCTAGCTCAGAATCTTTAAGATTGTAAGCATTTCATTAATGTTTGTTAACTTAATCAATAAATAAGTGAACATAACTCTTCACATTTTTAATTCTCCAGGCTCTAGTTCTCCATTAAGGTAAATAAGCAGAAAACTAATGCTTAGTAACAGGATCTTCTGGTGAGACCAAAAGTCGTGATATGCAACCAAGTCCACATCAGTGTTTAATGGACTCTCATTTGGAGGGGTCCAAGTTACATGAGGTTATTCTGAAATAATGGATAACATATCAGAGAGGTCACATAAACTGTGTGACGGACCTTAGACAAGGGGCTTAATTTCTCAGACTTATCATCCGTAAAATATGCCCGCCTCAAGCTCAGAGAGCAAGAATTAGAAATATGGTAGATAAGGTGTCTACGACAGCCTGGCACTAGGTGATCAATAAATAAAAACTCTTACTGCCATTATTATCACTATCCATTTGCATAAGCAGTGTGCATATCCATACCAGATAAATCAAAGAACAGCAGGATACTGTCCTTTCTTTCCTATATGAGCTAAGATTCTGAATCATTCATGTGTGTATTACAATTGTTAAAAAGAATAAGAAAGAGCTTTGGCCTGAGAATCAGGTGACATGGATTCTAGTCCTGACCCTAATTAGCTATGTGATTTTGAATATGTCCCCTGACCCTCTCAGACTGTTTTATCATCTGGTATTTAGAAGACTGAGCTACATAATAGCTCATATCTATTTTCTAAATTGCTTGTTCTTTGAACCTGTGAATATAAAAATGATCATCTACTGTTCTTTTCTAGATCTTTGTTCTTTGAATCCATGCATGTAAGTTGACCACCTACTGCAGTATTAAGAAAACAGTCTCCTCTAAGCCATTTCAGTGAATTGCTATAGCATTCAGATTAGAGCTGTAAAAATCAATAATAAAGTCACCAAATATATAAGTTAGCTATCATGACTTGATTATTTCTCTGCATGGCAAATAACTTAGATTTAAATATTTATGATTTTGCAGCTAGTTCAGGAATGTGGTCTTTCTGTCATGTATTGAATAAAACTAATCAATGGAAAGTAATGCCTCCCATCAAGCTTCAGTCAAATTAAGTGTTGAGTAGCTTAACTGCAGACACAGCAGATTTGTTTTTTTTAAAAAAAAATCAGTCTCCCAACATGAAGCCTAGATTTATAAATACTGAACAATCCAGCATTTGCTGTTGAACCACATTTGTACAATGCTGTGTAACACATTTCTGTCTCTGCACCTGGGTTTGTGACAGTCTCTTCATTTTGAATGCTCTGTCAGCTTTCAAGGCCTACTGCAGTTGGACAATGAAGTCTCTGGAATCTGCTCACAAGAGGTGACATTTCCTGCCTGTCTCTGAATTCATTCAGTAAAAAATATTCATTACATAATTGTTGCGTACCTACTCTACCACATTCCCTGGAGCTCAAAGCACAGGAGATTGTTTCAAAACTATAACTATCTGGAGGCATATGCAAGGTGCTATAGGAGCACCTTACACACTGAAAGACTAAGGTAAGGTTACAAGAGGAAATTTGGGAAAACAGCGCAAGAGAACGGCAGGAACTAGAAGAGAGGAGCAGCTGATGCCATTGCTTTGTTCTTTAATCCCTGCATCTTCAATAAATAAGACACCTGCAGAAGCCCAGACTGCAAGAGAGCATGATTAATAAGCTTACAGAGAAAGGGTAAGGATGACTCGTGTAAGCCAGCGTAAGCCAGTACAAGTTTAATGACAGAGTGGGTGTGATCAGATGAGTATTTTAGATGAGAACTCTCTGACAATGGTATGGAGGATAGGACTGAGAAAAGCAAGACCAATAGGAAAAAGGAGAAACAGGAAGCTGTGGAAGCAATACAGACCAGATACAAAGGTGGTCGTAAGAAATGAACAGGAGGGACAAGTTGAAACAACGTTAAGGGGTGCAATCAACAGGACCTTATTGAATGTGATAATTAGGAGAAAAGAGTGAGTCATTGATGACATCTTAATACCTGACTTGGAAACTTAGCAAACAGAACAGATTTTGGGGAATAAGATCAATTCAATTTGAGATGTGTTGGGTTTGAAGTGCCAACGGAACATACCAGTGGAGGTGTCCATTAAACATTGAGATATGTAAGTCAGAAGCTCAGGAAAGTGATACAAGCTGCTGACTTAGATATTTTTTAATGTCTTTATGAAATATAAACATACATCCAGAAAATTACATAAAATAAATGTACAGCTCAATGAATTATTATAAATTAAACACCCAGGTCAAGAGATGGAACATTTTCAGATTCCAAGAATCCACCTGCCCAATCATAACCATGACCTTCCCTCCTAATAGAACCACTATCTTGATTTCATCGTAATCACTTCCTTGCTTTCCTATCTATTTTTAGCACCTAATTATACATTCTTACCTATGCTAGCTTAATTCTACCTGTTTTGATCTTTATATGAATGGAATGTTATGGGGCACATTCTTTTACGTGTGATGTCTTGTCTTCAGCCTATATGCAAAATGTATCCATGGTGCTATGTGTTGCGGTAGGTGGCCTGTTTTCACTGGAATATTTTATTCACATCTGTTTATTGCTGGTGGACTTTTGAGTTGTTTTCATGTTTTGGGCCATTATGTATAAAGCTGTTAGAACACACACTTATCACCTGGTAGACATTTAGGTAAATAGCTTGGAATAGAATTGGTAGGTCAAGGAATTGCATAGCATCCTCAACTTTGGTAGAAAATGTCAAAGTATGTTCTAAAGTCACTGTCCCAATTTGTACGTCAACCAGCAGTAAATGAGAGGTTCAGCTGTTTCATAACCCCACCAACACTCGATGTTGGGTGCCTTTCTAATTTCAGCCATTCTGGTGGGTGTGTTGGGGTATCACATGTGGCATTTCACTGATAACTAATAAAATTGAACACCTTTCCACCTATGTGTTAATCTTTTAGATATCTTCTTTTGTGGAAAGTCTGTTCCAATATCTTGCCTATTTTTTCCACTGGGTTCTCTGTCTTTCCCTTATTGATTTACAGGAGGCCTTTATATTTTCCATATAAAAGCCCCTTGTTAGTTGCATGTATTCTCACTCCATGGATTTTTTGTTTTATTTTGTTTTTAATCTTTCAATGGTGATTATCGATAGAGGTTCTTAATTTTTTTGTATTACCCTTACAATTAATATTTTCTTCAGTATTTACACCAGTGTTCTGGTGGAAAATTCTTTGTGTTTTCATTGGACTAAATATGTCTATTTAAATTCTCGCACACTGTTGATGAGGATGTAAATAAGTACAACCATTGTAAAAAATATTATGGAGGGTCCTCAAAAATTTAAAAATAGAACTACCATATAACCTAGCAACCCAGCAAATTCTTCAACATTATTTTATTTATTTATTTTTGTTTTTATTTTATTTTACTTTATTTTGTCAATATACAACGTAGTTGATTATTGGGGCCCATTACTGAAACCTCCAGCCATCATCCCTCTCCCTCCTCCCTCCCAACAATGTCCTTTCTGTTGACTTGTCATATCAACTTCAAGGAATTGTAAATGTTGTGTCTTCTTCCCTCCCACCCCCCCACAGGTTATTGGTGTATTTATTTATTTATTTTTAGCTGCCACTAATAAATGAGAATATGTGATATTTCTCTTTCTGTGCCTGACTTGTTTCACTTAATATAATTCTCTCTAGGTCCATCCATGTCACTGCAAATGGCAGTATTTCATTCCTTTTTATAGCAGAGTAGTATTCCATTGTGTAGATGTACTACATTTTCCATATCCGCTCATCTGATGATGGACATTTGGTCTGGTTCCAACTCTTAGCTATTTTAAAGGGTGCTGCAATGAACATTGGAGAACAGGTATACCTTCGACTTGATGGTTTCCATTCCTCTGGGTATATTCCCAGCAGTGGGATAGCTGGGTCATATGGTAGATCATCTGCAATTGTTTGAGGAACCTCCATACCATTTTCCATAGAAGCTGCACCATTTTGCAGTCCCACCAACAATGTATGAGAGTTCCTTTTTCTCCGCAACCTCACCAGCATTTATCATTCACAGTCTTTTGGATATTAGCCATCCTAACTGCGGTGAGATGGTATCTCAGTGTGGTTTTGATTTGCATTTCCCAAATTCTGAGTGATGTTGAGCATTGTTTCATGTGTCTGTTGGCCATTTGTATATCTTCCTTTGAGAAATTCCTATGTAGCTCCTTTGCCCATTTTTTAATTGGGTTACTTGTTCTTTTGTTGTAAAGTTGTTTCAGTTCCTTGTATATTCTGGATATTAATCCTTTGTCAGATGTATATTTTGCAAATATTTTCTCCCACTCTGTTGGTTGTCTTATCACTCTGTTAATCATTTCTTTTGCTGTGCAGAAGCTTTGTAGTTTGATACAATCCCATTTGTTTATTTTTCCTTTAGATGCCTGTGCTTTTGGGGTCTTATTCATGAAGTCTGTGCCCAGTCCTACTTCCTGAAGTGTTTCTCCTGCACTTTCTTTAAGAAGTTTTATTGTTTCAGAGTGTATATTTAATTCTTTAATCCATTTTGAGTTGATTTTAGTATACAGTGAGAGGTATGAGTCTAGTTTAATTCTCCTGCATATGGATATCCAGTTATCCCAGCACCGTTTGCTGAAGAGGTGGACTCTTCCGCAGTGTATAGGCTTGGTGCCTTTGTCAAAGATCAGATGGCTGTAGGTGTGTGGGTTGATTTCTGGATTCTCTATTCTATTCCATTGATCAGTGTGTCTGTTTTTATGCCAGTACCATGCTGTTTTGGTTATTATAGATTTGTAGTATAGTTTAACGTCAGGTAGTGTTATGCCTCCAGCTTTATTTATTTATTTTTTCTTTTTTGCTCAGCATTGCTTTGGCTATGCGTGGTCTTTTGTTATTCCATATAAATGTCTGGATAGTTTTTTCCATTTCTGAGAAAAATGTCATTGGAATTTTGATGGGGATTGCATTGAATTTGTATATCACTTTGGGTAGTATGGACATTTTCACTATGTTGATTCTTCCAATCCAAGAACATGGGATATCTTTCCATCTTCTTGTATCCTCTCTAATTTCTCTCAGCAGTGGTTTGTAGTTCTCATTATAGAGCTATTTCACATCCTTGGTTAACTCTATTCCTAAGCACTTTATTTTTTTGGTGGCTATTGTAAATGGGCAGGCTTTCTTGATTTCTCGTTCTGCATGTTCACTATTGGAGAATAGAAATGCTACTGACTTTTGTGTGTTGATTTTGTATCCTGCTACTGTGCTGAAATCATTTATCAACTCCAAGAGGTTGGTTTTTTTTGTGGTTTTTTTGTTTGTTTGTTTTTGTAGAGGCTTTAAGTTGTTCAATATATAGGATCATGTCATCTGCAAACAGGGACAGTTTGACTTCATCTTTTCCAATCTGGATGCCCTTTATTTCCCTCTTTTCTCTGATTGTTCTGGCTAGTACTTCCAACACTATGTCAAATAGGAGTGGTGAGAGTGGGCATCCTTGTCTAGTTCCTGTTCTTAAAGAAAAAGCTTTCAGTTTTTCCCCATTCAAGATGATATTGGCAGTGGGTTTATCAGATATGGCTTTAATTATGTTGAGATACTTTCCATCTATACCTAACTTATAGAGAGTCTTTATCATGAATGAGTGTTGAATTTTATCAAATGCTGTTTCAGCATCTATAGAGATGATCATATGGTCCTTGTGTTTGATATTATTAATATGGCGTATCACATTTCTTGATTTGTGTATGTTGAACCAAACTTGCATCCCTGGGATGAATCCCACTTGATTACGGTGTATAATTTTGTGTATGTGTTGCTGTATTCTGTTAGCTAGTATTTTATTGAGGATTTTTCCATCTATATTCATCAAGGATATTGGCCTGTAGTTTTCTTTTTTAGTTGTATCTTTACTTGGTTTTGGTATCAGGGTGATGTTTGCTTCATAGAATGAATTTGGGAGAATTGCCTCTGTTTCAATCTTTTGGAATAGTTTGTAGAGAATTGGTGTCAATTCCCCTTTGAGTGTTTGGTAGAATTCTGCTGTGAATCCATCTGGTCCTGGGCTTTTCTTTGTTGGGAGCCTTCTGATAACAGCTTCAATCTCTCTTATTGTTATTGTTCTCTTCAGATTTTCTACATCTTCTTGTCTCAGTTTTGGGAGCTTGTGTGTGTCCAGAAATTTATCCATTTCCTCCAGATTTTCAAATTTGTTGGCATATAGTTGTTTACAGTAGTCTTGAATGATTCCTTGTATTTCAGATGTATCAGTTGTAATATTGCCTTTTTCGTTTCTAATTTTTGTTATTTGGATCTTCTCTCTTCTTTTTTTAGCTAGCCATACTAATGGTTTGTCAATTTTATTTATCTTTTCAAAAAACCAACTTTTTGATTCATTGATCTTTCGTATTGCTTTTTGGGTTTCAATTTCATTAAGTTCTGCTCTTATCTTAATGATTTCTTTCTATCTTCTAACTTTGGGTTTGGATTGTTCTTGTTTTTCTAGTTTTTTAAGGTGAAGTATTAGGTTGTTCACTTGCCATCTTTCCATTCTCCTGAAGTAAGCATTTATTGCTATAAATTTCCCCCTTAGTACTGCTTTTGCAGTATCCCACAGGTTTTGGTATGATGTGTCATTGTTTTCATTAGTTTCAATCAATTTTTTTAATTTCCTGTTTGATTTCTTCTTGGACCCATATGTCATTAAGTAGAATGCTATTTAATTTCCATGTGTTTGTATAGTTTCCAGAATTTCATTTGTTATTGATTTCTAATTTTAATCCATTGTGGTCTGAAAAAATACATGGGATAATTCCAATTTTTCTGAATTTGTTGAGACTTGATTTGTGACCTAACATGTGATTTAGCCTGGAGAATGATCCATGTGCTGATGAGAAAAATGAATATCCTGAGGTTGTTGGATGGAACGTTCTGTAGATATCTGCCAAGTCCAATTGGTCTAGAGTGTTATTTAGATCTTGTGTTTCTCTGCTGATTCTTTGCCTAGATGATCTGTCCAATATTGATAGTGGGTGTGCAGGTCCCTTGCTATTATGGTATTAGTGTCTATTTCCTTCTTTAAGTCTAATAGAGTTTGCTTTATAAATCTGGCTGCTCCAACATTAGGTGCATATGTATTGATGATTGTTATGTCTTCTTGATGGATCAATCCTTTATCATTATGTACTGGCCCTCATTATCTCTTTTTATGGTTTTTAGTTTAAAGTCTATTTTATCAGATATAAGAATAGCTACTCCAGCTCGTTTTTCATTTCACATGGTAAATCTTTTTCCATCCTTTCACTCTTAGTCCGTGTCTTTTGTTCCTTTCTTTCTGATCTACTGTTTGTCTTCTGTATTTGTTGGTTCCTTGGGTTGTAGATAAACTTTTTTTTTTCTCTTCACTGTTGGCATTTTTATTATACTAGTGGGTTTTGATTTTTCCTGAGTTTTTAGGGCAGTGGTAGTTGTTTTTCAGGTACCAAACCCAGCACTCCTTTGAGAATTCCTCATAAGGGTGGTCGTGTGGTTGTGAACTCCCACAGTTTTTGTTTGTCTGAGAAATATACTATTTGCCCTTCATTTTGGAAGGATAACCTTGCAGGGTAGAGTATTTTCGGCTGGCAATCTCTGTCTTTTAGTATTTTTAATATATCATCCCATTCCTTTCTGGCTTTTAGGGTTTGTGATGAAAAGTCTGATGTTTGTCTGATTGGTGCTCCCTTATAGGTGTTTGATGCTTCTCTCTTGCAGCTTTTAAGAGTCTCTCTTTGTCTTTGAGTTTTGCTAGTTTGATTATAACATGTGTTGAAGAAGACCTTTTGGGGTTGAATACATTTGGGGATCTTTGAGCTTCCTGAATCTGAAGATCTGTGTCCTTTCCTATACCTGTGAAGTTTTCTGCCACTATTTTGTTGAATATGTTTTCAATGCAATCTCCTTTTTCCTCCCCTTCGGGAATACCCATGACTCAGATATTTGAGCGCTTAAGGTTGTCCGATATCTCTCTTAGATTTTCTTCAATGTTTTTATTTCTTTTTTCTTTCTTTTTTTTTTTTTCCTGCCTTTTTCTTTTCAAACAGCCCATCTTTAAGGTCAGAAGTTCTCTCTTCTGTTTTGGCAAGGCTGCTGGTTAAACTCTTTGTTGTGTTTTTTATTTCATTGAATGAATTCTTCAGCTTGGCAAGCTCTGCTACATTCTTTTTCAGCGCATTGATTTCCTTGTACATTTCTTTTTTCAGGTCCTGTATACTTTTCCTCATTTCATTCTGTTGTCTAGCTGAGTTTTCTTGTATCTCATTTAGTCTCCTTAGAATTATCACTCAAAATTCCTTGTCAGACATCTCAATCACATCTTGAGATCTAGAGCTTGAGAGTTATTACCTTTTGGTGGTGTACTTTCTTTATTTTTCATATTTCTGGTATCTTTCCTTTGATGTTTAGTCATTGTGGCAGGGGATTTCACAATCCACTGGTTCAACACTATTCTCTGGCTAGGATGCTGCTGGGGCTGCCAATTTGGCATGGCTGCTTCAGTGTCTGGTTGCCCACTGGTGTCTTGGGTATGTGGTCACCTCAGGTCTTGGGTCTCTCTGGGGAGGCGACTCTCTGGTCAGCATGCACTCGGCAGGGCTGGGGATAGAGTTGGGCAGTGGCAGCGAGGCCTACCTGCTGGGTTACACACTGGCACCACAGGGCGTGTGGTCTCCACAGATCTTGGGCCTCTTCAGCTGGGCACCTCTCTGATGAGTGCACACTCAGCTGGGCTGGGGATGGAGTCCCAAATTTACTTCGGTCAGGGCACACGGAGAGGCCACATCCAGGGCACCTGTGGCCAAGCAGGTTGGGCCCAGATGGCACTGTCTCCCTGAGGGCCAGTCTGCCGTCCTCTGGTGTTTCCCATCCCCACCCTAATTTTAATTTTTGTTTCATTGTAGATGTTTGTGGGGTACAGTTTGTTTCTGCCCAACATTATTACTTTAAATTTGCTCCTGTCCTTTGTCTCTTCTTCTAAAACTCAAACTACATCTTTTCACTTCATCCTTCTTTGTCTCAAATGCTCTTTCTCCTGTATTTTCTATTCATTTTTTTCATCATGTTCTATTCCGAATAATTTGCTTCTGCTACACTTTCCATTTCACTGAGTACCTATGTGGTGGTGTTTAATTTGCTATTAATCTCATAAAATGAAGTTTAAAATTTAGAAAACATTAATAAATAATACCTTATAGAATTTTTAACATACAAAATTAAAAGAATTTAGACTTTTAAAATTCTAGAACTTGTATTTGGTTCTCTTTCAATTTTGTTGTGCCATTTTTTGTAATTTCCAGTTTCCTGAGAAAATTTTGTCTTCTTTTATCTGGTTAGATATAGTAAACATCACTATTTTAAAGTTTTTTTCTGATTATTGAAGTGTCTGAGGCTCTTGTGTGTCTGTTTTTACCATTTATTGCTTTAAATTGTTTTTTATTCAGGTGGTCTTGTCTGTTATGTGCCTGCTACCTTTGATTATGAGCCAGATAGTGTTGAAAAGGTATTTGTAGAAATTTTGAGGCCTCAGTTGATATTATCTACTTCTAGAGTTTTTTGTTGGTTTCTACCAGCTACCTGGTGGTAGCTATTCTATCAGCAATCCTAGATCATCTTACTCCAACTTCTAGAACTGGAATTTTTTTCTACTATGCAGATAACTTGAAGCTAGATTGCAAAAAAGGAGAGGGCAATTATAATGATGAAAAAGGTCATTAAATTTGGCAACTAGGAAGAAGTCTTAGTGACCTCGGTAAAGGCAGCACCTGTGAAATAGTAGAGAAAAATCAGGATTCAGGAGAATGAAGAAAGAATGTTGAAATGAAGAAATATTAGCGGGCTGGCCCATGGCTCACTTGGGAGAGTGCAGTGCTGATAACACCAAGGCCACGGGTTTGGATCCTATATAGGGATGGCTGGTTTGCTCACCGGCTGAGCGTGGTGCTGACAACACCAAGCCAAGGGTTGAGATCCCTTTCCCGGTTATCTTTTAAAAAAATAAAAAAGAAAATAAATAGAAAAGTAAATTTGTAAATGTTTTCAAGAAGCTTGACTTTAATTGGAAAGAAAGAGCTAGACTAAATGTCATATGCGAACTATTTAGTACCTGTCTATTACATCTAAATTATGCATATGGGAAGACTTACTTCACCTTCTCATACATAATTTTAGTACTAGTAATATAATCTTGAAGGCCAGAACTTTGACTTCTACTCACTTGTAACTCCAACACACATCTTAGAACCTCACACATTGCAGATGCACAATGAATCTAATTGAAATAACTACATTATTCTCTTGGGAGTCATTCAAATTCTTAAACCCAACAAAATATGTTATCTGGTTTGATGGTCTTTTTATTTTCTCACTGGTGTCTTTGGGAAAGGTCAGTACATTCTCCAAGGACTAATAAGAGCCACTAGAATTTATGAGCATTTTAGCACATAAACACCAGCAGTCTGGATGTCAGTTGAGAGTCAAAAGAATTGGAAGCCTTGATGACTCATCTGGAGGAACTTCTGGTCTGGCAGAGAAGACAAAAATGCACATGCCAGTTTAGAAAAACAAAACATTTTCCTTTCTAGTTATTGAGAAACACAGATTTTAGATCACATTATTGCTTTCAAGGGTTGCACTGAGCAGACATAGTTCTTCAACAAGTACTCCTTTGAGAAATCTCAGGATGATGTTATCCCCTCAATAATTTAAGTGTTCTATTATGTGTAACTTATACTTTACTACTGAGCTTAAAAATTTATATTGCATTTTTAAGAGCCTGGCATTGCACTGCAAAACAAGCAATGTGAAATACCTTGGAAATACTTTCATAATATTAACATCATTCTCTTTCCCTGGTAAGAAGGGAGGCGAAGCAGGGTTGTCTTGACAAGTACAGCTCTTAGAAAGCTGGAGTGGAACATGGGGCTTCCCACATTCATTGCTCTCTGTGTCTACAGCCAGAAGGCCAGGACCACAGAGCAGACCTAGAAGAACATGTCTAACCCATCAGGAAAGTGACGATGACCAGGTAGGAATTAGAGCCAGATTAGAAGCTAGGGCCAATAAGCAAAGAATGGTAAATGCATAAAAGCGAAAAGTGACCTATCAAGACACAATTCAGGAAGAGAATCAAGGTGAATGCTGGAGATCATTGGCTCTTTTTTTTTTCAGTTCTTCCTGACAATTTGGGGATGAGACAGATTTATTTAAAGAATCTACAATAAAATAATTAGCTTTTGGAGGGTGGAGCGGCATAATTTCTGGAGTCAGAGAGACTAGGTTTTAATCCTATTTTATCTTCTTTTTAGCTGTGTAATCTTGTGAGGTCAAACAAACAAAAAACACACATATAATATTTCTAAGTTTCAGGTTCTTCATCTGTAGAATTAAAAATAATAGCTAAATTTCAGGGTTTGCCTCCATGGTTAAATGAGATAGTGCATGGGAAATTGCCTAGAACAATGTTGGGTACAAAAAAGGCATACAATAATGCAATATAAAAGGCATATAAAATGCTGTTAATAAGTATTATTAATAAATGCTGTTTTTCCATTACAGCTTGTATTAATTGAGGTAACAAGATAAAGGTAACTACATAAACCCTGAATTCTATGTGGCTGAACACCATAAAGTTATTTGCTCACTCACGTCACAGTGCAGTATGGGCATTTGTGGCCAGGCAGCGTTCCACAAGGTAATTCAGGGATTCAGGCTTCTCTCATCTGTGGAGTCACTTTCTCCTAGGTTATTGGTGTCTCCTTCATCCAGCCAATGAGGGCAAAAGGAGACTATGGAGAATGCACACCCTTTCCCTGTACATTTTGACCGAGAAGTGACACATCAGAGGAACATTTCAGGAACCCTGAGATCTGGAGACTCTGTTCTTGGGGTTCTGGAAAAGTGCCCCATTTTCCTTTCTGGAGACACATTATCATTACCCTGGAATGTGGCAAATCTGCTCTTGGGAGGAACAGGAGACATCTCTATCTTTATTATCCCTAATGTGATTAAATTTGCTACAGAAGGGGTTACTGCCTATATCTTTTCAAGACTGTTGGCTTGAAACATTCTTGAAAAGATAGTCTGAAATAAATTGGCTTTTAAATACATAGATGTGTAAACATGAGTGATTCAAGGAGAATTATATCCCAACACTTACACCTTTTCTTTTTTTAGATAAGGAAAAAGATTTTAAAAGCTTACTACCTTTCTGGAGGTCACCTGATGGCAAGCAGAGTAGAGAAACTGGAAATAGAGGCATGGTCTCTGTGGTCTCCAGTCAGTACTGCTTCCAATGAGGAGTGGCATTTGAGGGCAAAAGCCATTTCTTTATAAATGAGAAAACTAAAACTCCAACAGGAGGCCTTAGCTGAGATCACTTAGTGACTAAACAACAGAACTAAGACTTGAACTCGACTCCCTTATCCTAAGACTATTCATACTGTTGCACAGGTGGTCATAAGGGAATGTCAGGTAGCAGCACAGGTACAGAAAAACCTGCATTCAAGTCCTGTTCTCCCATTTCTAACAGGTTTTTGAGTCTTGGTCTGTTCTTGAAGCTTTCTGAGACTCACACATTTTCCAGTAACTGAAAAAGAGACCTTCATTGCAAGGTTGTAGTGAGAATTTAAATGAGATAATAAGCTGTAAAGCAGCAAACATGGTGCCCAACACCATATAGATTCAAAGCATTGTGAGATCAAAGAACAAGTCACAGTGTTCCAGCTGCTTGAGCTGTTATTTACTAAACTGTATGACCTTCAGCAATTTATTTAACATCTCTTTGACTCAATTAGAGCATCTGTACAAAGGGGATAATAACAGCTTCTCTATCCTACAGTTGTTGGGAGGATAAATAACACATATAAAGCACCTAGAACAAAGTGTGAATATAGTTATTATTCTACGGCGTGAACAACTGTAATTGTCACAGTCATGCCATCAGTTCTACTGCTCTAAGGAGTTTCTCCCATTGGGAGACTTTCTCAAAGACCTCCTCTGAGGGGGCCCCTAAATGTGGCTCTCTGGGACTACTACCCCACATCAATTAGGGCAACTCACCTTTGGCGTTATTATTTGTTGTTCCTCCATAGATGGATTTCCTCCAACAAGGTAATTAAAGGTGAAAGGTAAATAGAAACCACCTCCCCCTGTTTTGCTGCTTCTTAACTACACTAGAGCTGAGATAAGCCACTCCCACCTGCCTGAGCTTCAGTTTCTCCATCTGTAAAATGATGAGAAGTCAGAGGGGGAGTCAGGGGTGGTCAAGAATAATAACTGTTTTCCCCTCTCACTTCTTAGGATGCTAAAACTGTGCGTCCTTTTTACCCATACACCTTTAACCTGTTCTTAGTAACTTACATCTCAGTGTGAATTGAAGTTGGGGAGCAGGTGGGGTGGGGGGATCTGGAGGGAAAGAAGTGGGAGAACATGAGGAATTGGGAGGTGGGGGCATGTCCAACCCAAGGACACATGTGCCGAAGGAGGAGACCCAGAGAGGAACAAGACTGTGACAGCCCTGCTTCACTAACGATCCCAGACAAGTCGGTGGTAGAAAGCATAGCTCCTCAGCTTTCAAACAGCTTAAGTTTCAACTAGGCTTAAAAAGAATATCCTTTATAATTCTAAGACCTGTATTACTTTTTTACATTTTAACTTCTCTGAAATGGGAAATTGTCTTATCAGTCATATACATATTAATCTAATGTTTCTGTTTTGTTACAAATGCTGATGTTAAATCAATGAGGCATCTTGTGATTAAATGTGTGCTAGACTCACAGAAATATGGTAGCACATATTTCTACAATGTGCCTATGTGCTTTCTATAGGAGATCTCATCTTATCCTCACAACAATCCTATCATTCTGGTATTATTACTATTATCCCCATGCTATTAAGAAAATTGAGGCTTAGAGTTTAATGGGCCCAAGTTAGAACTCGAAACAAGATCAGGATTCAAACTGAAGATCTGACTCACTCCAAATCTTATGTTCCTTTTACTACACTTAATATGCCCTTGTAAGAAAATGTTTCCCAGTTCTATTTTCAGAGGGATTTTTTTTATCAGAATAATAGTTCTAGTCTTTCAGTAGAAGGTGGGATGTTTTACTTGGTTGACAAAATGGCAAGAGACATAGTTCACATCCCTCCCTAGAACTGGGAACAGGTGTTCAAAGTTTCTACGGCCCTGTGGTCATTCCCACTCCACTATTTCAGAGAGATCATCCGCTCTCCCATGTGGTCAGCTTCATGGTGCAGGCTCTGCCCTTGCAGTGAGTGACTAGCAGTTCTGCGTGCTTTAATCAAGCAGATGATGAGAGGAAGAATGAGCCTAGATACAGACCAACCCATGTTCTCCAACCTAGTGGTGTTAGTCTTCTAACCATATTCTTCTCTCCAGCTGTTGGTCTCCTCTGTCTGTTTCTTCATTGATTCCTATTGCAGTGGGGCAGAAAATGTTTGGTTGCTGGTCTGTTATAATTGCTAATGCACATAAGTCTAGAATATATTACTAAGTAATAACAATAATTCTATACATATGTATATTTATCTAGAATTTTTCCCATTTAGTTTTTAGATATGGGAGTCAAATTTGAGAGATGCTAAGTCACTTGCCAAAGAGCTATCAGCTCCCAAGTGGAAAGGGTTTAAGTGGAATCCATGTTTCTGGATGCCTATTCAAATATTCTTCTTACTCACTTCACTTAATCATGTATTGATTAAAATATAATGGTCAAATGAGGTTATGTGGCTGAAAATTGACCACTGAGGGCATGGGACTTCCTCTTGAGACATGAGGATTATTCAGAAAAACACTGCTAAGCAGATTTAATGATGATCAACGACCAGATCAATATCTATTTGAACCACATAAAATAGATTATCTGAGATGGGCCTTGCCTTAGAATTTAAGTGATATCCACACAGTTTAGAAATAGCTTTGGAGAAATCTAATGCTAGGAGACTACTAACAACTCACAGATATAACTATGACACTATGAGTCATAATAATGATATACACTTGTCTGTTTTAGTCATAGAAACACCATATAATTTTGTGTCAGAAAGGTTTTGAATGGCTTATAAGCTATGCAGAGAAATGAAAAGCAAACAAAATAAACTGTAAAATCATAAGAGTGGCAAATAAAACCTCCTATTCGGTGAATGAGACAAGTTGATATATCATTAAGTGGAGTTTACAAACTCATCTGAGGCTAGGTCAGGGAGCCAGCTTTTCTGGCTACAGTCCAGTAGTCAATAAAATCTGCATTGAGCCATAGCAGTTTTCTGAACAGAAAGCAATCCAAACCATTTCTCCACAGCTTCATTTCTGCATCATGGCTCGGGAGGGCTGAGGGGTTGCAGATTGGTTGGTTAATTATGTTGTGTTTGCAAACAATCTAAAAAGCCCAAGGATGCATGGAGTCAGTTCTCTCTTGGGGAAGACTTGAGCAACTGGCCTAGAAGAATAAATAAGTAGACGTTCTACCTCAAGACCCAGCCAAGGGAAAACATCTTCATTTGGCAGCGTCTGTATTTTGAATGTAATATTTATAGACGCCTGCTCTGGTTCCTCCATTTAACAGTTCAGCAAGATCTACTGAGTACCAGCACGTAAGTGAAAGTGCTTTGTAAACTGAAATGTAGATGAGTGTAAGGAGTGGTTATCATTTATTAGAACGTCTTATAGGTCATGCACATGATTGTTTTCAAAATAAAATATTATTCCTCCTCTCTGTCTTCCGAGAGGTGTTTTTTTGTTGTTGTTTGTTTGTTTGTTTGTTGTTTGTTTTTTGTTTTGTCTCATTTTTATTTTTGGAGTATTTGCTATTGTAAAGAAAGACCATGTTTATACCATTTTTGTTTACACATTTTTAAAAATATGCTTACACATATTTTAAAAAGATAAAAAGTAAGTCTCATTTTTGACCACTTACTATGTTCCTGGAATTCTTAAATGTTTTCTTTTCTAATCCTCCTGACAGCCATGCAGAGGCACAGAAAAAGGAAAATACATGCCCATGATTATGTGCATGAAGTGGATTCAAACCCACAACTTCTCACTCCACATTGTTTGCTACTAGACCTTGGCAATGGGTGCCTTAGATGGAGTGCTGCTATGTGTCAGGCATTGCCATGTATTTTACATAGAGTATCTCAATTATTCTCTTTATTTTACAGTTAAGGAAACTGAAGGTCAGAGAGGTTAAACAATTCAGCTAACATTACAAATAACAAAGCTGGAAGCTAAATCCAGATGGGTCTGGTTCTGAAGCTTTTGATTTTTCTACCATACCATGTATCTCATCTGGTTTATATAGTCAAGGATCCAGATTAATGATGACATTTATTATTTCAGGGCACCTTGACTGGGCATTTGCTTTATCTTGTTAATATTTGAGCTGTTATTTTACTTTTGGATTTTAACAAGGTAAAAATAGGATATGTTAAAACTGACTAAAATTTCACTGTGGGGAAATCCACACCTGCCCCCAAAGGAAAGTTTCCATTAATTTCCTAAAATCATACAGTAGAGGGAAAACTTGAAAAAAAAATTTAGTTAGGCATTAACAAATGATTGGCTCATAGTAAGAGCTTGATACACTTTTGTTAATGATAGCATCAAAAATGCAACCACATCATCTAGCGCTCTGTCCACAGACAGCCATGTCAGTGTCCTCTGTGTCTCTTCAGCTGTCCATCCACACTTCTGTTACTTTACTGTTTACGGGAACCATTCTGCATCCCCTGGTGATAACACTTGCCTACACAAAACCTAAGATTAGATTTTGAAAGAGATGATAGTAGACATGAGCATAAAATGACAATGTATAACTGGTAAAATGTGCGTGAAATATGTCAATTTAAGCATTTGCCTAATTTCACATTTACTTTTTAAAGATTCTATTGAAAAACACGGGAAATTTTGTGCTTAGGATAAAGAAAATGAAAAGAAGCTACAAGGTGTGTCCACGTCTTTTCTTGATAAGCATTTTCTTTTTCCTTTGCAAATTTGTCCATATTTTCTCCAAAAAGTATCTTCATTATATTTCTAACTAATGCTGCAAGTGTAGGTGACATTAAGCTTAAGTATCACAATGTTAGTACTAATATTGCAATTTACATTTTGTTTACTCAGCCTGAAAAATGTTTCAAATATACTTTATGTTTGCAATCTCCCTTGCCTCTTTTTAACATGTCAATATATAAGAAAATTTATCAATGTAGATATTCAGGTCAAAGGAGCAGAGCTAATCACTAAAAAACAAATAAAAACAAACAAGAAAAAAAACTCAGGAAGTGATTCCAGGCAATGTTCACGGGCAGAATGTTGTGGCTAAAAGTCACTAAGATTTGGAGTCAAGAAATGAAAATTTAACACCAGCTCCCCCACTACAGGTAACATACCCATAGATGAGTTGGCCAACTTTGGGGGAGGTATCCACTCACCCCCCAGAAAGCTGACTGCTAGAAAATGAAGGAACTTAAATACAATATGGAAAGAGAATAGAGCATCCACCCAGTGGCAGATGGGGGACTCTTGAGAGCAAAGGAAACTAAGATTCCCTTAGAACCCAAAATGCCCACACCCACCTTGGCCCAGCCATCCCCCACCCCCACCCCCACCATGAAGGCAAACTGAATTCAAAGGTGAACTCAATGTACCAATTTTTATAAAGAAGTGGGCGTGTGCTCAAACTTTCAACATAGAGCTGTGTTGCAAATAAAGCCAGGACACAAAGGGCCCTAAAAGACTCTGAGAACTACTCCCTCACCATAAACCTGAATGACACCAGCACTAGCTTCTGACTACATAGGTTAGAATAATGTCTCAGATGGAGAGAGAGCTGGAGAGGCTCAGTCCATAGTAGAGAAAAGAGCTACTTTTGTGTGCACGACCTTACACATGCACACTCACTAGAAAAAAATTTGTGGGATCTAACCAAATCAGAACTACAGTCACTCACCTCAGGAACAGTGAGAGAGGGGATAGGATGAGGGATCAGGAAAAAAGTAGAAACTCTGTTCTGTGTCAATGTTTCTCTTAGGAATGTGCCACAGAGTTGAGTGACCTTACATTACTTTGTATTTATTTATGCAACAAAAATGTATTGAGCACCTATATGTGCATGCCCTAGTCTAGCAGAAAGGATAGTGTGGTAAGCAACGCAGCTCAAAGCTCTTCCTCAAGAAGCTTACATTCTGATGGAGGAAGGCATGCAATACAAAAATAAACAAATAAGTTCAAATGCTAACAAGTGCTATGAAGAAAATAAACACAGTGACATAAAGGGAGGTAACTGGAAGATCACTTTTGAAAGTGTCATTGAGGAAGGTCTCTCAGAAGTGGTCTTTTGAGCTAAATGGTAAGAGAATCCAGCCATGTAGAAACCAGGGTATTCAGTCAGATGAAGCAGCAAGTGCAAAGGCCCTGAGGTGAGAGGAGGAAAGACAGCCTCAGTAGATGGAGAGTATGAGAAGGAGAGAGAAAAGCGGTGTAAGGTCAGAGCAGAAGCAGAGTCCAAATCATATAGGGCCTTGAGGACCATGTCTGGGATTTTATTTGAAGTTCAATGAGAAGGTATGAGATTTTAAGGATAGAATTAACACAATCTGATTTACTTGTACAAATATGACTGCTACTCTTACTGCTGTGCAGAGAATGGGTTTGGGGAGGTGACAAGCTTGGGAGCTCAGGAGAATCAGTTGTTTAGGCAAGAGATAGAGGTTGCTTGGACTAGAGGGTCAGTAGTAAAGATGGCAAAAAATGGAAAGATTTGAAATATGTTTCTAAAAGTAGAATAATAAGATTTACTAATGGATAGGATATAAGAGTGAGAGAGGGAAAGAATCAAGGACAATATCAACACTGAGGTTTTTTGGATTGAGTAATTAGGGGGATGATAGTGTCCTTTCCTGGGATACAGAATACTGGAAAATGTAGAAGTGTGAATGAGCAGGAGGCAGAATCAAGAACTCCATTTTCATACCTATTAGACGTCCACAGGAGGGTGTCCAAGAAGCAGTGGGACTGATGAGTATATGTGTAAGGACAAGAGACATAAATTTGGGATTCATCAGCAAACAAATGGAATTTAAAGTCCAGGGAGTAGATGAAATGCCCTAGAGAGAGATTTTCAATATGGAAGAAAAGAGTGCCCAAGACTGAGCCCTGGAGTTTCTTACATTTAGAAGTCAAGGAGGAGAGAAGCATACAAAGAATTGGGGACGGAGAGTCCTGTGAGTTAGGAGGGGAAGGATATGTAGTCAGACTAGCCAGCAAAAAGTATGTGCAGTAGATTGAATGGCCCCCAAAGCCACTGAGGCTTAATCCCCCTGTGACTGTTGAGGGTGGGAAATCCTATTATGGTAATTGAAAGGTGGGGCCTTGAAGAAGTGATTAAGTTGCTGTTTTAATGGTGGTTGTAGGTGTGGTTCTGAGGGTTCTGCCATTTTCTGCCATGTGAAACCCCTGCATTCCTGTAAAGCCACCACCAAAGAAGACCCTCGCCAGATGTATTCCCTGGACTTTGGACTTCCCGGCCTCTCAAACCGTAAGCAATAAATTTCATTTTCTTTATAAATCATCCAGTTTCAGGGTATTTATGTCATAAGCAACAGAAATAGATGAGTACAGTATGGGAAGGGAGATGACAGCTCCATGGACTTTTGCCACAAAGCTGAAGAGAATAGAACACAGGTGTGCCTGACAGATGCCATCAAAATAATCTGAGGCAACAGTTCATGTCGCCCCATCTACCTTGAGCCAGAGTCCGCATTTACTTATCCAAACTCTACTGCCATTCCTTTTCCTCCCCACTTTCCTCAAAGGACAATGCCCAAGGTAAATAAAATGGGAAAAGTCAGTTAAACAAAAGAGGAAGAAAGGATGAGGGCTTCATAGCATCTCAAGATTGGATAAATGCACATTAATAACAGTTCTTCATTTTTGGAGCCTGAGGTCCACTCACTTGCTTCACTCAAGTTCAGATCATCAGGAGGTCAATATTTCCTGCAAAAGTGCAGAGAGTTCTGTAAAATACAAAAGAGTTGAGGATATGGTCCTTGTTTTATTTGAAGAGAAATCCAGGTAGATAAACATGTTCCCCAAGGAAATTTAACCTTCTAAAACTGATTAGCAGGAAAAAGAATTTGTCACAGCAGACTTATTTAGAAATCCATGAAATTTCATAATCTTTTTTGAATAAAATACTATGTGCTAACATATCTGTAAATGATAGATGTTCTGGAATGTCCCCTGCTTCTGAAGACAGTATGTGAGGAGAAGCCTATGAGAAGCATAAGGCAGGCAGGGCCCAAATGGAGAGCCTCAGGCCCTCTGTGGGGCAGCATCTCTTTTGCCTGTTCATAGCAGCAACATCTGCCCACTGGCAGAGTGACAACCTTGCTGTCTTCCCAACACCTAGTCAGTCACTAGATCTTATCTGTTTTAGGCTGACATCTCTAGAATCCATCACTTTCTCTCCATGAGCATAAGCACCTGCTAGTCCCTGTCTAGGCTACTGCACAATTCATCACACCACCTCCACACTGATTACATTTTTCCTCTGCTCACAAATCTTCCTTTACCTACAAAATCAAAAAACGAACTTCTCACCTGCTACCAGTGCTTCCACAGTCTGGCCTGCCTTATTGCTGGCTGTTCTTTTTCTTAAAGAATTCTGCAACTGAAAGGTACTAAATTAGCCACTTCTGCCTCACAACACTCTCTCTGTACACATTTGCCAAGTTTTCTCTAGCAGGACTGGAGTGAACCCAGGGAAAGCAACATCATAACAACAGGTACCAAAGTGTGTGATTCTAGGGGCTGATCTTGACCAGACCAGCTATTTCTTCCCAGGATGGTCAATGCATGAGTATGTAAAGAAAGAGTCCGAAATTTGCATGATTGAGTAGGATGTTTTATTCTTAAGGTCAAAGCCAGATAAATGTAGCTGGCTGTTAGGTCCAAAAAAGGTGGTAAAGACATGAATGAGAAAATTATAAGGTCAGATTCCAGCAAACATAGGAAAGTTTTGGAAGCAGAGTATGAGGTCAGTTCAAATGAATAGCTCCAAAGACATTGCATGACTCAGAGGAGGTGTGGGGCTTGCTCTTGGCTGAGTGTTCCCACACTTTGCTCACCATGAGCCTGTGCTTGGGCAGTGTCCTCTGTCCAAAACTCCTTTCTTGACCTCCTTTACCACCTGTTCAAATTTCACCCATTCCATTGAGGTCCATCACATACCTCTACTCAAGGAGGTATTTTCTTATCCTTCTAAGTGGAAGTGTATCCTTCACCCTTTTAATCCCTAAGACATTTTTTGTGCCTTTCTCCTGGCTGCAATTGATCATCTGTTTTGATAGTTGTAGTAGTTCGTTTCTGTTGCTCATAACAGAATAGCTGAAACCAGATTACTTACAAAGAAATGAAATTTATCTCTCACAGTTTGGGAGACTGGGAAGTCCATGGTCCAAGGAACACATCTGCTGAAGGTCTTCTTCTTGGTGGGAACTCTAGAGGGTCCCGTGGTGACCAGGGTATCATATGGTGAGATTGGGTTGAGCAAGAGAGAGCAACCCTCTCACTTGCTCTACTTTTAAAGCCACCAGAACCACGTCTATCACTCCATGAATGGATCAATGTACGCACAAGGGCACAGTGCCCACAATCTTATCACCTCTTAAAGGTCCCACCTTTCAAATACCATAATTGGATTTCCCACCCTATTAACACTATTACAATGGATATTAAGTTTCCAATAAGTGAACTTTTAAGGGACATACTTAACCCATAGCTATAGTGATTTACTGAAATGAGGCTTGAGTGTCTAGTGGACAAGAGCAGTGGCTTTCTTATATCTTTCTATCTTTGTTTCCTATCTTTGCCACCTCTGCTTGCTACTTCCCACCCTGTATCTGCTCAACAAACACTTGCCTCATTCACCACTTAGACTGACATCGTGCTATCAAGAAGGCAACAGGTCTTGCTAATGTTTTCCATAGATATTCTGAATAGAAATATTTGTCTGAACCATCTAACTCAACACATCTGTGAGCACAAACACCCAAAGAGAAAGTCTCCAAATCCAGGGTGCATATCCTGTGGAAGTATAAAAATTCAAAGAATTCCCTGCCACCAAAATGAGTCCTAATAATGAACCCAAAGAACATATTTCTATGATTTCTTAAAATCTAAGAAAAAGATCTGGATTCTACACATTCTCACCACACACAAAGTTTTGAGGTATAAATGCACTGGCCTGGCATAAAAAGCCATCCCATCTTCAATTTCCAACCTTGTTAAAGAAGGGTCCATGGATTACACATGGGATTAGAAATGCAGGTCTTCCAGTTGCTAAATGTGTGAATTTGAGTACATTATATCGCCCTTAGGAGGTTCTAAATCTTTAAAATGGAGATGCCCGAAGTTACCTTACAGGATAGATTACAAGGAAAACACATACATGAAATCACCTGGCCAAAGTAGACGGTGAATGAATTTAAGAGCCATTTTACTAGGGAAGCCATATGACCACACACACAAAATCACTAAACTAATGTTTTAAAATTGTAAAATGGTAACCTAATATGTGTGTATATGTGTGTGATTGTATGTGTTCTAAATAAACTAAAACCATAGTATATGTGCTTTGAAATAATTAACTACTTTCAGCAGTTTATTTGAAATGTGATAGTATACAA
The DNA here is from genome assembly GCF_027409185.1 of Cynocephalus volans. Lineage (NCBI taxonomy): Eukaryota > Metazoa > Chordata > Mammalia > Dermoptera > Cynocephalidae > Cynocephalus > Cynocephalus volans. The sequence goes on from NC_084473.1 coordinate 14,791,527, forward strand.
ACTTCTAATGTATTGGTCTAAAGAAATCATAGACATTTTTCCTTAGAAGACCCGTTTTTTGCAAATGCTAATACATACCTATTTTTTCTGAATCATTTCCCCTCATCTGGGGGGATTATGAAAAGAAAAATTTATCCTTTATTCATAGTTCCTAAGGATTTTGTTCTCTAGAGCTCAAAGACTCATTTTACAAAAGAGATAATGAAAAATTTTTAGCTAAGGAAGTGGAATGTATCATGATGTGAAATATAAATTTCCATATCTCCCACACAGCAAAAACCTCTATCTCAATCCCAGCAAAAAGCCTTAGAAAAAAATATAATGCTTAGCATATGGCATATTTACGATTTTTAACTTTAGTTAGTAATACCAAGCACTTTTTCCCGATAAGGGTATTATTTATGCATTATCTGTAAGAACTGAAAATTATTTTGTTGAAAGTTATGAAGTTAAAACTTATTAATGGTAGTGGTAATCATGTTCTCTTAGGACAGCAGGCACTAAAATCAAAGTGTAAATTGCCTTAGATTTCAGCTTCAAAAATACCCATTAGTAAATGAAAGAGATTATTAGTAGCAAATCTTATTTTTAGAATAAAAGGATTAGAGTTACTAATTTCTGTAAAAATTGCCACTTTCTTTCTTGCCACATTATTCCCTGAGTGGCTGAAGCTAAAGGGAAAATAATAATTCTGAAATAGCTATATTAGCATGAATATGTCACATCTAAATTTTTTGTCAATTCTTTCAATGGTAGAAGAGAAAGCAAAACAGCAGAGCCATTTAGTGGGCAGAGCACAGAGCTGAGGTAGGGAACAAGGGTCCCTGCTCTAAACCCAGACAAACTCCATCAGGAAAATATTTCCCACCAAATTGATATGAGAAATAAAATTTAGAGATAAAATTGTTGAGACAAAAGTGCTTTAAAACATTTTTTTGTTTGTTTTTTGGGGGGTTTTTTTGGCTAAAATTGAAAGGAATTAGGTTAACATGAAACACATTTTAATTTCTAATATTTTCCTCCACATATAGGCACCTGGATCTGACACAGAAATACTCTTCAATAAATGTTTGTAAGAAGAGTGGATGGTCCTAGTTTGAAGAAAGGGAATATACATTTATGGAAGTTCACTAAAAATAGGCATTATGCCAGACACTCCACCTACATAGTTTTACTCAATCCCAAGAACTACGTGTGACATCTATACTGTCATCCCCATTTGAGAAATAAGGAAATTGAGTGTGTGAGACCAAAAGGAACAGTCCAAACACTCACACTTAGTAAACAGCTATCCCGTCAACCTGGACCTTGATGATTCTGAAGCCCATGCCTCTCCCTTCCCTCAGTGGGCAGCCGTGATTCTTCCCCAGAATCCAGTTCTGAAGGCAGGCCTCGAACCACCACCTGCACGTCTCCAACCAAGAGCACCTGGGGCCTTTCCTACCTCACCTTTACCAGTTTCTGCAGTTTTCTGGAATTCTCAGGGAGGCAAGAGACAGCTGTGGTGTTATATGAAAAGTACTTGGTGTGGAACAAGTAATGTAGATTCAAATCCCAGCTCTGACAATTATTTTCTGGCCCAAATCACTTACCCACCATGTCATTAAACCTCAGTTTCCTATTCTGTAAAACAGGACTGACACTTCCTCCAGAGGTCATTATGAGACACACTAATCAGTCTGTGCTATCATTGCCTAACGTGGCACACAGAAACCAGGAGATGCCCAATGAAAACATCCTTAAAGAAAATGAATTGGCAGTCAGTCCTCATGCATAGGTCAATGTTCTTTTTTTTTTTTTTTTTAATTGAAACATAATTGATTGTACATATCTGTGGGGTGCAGGGTTGTATATCAATACCTATGTGCAACATGTGATGCTCAAGTCAGGAAAATTAATATAGTCAACATTACACAATGTAATCATTTTTTGTGACCTTTTACCAATTTTTTCCCAGCCCCTCCCCCTTTTCCACCTCTGGTAATCTCAATTCTCTTCTCTATTTTTGAAAGTTCAACATATTATTCTGATTGTTGTATTCTTTCTTCCTTTCTTTCTTTCTTTTTTTTTTTTTTTTTGTTTGTTTATTTTTTTAGCTCCCACTTATGAGTGAGGACATGTGGTATTTCTCTTTCTGTGCCTGGCTTCTTCCACTTATTTTCTCCAAGCTTGTCCATGTTTCTGTGAATGGCAGAATTTCATTCTTTTTTATGGCAGAGTCGTATTCCATTGTGTAGATATATCACAATTCCTTATCCAGTCATCCCCTGATGGGAATTGACGTTGATTCCAACTCTTGGCTATTGTAAACAGAGCTGTGATCAACATTGGAGTGCAGGTGTCCCTTTGACATGATGATTTCCATTTTCTTTTTGGATATATACCCAGCAGTGGGACTGCTGGATCGTATGCTAGATCTACCTATAGTTGCCTGAGGAAACTCCATACTGTTTTCTATAATGGCTGTACTAATTGACAGTCCCACCAACAGTGTAGAAGAGTTCCTCTTTCATTGCATCCTCCCCAGCATTTGTTCTTCTCTGTCTTTTTGTGGCAGAGTGTGAATTACATGAATCTAAATCTCACCAGTCCGCGGGCTCAGGGTTTCCTAGGAGGCTCTTTAGCATAAGCAGTAAAGGGGGTGCAGGCTAACTATGCCCCGCAAAAATATTAGCTGCCTTGCTTCAGCTCAGCCAAGATACCCTGTTGTATGTTAATAATATCAATGTTCATTTTATTCAAAATACCAAACTAGTATGTGTATTCTTAAATCTTTTTCAAATGTGATAATTTACTGCTTTGAAATTTAAGAGCAGTTTTATTCTGTTTTTCATACCAATTTAATTTTTCCCTTTGTCATCCTCCATCCCACACTCCCACACTTAACAAATCTTTCTGGGTGTTATAGGGGGATGGTTCAATAGCATGAATCTGGCCTAAGCACAATAGACCAATTAGCTGCTAAGAAGAACTCTGCAGAGTTCTCTTGCCGTTTCTTTTGACTCAAACTTTGTGTTTAATAATAGCCCAGCAAGACAGCAAGACTGCAGCTGTTGCAGCTTCTTTCTAGACTTTGCAGGGACTTATTAGGGGTCCAGGAGACAAGGAGCCTAGGCCTGTTAGTGATGGAAGTCTGCGGGCCATTAAAAAGGCAAAGTTCATATTTTTAAACATCTGAGAAATGGATCACAGTGAATAGCATTCACTCGTCATAATGATTCTGTTGGTAATTTATAAGCATTTTAATATAAATATTCTGTTTGTGGGTAAAAATTCACATAAAATTTGATTACATAACCTGAAAGAAAAGGAAGGGCCTCTAGTTCAGAAATTTCCAAGTCCTAGTTGGAGGTCCCTGGAGTACATGGAAATATCTCAGGGGCCTCTGTGGCCATCAGAGGAGGTGAGCAGTGACAGGTGAGCCCCCAAAAGCCTGAGCAGTTCCTCAATTCTCCATCACTCGACACTTGGGAAAATGAAGGCCACCAAGAAAGAAGAAGAAACTCACCCAATCTCACACGACTAGCAGGAGGCAAGGCTGGAACAAAACTCATGTCTACTGATTCCCAGTTCAGTGTTTTTGCCAGTCTTTTTCTGCTTTTCTTATTTTAGGTGTTTTTCTACTTATAGAAACTAAAATGCATCCCCTCCTAGAGAGTTATGGAGATGTTACTACTCTGTATTTTCCCTAAGGAGAGAAGTTTGATAAATTATTTAAATATCCACTTTTCTCTGCTAAAATGAACACTATGTTTTTCTCTAGGTAAAATGTGAAAACACTTATTTTACTGAGCCATTTATATGCACCATTTTTCTTCTTAAAAGCTTCCCTTCTCCCATATCCATTGCTTTAGAAACCTCGGGAGATATTATAATGAAATATCGATTGCCCTCTCTCTCGTCTCCACCCTATTCTAATGATCCCACAACTTCAGAATAATTTTTGTTGAGGAAGCACTAACTCAGAAACTGGTTTCTACATTTGGTTTCTTTTTAAAGATAGCATACAACATTGGCTGGGGAGTATGCACCAGCATTTCAACACATCATCTCCTGTTTGGGATGTCTTCTATTGGGACGTGATATCTCATGAGCAGCAAGAAATTTGAATCACTGGCCTCAGAAGGGGGGGGGGGGTCCTTCAATTCCCAAGGGACAACAGAATCAATAAGATGGCAGTGGTTTTAAAGAAACTATGGTGTCTTGGAGTGAGACGGAATCATTGGGGCTCCCTTGTGATAAAGGAGGTGCCCAGTTTCCCTAGCCTCAAGTTTCAGGACACACCTCTGGGTTTCAGCCACTCCCTGAGGTCTCAGTCTCTTCCTCTGGGCTCTACCCTAGAGGAAAGTTATTGTTGCCAGTCAGACCTATTTTCAGCACCAGCACAGAGAAAGTGAGACCACAGGGGCTGGCTTATGCAAATCCAGTGGCTGGGCATGCTCAGTAGAGAGGGGTTGCGTAACCCTGGTAGCTGAATGACCTCCCACTAGAGGTTCTAGAAGCATATAACATTCTTGAATATGCCTGGTGCATGTGACAGGACTTGGCCAATGAACATCCTCCAAGAAGAGACCAACCAAGCACGTGCAAGACTAATGTTACATAATGGAGAACCACACCCATCATTGAATATTCATTAGATGGCAAAACTATAAAAGCCAGATCCCAGCAGAAGGCAGAGCTGGTGCTCACTCTCAAGGAGTCAGCCCCCACTCTGCCTGTGGAGTGTGTATTTGTTTCTTTTTATATCAAACTTTACTTTTAGCAAGTAGCTGCTCATTCTCTTGAGCCAGGCTGCATTCTGTACTGAGCTTTAAGTGTGGATTTCTTGCTTTTGTGTTAAACCTGGCATGGGCCCTGTTCAGTCTCTGGAGCTCTGTGTATGCTGCGCTGGCCTCTGGAATCTGCAATTCTTATCTGTTATGTTAAACTTGTCCTTACTGTCTACTGTGACTCTGCCCTTGAATTCTTTCCTGTGGTGGAATCAGGAACCTGGTAAAAGGACAGGTGGGTTAAGACTGACTATCAGGCCCCCCAGATCCTACCTCCAACATCACTTGCAAGGGGCTTGTAAGTTTGTAAGTTTGTTTACCCTTTGTAAATTTGGCTCCAGGGAAGACTGGAGGTTATGTGCCCCTCATAGCACATTCCTAAGTGCAATGTTGGACATGTTCCTGGCTGGGCCAGAATGGGGGGGACTCAATGCTGACGGAAGGCCCCAGTTTCTTTTGAAAATAGGAGTTTTGATCTAATGAAATATGTTCTGGATTTAGAATCAGAAGAACGTACACTCAAAGGCCTTTATACTGCCTGCTGATTCTGGGATCCTGGGTCATTTTAATTAACCTTTGCTCAGTTTTCGCATAAACTAGAGATAAATAAGTACCGCCTTTGTACTTATGTTGTGAGGACTTGCAGATAACTCCTGTCACAAGCTAACGTGCGCCTACAGACCCTTGAGGAATGTAAAGTCTCTGCTCCCTTGAAGAGAGCAGGTGAAAAACAAGGCTGGTATTTCTAAGGAGACACTGGGTAGCTTTTCCCAGCAAGACCCCAGAGCTTCTAAGGAGGTCAGTCTCCCATGGACGGTCCTTATGAAATGGATTTATCTAGGAAGTTATGCCAGTAAGACCAGAGGAGAAAGAGAGGGTTCCATAGTAAGCAACCCTATTGGTAGTTTAAACATCAACCATATTATTGTCTCTTGTGACTCCATACTTTGAGCTCAACTGGGAAGTTCTTCTATAGGTCTCTCTTGGGGTCTGTCATGTGGTTTTAGTCACACAGTGGCTAAATGGGGAGTCATCTGAAGGTGCCACAGGGAAACTGGGTTGCCCGGACCTCTCTACTTCTTCCTATGGTCTCCAGGCCTCTCCTCTCCACATGATCTCTCCAGCCGGGTAGTTGGACTTTGTAGGTAGCAGTTCAGTGCTCCCAAAACGCAGGTGCTCCAACAGGAGGAAGCAGAAGCTTTCAGGTTTTCTTACCGCCTGGACTCAGAGAATGTCACCTCCTCCATACTCTATGGCAAAGTGGTCCCAGGCCCAGCAAAATTCAAAGGGTGGGGACCAAAGAGCCACCCAGAGAGGCCTCAGAGACCTCTGCCACAGTCCTGTGGCTGATGTCCAGGAGTAATGCTAGCCCACGTTCTGCACACAGAACATTTTCACTAAATAAATGTCAAATAACTGAATGAACACAAAAATAATTCTCTTTAGTCCAGAGTCATGTTTTAGTTCTTGGTTAAATAAAGTCGAGAAAGGTTAAATTCGTGGCTGGCTCACCTGCAGCAGCTGCCATTCAGAACGTGGCCAGGCTCAACGTGGCCCAGGCTCTTCACACAGAAGATTTCCCACACCCTTTAACTAGGGAAGGTGCTGATGGGCCATGATGAGCTTCCAGTGGAAACGGTGCTGATTTTATCACCCAAAATTTACATGTGAATGTGTCTTGCCATGATTATAACCAACTTATCTTGGAATAGGGTGTATGGTTGCTGTTTTCAAAATACTTTTGCCCATTCTTCCAGGGCCTTTTAGTACATAGGATTAAACCTTTTTCTTTTCTTTTTTTTTTTTGCAGCCCCAGGTATCAGGCCAGGTACATGGGAAAGAATCCACCCAGAGCCCCCCCTGATTTTAGAAGCCTGGGGAAGGAGATACACCCACAGATTTGTGGCTCTCTCCCCTGTTGACTGCTTTCAGGGAGCAAAGTATTTCATTCTCGGAAGTAAACGCAGCTTAAGAGCAAGACAGGGTGGGCAGGATCCTTACCAAGTGTCGGTGACTGCCACCGGAGGCCCAGAAGAGCAGGGATGAAAGGGAAAGCGGAGATAATAGTAGACAAAAAGACACCCAACAGTGTGGGTAGAAAAAATGAAAAGGAGAGTTCTGAGGCAAATTTTCAGTCACATCCTTTTATTTCATTATTGTTTTGGGTTTTTGTTTGTTTGTTTGATTGTTGCTGGTTCCAGCCAATTCTTCAGGAAAGACAACCTCCCACCCAAACACTCAGACTCTTCAGCGTAATATTCAAGAGGCTCTCGCTGATCCATCCTACCCTCCTAGGCTTCAAGTACAAGACACACGAGCACATCCAACAGATAATCACAGAAGGAATAAACGTATAAATGACACCATCCGCTTTCCCACTAAACATGCCTGCTTCAGCCACACTAAAAACAAAACAAAACAAATAGACAGATTGTTACCACTTTTGTCATTTTTGTACAGGTCTTCCCTCTCCCTGGTATGTCCTACTCCACGAAGTTTCACCACTGAAATGCTACCCATCTTTCATGGTTTGTTTATAAATACCAAGTCTTCTGGGAAATTGTCCTAAATCTCTGTCTTTTGCAGGTCACACAATCAGTGCATCATTACCTCTAAAATAATAACTCTAATTATGCCCAGTGTTATCATTAATTTGACAAAATTTTCTGAATGGCCAATTGAGAAGTCAGGATAAGGTAAAGTCTTATTCTCAAGGAGTTCAACACCTTGTAGAGAGAGAGAGAAACTTTTAAACCATCACAATAAGGTACAGTAAGTCCAAAACCAAAGTACACATAGGGTACAGAGTAGCAAAGAGGAAGGAGAAAAGACGTCAGAGGAAAAGCAAGCATCAGGAGAAGACTATGGGAGGAGACGGCACTGGGTTAGGGAAACAGAAGGAAGCCATTCCATGCCAGCTGCATGCAAAGGCTTGGACCCGAATCTCCATGTCAAGTTTGCAATTCCACGTCACCACGGAGGAGGTAACTGAAGCTAGAGCCCCACAGAATGTCAGGACTCGGATCACGGACAGCCTTGGAGTCCGTCTCAGGGACTTGAACTTTCCATGGAGGTGAGGGAACGTCACTGCCAGGTTTTGAGCGGAGGCACAGCTCATTTCTTGCCCACTTTTGTAACCCCAGAGTCAACAAGAACAGTACCTGGAAATAACAATGACCATATGGGCATATATTGAGTGCTTACTGTGTGCCTGGCACTATGGCAGTCACTTTACATGCATTAGTTAGTAGGTGCTCAATTAAAGTTTACTCCATTAAATTGCTGCTCCATCGCATGCAGACAGGGTGAACATAGAACTGCCATGATAGCTTCAACAGACAGAGTTAGAAAATTGTAAGTTTAAAGAAATTTAGTAATGAAAAAGCATCAGAATAAAGGAGAGAATTTGATTATTCCTCGGCTTAAGGCCAAACCAGAAAGACTCAAATAATAAAAAAGGGAAAGATAATTTTTTAAGTGGTAAAAGAGCTCGAGAAGATTTTATTTTATTTTATCTTTAAAAGAGAAAAAGATAAACCACAAAGAAAAATGGGTCTTCTAATAAATGAGTAGGGAAAGAGAATTAACAATAAATGAGAGCAGCTGAAATATTGAACTCATCCTTTGCAAGAAAAATGAGAGGAAATAACTTAGATTCTTAGCAAGTAATAAAAATCTCACAAAATACTTAACAGGGATAGAAATCTAGTGAGGAAATATTCATTAAATTTCATTCATCATTTTTACATAGATAGCACAGCCCTCACAAGGTGCGTTTGCACCAGGAATCAGATCAGAGTTGGATCTCCTCGTCTTTTGTTATGGCTCCTGAGAACACTGACGCTGTGAAAAGACTAACTGTGCTCCAGAAGGACAGTCCCACGTGCAGGTGCAGCCCCTGGACAATGCCAGGGAAATCAGACACTGGCAATGGCAGTGATGTGCCGAGAAACAGCATCAGGATCTGGCTGTCACTCTGGCAATAACAGCCTCACCCAACAAAGAGCCCTGCTGAGCTCCTACGAGTCACTCAAACACTCTGCTCTTGGGTACTTCACAGCCTTTCTGAGTCTTAGAGGTATTTTTTTCTTTCTTGTATAAAATGGGAATGCTTAATTAGTGCAGCAATACTTTTTGTCACCTTCCAATCCTTACCATTTCTCATATTTTCTGTCTGGTATTTTCTGTAAGAGGAAGTAAGGAGAGAAGAGAGAGCGAGACTAGGTACACGTAGACCTGTTTGTGGGATAATATCTGTGCAAACTTTGGAAAATGGTCAGGAAGATGGAATGAAGCATTACTTCCTGTCACAAGTGTGAGCCTGGGAATTATGTCTACTCACTGATTAAAACGATGCTCTTCAACCCAAGACTCAATGTTACTGAAAATGGAGACTTCTGGAAAGGGGGGAGAGGGGAGGAGTATAGAAGACTGAGAACTAGAAAATTATAAGGAGGGAATCCAGTTGAAATTGGTAGGTAATTAATCAAACAAGCATGACCTCAAAGCCAGAAAGTCTGAGGCAAAGACGTCCCAACAAAAAGAATGTTTATTGGAACAAATTAGCTGTTCTGGGAAAACTAAACAAGGTGGGAGAATATGTCAGAAGACCAAAGAAATAGGCAGTCACGTGTTCAATAAACCATGAGAAGAGCCAGGCAAAAAGAAAAAAAAAAAAAAAGAGGGAGAGAAAGAGAGAGAGGCAGGGAAGTCACAGTTTGAACCAATGACGAAGACCAATTTCAATGAGAGAATTTATGTCAATGAGGCTCTCTATGAATGAGTCATGAATGAATAAATGATTATGAGAACAGAGTCTTGGTATCTCCTATGTTTCCTAGAAGATAAGGGCCAATCACAAGATTTTATGAGCTCTTTTCTACTGATGTTTAAGCCTTCTGATGAGAGTACAGGCAATTCCATCTGCAGAAGATGGTTAAATTTGGTCGCTATAGACACGTTCTGAACATGTCACAGAATCTCAGAATCCTACAGCTAGACTTTTTTTTTCTGATCTGTGAAATAACCTTTGCAAAAACATATATTGAGAATAAAAGAGAGAAATTGGTAAAGAAAAGCCATGTACTTTGAAGGAGTACATGTTATTGGCATAGAGTCACTTGTAACCTAGGAATATGTATAATTAATCATATTTCAATTCAAAAAATAACTTGTGCTTTGAAGGAGTACATGTCATTGGCATATTGTTGAAATCCATGAACAGGAAAAAATACAGGGGGGAAATCGTATAACCACATTGTCAATATCGCCATCCCCAGCGTCAGATTCCCACTAAAATGGAAACGAGCTGCTTTAAGGAAGAATTTCAAATTAGTACAAAGATCATATAGCTATTTTCTAAAGAGTAAAATAATGATCAAAATCACAGTTTCAAAGGAATCGAGGAGGGGGAGTGAGCATTGCAGTTCAACATTGATTTTTTTATAGCTGAGAAAAATCAAGGGTCACGGAAGAGGAACAGCCATCCCCTAATGGCCTGGTTACAGCTAGGGAGTCGTGAGACACAGTGCAGCCTGAACCAGGAGGATGGAGCAGGGGTTTTCTCCAGAAAAGCAGAGAAGACAGGAGGAGGAGATCCAGGCGAAGTGCCACTTATCACCTGCAGGGGGCCTCCTCTGGGCTTCCCCCAAGACACTGCCTTTCAGGTTGGGTTAGGCGCCCCCTTCTGGACACTAGGAGAAACGTGGGCATTTCTCAATCTGTGCTTTCATTTCATTTTATAATTACTTATATTTTTCTTTTTCCTCTAGACCATGAGCTCTACTAGAGCAAGGACTGCATCCAAATAAATGGTGTGACTCTCATAAGTACTCAGCAAATGTTTGTTACTTGAGCAAAAGGATAGAAGCACTAAGTGAAGACTCCAAAAGTAGATTGTCGAAGACCCCAGACATATAACCATGAAAGAGAGCAGAGATTCTAATCAGGCAGACATGTGCTGCTCACATGCCATTCAACCCACCGAGTGGCTGCTGTAGAGTTGGGCCGAGGTCCCAACTCTCTTTGGTGCCCCTGCCTTGCTCTCTGTGGGCTCCTTAGGGAATAAGGAACTTGCTAGGTAGCCTGGCCAGCAAAGAAATAAACAAGATCTGTTCAAAGCCACTGCCTATTTATCTCCCTTTTCTATGTGTCTTGAACTGAATGCCAGTGGGAAAAGTGACCCGGCTGAAGTGTATGAAATCCGGGAAGATTAAAATGAGATTTATCCCAACGAAAGCAATGCAGACTACACAGGACTCATGTGTGTTCAGGGGGGTGTGGGCAGATGGTGATCGCTGGAAGATGTGCTGTCTTCACCCCTGGAAGGCCTTTCTCACTCAAGTCCAAATCCCCTGGGAACCTAAAGGCAACTTCTCCAAGGAGGCTTCTCGGGTGCTTCAATCAGAAGCACTTTGTATCTCTAAACCCCCAGGGCACTTTCTTTGTCTCTCTGTGATAGCCTTTGTCACAGTCAACTCTGCACACTGATAAGTATACATGTTTATGCAATACTATCAAATTGTGAACTTCCTGAGGGCAGGGAATCGCTCTGACTCATCATTTCATTCTTACTCCCTAATTTGGTTCTAGAACATAGTGGGCACTTGAGTTGTAGTAACAAATAGGAGCAGCAGGAGGAGGAGTAGCAGCAGGAGTCGTAGCAATCACTACCCTTAATAGGACACCTGGTGTTCTGGAAGGCACTGGGCACAATTTGTGTCTACCCATTTCATCTAATCCTGAAAGCAACTCTAAACAGTAGGTACTTATTATCTCTATTTTGCAAGCTTCTCCTCTTACAGGTAAGAAAAAGAAAGATAAGTGAGATCAAATAACTTGCTTATAAGTGGCAGAGTCAGGGTTCACACTCATACTCACTGACACTGGTGTCTGTTCTCTTTCTAATTGACTGAATACGCTGGCTTGGCCACTGGAGATACAGAAGTGCTGCCATCACCTGTGATGTGCACCTGAGTTCAAAGGTACATGCTGCTCCTAGAGACCCACCTTTGCCCTTTATTGCTCCTACACAGGCCGCCTTGCTCGGCCCTAGAGAATTGTGGAATTCTGGAGTCCTAAGATAATTTGACAGGGACAGAAGCCCTAGAGGTGGCATGACCTTGCCCAAAGTCCCTTGCAGAATCCAGGGCAGAACAGGACAAGAAGCCTGGCAGCCTGGCTCTCAGGGTTCCATGCTTTCTCTATTATTCCCTGGTTTTTCTTATGTTGCAATGCGAGGCTCAGTCCTCAACACAGAGAAAACCCCAATCAATAGCACAGAAAAATTTCCTCTGCCAAATCCAAAAAGACAAAGCTGAGGGCTCCCATTATTTAATATTGATGACAAGAGGAAAACATAAGCATAGCCTGTTTCCTCTACTCCATCAGCTTCCTGTCTTCTCTCCTCCAAACCTAACATCAAATGATTTCAAACTGGATCCCTCAAGTAGAGGTTATGCCTGTTACACTCCTGAGACGTGGATGCCCGGGCCTATCACCCACTTCCTGTTGAATGAGATTAAAATGTTGGTCTCATGCCAACTGCATCTGCTTCCTGCACCTCCTCACTACTATCTTTGGCCCACTAGTGCCCCGGCAGCTGGGGGGTTGAGAGGAATTACTGCCTCTACTGACATCTATCTAGAGAGGGGAGTCTCAGAGTGGGCCAGCCCAGCCTGCTGCGGTGGCAGCCCCCGGCTGTCACTCTGGTACGTGGTTCATCCCACCCCACCACAGAGGTACACCTGATGGAATAGTGTCTTCTGTTTTGAAGATGGGAGTGCCAGTAACACACTTACTGAAATACTTCACTGCCTCTTTGAGAGAGACACATTTTCACAGATACAAAACCAGAGCAAAATAATAAAGGGTTTTTTCCTACATAGATAGTGCAATATTAGAAAGAACAAAGTATCTGGTTTCCTCTTGTGTAAACTGGGTGTAATATCTCCCCCCCGCCCCCCGCCATCGCTGTGAAAGTCAAAGAGGCTAAATAGCAAAACATGTAGGAAGCAGCTAGCATCATACAGACACATATCAGATGTTCAATGGCAGGTCATTCTTTTCCTACTCTCCAAGTTTCCTTCTAGACACAGCTCAAATGCAATCGCTTCCCTAAGCCCTCCCTCCGCCCCAGCCCAAATTATGAAGATGTTTCCTTAACACTCATAATTTCTTTAAACAATGGTCACATTCTGACTTTCATTATTACCATTTATGCATCTTTAAGTCAGTAGCAGAGGCCTTGCCTTATTCCTCGCACTTGTAGCAGGTGAATGAAGTTGGATTGAAATGGATAGGACTTGACTCTCCCAGCTCTGCCATGAACTTGCTGTGTGACCTTCTCTGCTCCTGAACTCATTTATCTATAGGAGCAGTGACAAGAGGCTTCTGTCCCAGAGCAGAGGTTCTCAAAGCAGCCTCTCCAAATTGGCATCACCAGCGTCACCTGGGAATTTATTAAAAATATAAAACATCGGGCTCCACCCCAGACCTATTGAATCAAAAACTCTGGGGGTGGGTCACAGAGTTAAAGTATCAGAATGGCTGTCCTCAAAAATACAGAAAAACATCAGAGCTTCTGAGAACTCCCAAAACTATATGCAAAATCTGTGTGTACATATATCTACTTGTATGTCCTTTCCCTGGAGAGAGTTTGCTTAACTTTCATTGTATTCTCAAGGTTTCTTGGCCTTAAAAAGAGATGGGCACGCCTGAGTAAGCTTTGCCATCCAGTTCCTCCTTGACATAAAATGCCATGACTCTTACTAGAAAGAAAAAGAACATGTGCCAATGAGCATAAGTACCACTTCACTTCCATGCTGATTGATTAGATGAACACAAGCTGAGCGACCAAGGTGATTCGCCAGCAAGGACCAAAAGGGAGTAGCATGTGTGGGAGCCTGCCAGCTGCTCTGAACATAACATTAGTCCCCGACCTCTGTCCCACCCACATCCTGATATCAACGCCCCTCCCCTTCCTCAAAAATCATAGTTTCTCAGAATTGGAAAGACCGTTAGAGTTCATTGGAGCCCTATCAGGACCACCCAGGGAACTTTAGAAAGTACCAGAGCTATAGCCCACCCCAGCGACTCCTACACAACTGGGCTCATGTGGGATCTGACCCATCGCTTTTTATAAATCCTCCCCAGTGACTCTAAAGTGCTGCAAGAACTGAGAACCACCAAGCCTAGGGGAATACGGCTCAAAAAATCCTTGTTCATCTACCTGCACTGGACCAAAACAGATCTTTTTTATGACGGGCAACCATGGACACCTGCTGTAATATAAGGGAGGACACACCAGAGGCTCAGAGAGCAGGTCTGCGAGGGAAGGCTGAATTGGGGACTCTCCAAACCTTCCAGAATCCCATGACCTCTCTGAGCTGGGTTTCCTAGATCATTCTATCTCTTTGCACACTGTTGTGAGAAGACATGAGATATGATGCAAATGGCGTTTTGTAAACGATGAGGCATCGCTCAGAGCACTGTGATCAAATGACATGGCAGGGAGAGAATGAAGTCAGAGGGACCGAAGAAGTTTCCACTTCCTCAGTGGGAGGCTGGTGACAAGACAGCCCACTGGGAAGGACAACCAAGGGCAGGGCAGAGGTGCTGGGAGGCAAGGTGATGGCAGCCTCCGTGCCCAGCAGCAGCTGCAGGTACAGCTGATGGAGCTTGCTTCTTCCACAGCCTTTTGGAGTGGAGAGCACTAAAGGGTTAACTTATTCCAAAATTGATGCTACCAGGCTTTGCCTGTTGCTGGCAGGATTGTTTCTTTTTCTGCTAATTAAAAACAGGTGCACTTGCCTGAGCCTTGTGCTGGGAGCCTTTCTGGGCCTGGTTGCCCGGGAGACTACCATCTCCACAGGTAATCAGTTTAGGGGAAGAATTCTAGCTGCATTTGCATAGGAGAATTCGGGTTTCACCTCAGGTTCATAAAAAGAACAGAAAAATTATACGTGCTTAGCTGTTCTCAGAGAAAATGGCTTGATGAGAAAGAATTCTGCAAAGGCAGAAAAGGTAGCCAAGAATGAACATGACTGCTTTCCAGGGTCGCTGAGAGAGCAGTGGCTGTAAAGCCAGCAGTGTGGGATTCTGGGTCCAAGGCTCCCGCAATCTCTCTAGCTGACCCTGCACAGCACAGAAAAGAAAAATATATATATGCAAAATATGTTTAACATATGTTATATGTTACCTCCATTAAATCCATGTTTTTATTTCCATCTTACAGTTCTGAAAACTGAGATGCAAAGAGGACCAGTCACTGCACTGGGTAAGGATGAGCCAAACTTCAAATTCCACTCTCCTGGGCTTTCCCCGTCTGCCATGCTGTTTTTTCCTGCTCTGAGCCTCAAACTCTTGCATAAGGTGAGGAGTTTGCACTACACTAATCTTCTGCTTTGCGCTGTGAGTCTATGATACAAGTCCATCCTACTGGGGCAGCAGATAGTGTTTTCCCTTCGGCCTAAACCTGTCTCGCCATCCTGGAACCAAGGCCCTTCAGCATGTC
Organism: Cynocephalus volans; assembly: GCF_027409185.1. Lineage (NCBI taxonomy): Eukaryota > Metazoa > Chordata > Mammalia > Dermoptera > Cynocephalidae > Cynocephalus > Cynocephalus volans. The sequence goes on from NC_084473.1 coordinate 14,806,812, forward strand.
CAAGCCTGGGTTTTCCAACCTGAGCAAAGAAGAGACACAACAGAGAGAGAGAGAGAGAGAGAGCGCTTTAATTTGATTTTGAGCTTTGTGGTTGCACAGATTTGAGGCTGACATTTGGAGTGCATGATGTGGATGTCAAAATGAAGCCAAGAACTTGATTTATAGTAGCTAGGATCTGTGCCCAAGTATTTACCATCTGATTTCCCCCCCACTTTTTAATTTATGGCTCTTGAGCCAATCTAATTGGATTTGCCTTCAGTGGGGCTGACTGTTTATTACCATTTGGGATGGCAGGCTTTCAAAATAAGAACCTTCATAGTCGTGTTGGGGATAGTGAAGAATCGGAACATGAGAATCCCAATACTCCTTGCTAATTTACCCACACGCCACATACCAGGGTAAGAGGAGCCTTAAGTTAGTGTTTTACCCAGAATGACTTGGCTGGATTACAACTTTGGAAAAGTTTAGCAAAATCAACTTCTCTTCCCTAAGTCAATCACTTGAGGATTTGAAAACTTGTCTCTCTGTTCTTTCCTTTGAACAAAGAAACTCAAAGTTACCTCTCTGAACCTTCCGCTCAAATTTAGCTTTCAAGATGTTATCGAAAGCAAATTTCCGAACAATCTACCAGCTTTTCAAGATCACTCAACTTAGCTGTCACTCAACAACTCTGAAGGAGCTGGAAAAAAGTGGAAATTGCACTTTTCTTGAAGTCAGAAAATGTGCATTTGTTTTTCTCTCCAGCCTATTTGACTTTGAACTAGTCACTTTCCCATGTAAGACAGGAGAGCAACGTTTCTCCTTCTGTCTCAGGAATCCACGAGGATCAATTGGGTGGCGTGGATACATTCTGGACCAATCTGAAACACTATTATTGTTTACACAAATAGTGCTAGAAAGAAGAAAGGTGCATGGGGCCATTGCCCAGGATAGGGCATGGGTTTTAGAGTGAGACACACCTAAGGTCATAGCCCAGCTCTGCCACTGACAACTCTCCCCTATGACCTGTGAGCCATAGTTTCTTCTACTGTAAAATAGAAGATGTCACCCATTTTTTCTCAAGGGTAAAGAAGATTATTTAGATCCCAGTACCTAGCATTGAGTAAGAACTCAATGAAGCTTCCTTTCCTAATGTACTGGTTAAGCACCTGTATTCTATAGCCAGACTATCTGGCTCAAATTCCAGCTATGCAACTTCCTAGTTGTGTGACCCTGGACAAGTTGCTTAACCTCTCTGAGCCTCAGCTTCCCCATTTGTAAAACAGGGAGAATTATAGTATGTAGTACATAGTGTTTCAGGAGGATTAAATGAGTACATTATTTGAAAAGTGTTTTAGAAAGGAGCCTGGCCATAATAAATGCTATTTATCAAACCATTTTAATAAAAATTCACTCAAACCTCTGCTTTACTTAAGCAACACCAGTAAATGCAATTACTTACAGGGAAGGCTAATCCCAAACTTCACCCTTCATTACCTGACCTCGAAAGTACTGACTAGTCCAGTTGGGAAAATCTGCCTCCAACGTACACATACACAGAAACAAAGCATCCCACTAAGCCATCGCTGTGCCAAATGACCCAGTGGCTTAGAAGGGGGAAGAAAGGTTGGGCACAGATGTGCATGACACTCTTCTTGTTTTCCAGTTTCGATATCTTCTTTCAACTGCCTCGATTGGAAATCCATCCTCTGCCAATTTCAGTTTCTCTAGGTGTGTTATAAAATTTCTCACCATGCATTCTTTTAAAAAAAGAGAAATCCCTCTAACAAGTCAATTTAGGGGTCCTATGGTGTTCATTTGTTACAAGATATTTTTATCTGAAATAACGTTACAGGCCATGGCTTCATTTTGCCTCCTATTCTGTATCCTGGTCTGGAGCTATTTTATTCTAAACACCACAAGGCACAGTCTGAAATTCCCCAAGAGCATTTCAAAGACCAATTTCTCATTTTCTGCCCCTATGAATTTATGTTCTTAAAATAGAATTGTGCTAAACAGTTTCTTCTGAAATCAGGTTAATATGAACATGAAATGATGGGGGGAAATGTTGAAAAAAAAGAACATTAAACCTTTTACCAAACCCATTTATAAGAGGCTGCGTCTCACTCATGATAATGAAAACAAGCCACTCATTGGCATTGGAACTATTTAACTTTCATCCACTCATTAATTCACAAGCATCTATTGAATGTCTTTTATGTGCCAGGGGCTGGATCAGCATTACTGTTTATAGCCTGTCAGGAAAGAAGGATGCAGAAAAGATATAAGTAGAACATAGGCGCATGCTGTGGTAGAGGTAAGCGTGGCGAGTGGTTAGCGCTCAGAGCCCTGCTGTCCCTAATCACTGAGAGATGGTCAGGGAAGGCTTCCTGGAGGAGGATCCCAAGGCCTGAGTCACTAAGGACTAGTAAGAGTTAGGTAGAAAAAGAAAGGGTCTTGACCACAGGGAGGAGCTCATGCTTGAAATCAAAGAGGCCTACAGGTGACCAGAGTAACAGTGGAAAGCCCATGGAGGTAGCAGAGTGTAGGCCAGGCTAGCGAGGGAAGCCAAGTCCAGACCAGGAAAAGCTATGGAAGCTAAACTAAGAGGTTTCACTTCTACCCTGAGAGTTAGAGGAAGCCATTCGTGAATTTTAAGCAAAGGAATAATGTGTTCAGGTTTGTGTTTTAGAAATTCAACTTAGTGAAGTGGAGGACATTAGGCAGGAAAAGGGGACCAGTTAGGAAGCTTCTATGATGACCTGGAGAAAAGTAGAAAAGAGGCAGTGGCCATGTGCCTGGAGAACAGGATGCTGCTATGAGGGGGATTTAGAGGAAATACTCCAAAGGCCTGTATTTTTTTTCCCAGCTTTATTGAGGTAGAGTTGACAATTAAAAATTGTACATGTTTAAGGTGTAGAACTTCATGGTTTGAGATGCATATACTTTTAATTCTTTTTTTTTTTTTCATATGGTAAGAACACTGAAGATCTATCCTCTTAGCAAATTTGAAGTACACAATAAAATATCCTTGTAGTCACATTGTTGTATGTTAGATCTCCACAATGCATTCTTCTTGTACAACTGAGGCTTTGTACCCTTTGACCAACATCCCGCCGTGGCCCCTTCCACCCAGTCCCTGGCAGCCACTATTCTTCTCTTTGTTTCTATGAGTTCAACTTTTTTAGATTCCATGTATAAGTGAGATCATGAAGTGTCTGTCTAAGTCTGTCTTATTTCACTCAGCATAATATCTCCAGGCTCATCATGTTGTTGCAAATGGTAGGATTTTCTTCTTTTTTCAAGGCTGAATAATATTCCATCGCATTATCTCCAGTTTACCCCATCAGTGAGGAACGGATTTCTGCCCCAGAGTTATGGGGACAGCCAAATACACAACACTCAGCACTGGACAGATGAGACTGACAACAGTGAATTAATCACGTATATTCACAGCCCAGGGGAGGAGGACACTGCAGACCACACAGGCCATGGGGGGTTGGGGGGCTGTCCTTGGGAACAGATTGCACCACAGGAGCTGTGGGAAGGCAGGTTTTGTGATATCAAGAGGGTGGGTGTCCCCTGGTTGTGCTGTGAGGATGTGAGTGTCTTGTTTGAAACCCACCACTCAGGGATCAGCAGGAACTGATAAAGAGCATTGTTTAGGGAGGGGACCTTATCTGCTGGAACAGACTGGGGGGTAGGGGAAGCTGTGGTTAGGCCACTTGACGCCCTCCTGATTTTACCAGATGTCGAGGCAGCACGTAAGAATGAGTCTTAATTTTAGGTCTTCCACCAAAGCCTGTTACTGAGAGGACACGGGGGTGACTGGGAGGGAAGAGTCAGCTGTCTCTGGGTTTCTGGCTTTGGGGGATGGGTGGGTGATGGTACACTTCCCTGAGACAAGGGATTCAGAAGGTGCACATTTTGAGATGATCACATGTTCACTTTGGACACGTTGAGTAGGAGAGACTGAGTATGAAAAGTCTGTGGGTCAACTTGCAGATACCTAATAAGTAATTGGATATAGACTTCTGGAAGGCCAGGGAAGTTTTACCCTCCATCTCCCTATTTAATGGTTTTTGTTTTAAGCCACTAAGTTTGGGGGTGTTTGTTATGCTGCAGAAGTTTCCTGATGCAGAGGCTTATCTACATGGATGTAGTTGGAGAGGAAGATAAGAGCCCAAGCTTCCATGAATAACGGAAGTCCTGGAGGGGCAGTGACAGAGACTAGACAGGCCCAGGTGATGAGTTTAATTTCCTTCCTTTCTATTTTTCTAGATACCCAGCTTATTAGCAAAAGTTTCTGGTGAAAAAAATTATTATCTTTATATCTGCTGGGTCTTTTGATCTTCAAGTTAGGAGCTCTGTGCTGGGAGGTAGTATGACCTCATAGTTACAGGCTAAGGATTTGGGGACAGGAACAGCTGTATGCAAATCCAGCCCCTGCTCCTCCCTTGAGAGCTGTGTGACCTGGCACAAGTTACTCACCCTCCCTGAGATTTGGTTTTACACCTGTAAAATGGGGATAATGGTAATTCTATTAGGTTGTCATGAGAATTAAACCAAGATGCTTGATAGGACACCTGGGCTTTTATTTGACTCCTCTCTGCCACTAACCTGATATATAATGCAGACAAATCAGGGTGCCTCTCTGACCCTGGTTCCCCATCCATAAAATGAGATGTTTTAATTAAAAGATCTCAGCCCCATCTACACTAATATTTTATGAAAGCAAAATAAAGGACAAATTGCTCTTCAGGATTCAATACTTACAAGGCAAGAACATTCAGTGAATTTTTTAAAAGGCTTTTAAATAAGTGTGCTGCAGCTGTGCAGGAAATTTTCATTGTTTTCTTGATTTTTTTTTTTTTCTTTAGAAAAAAAATCGAAGAGCTACTTGTCAGCACAAAGATAAAGCATATCGCATCTTACGTTGTATCCCACTGACGGCCTGTTGTGTAGCATAGCTAAATATCATGCCTAGATTGCTTTCAGTTAGATATATATGAAATATAGTATATATCAGGGTTAAAGAATGATTTTTCTCACGGTAACTACTGTAACGTTGCACAGCAATCTCATCTAGCAGATGGACCGTGGTGTGATGGTTAGCTGCTAAGCCCCGTGTGATAACTTATTGGCTCTTCCTTGTTTTCTCAGCAGATGCCTCATGTACTCAGATATGGCTAAGCCTACAGTCTCAGAGCCTGAGATTATCTTCTTTCCAGTTGTCCCAGCAAAAGCAGACAGTACATCACACACACAGTGTTTACGGTTCCGTTCCCAGGCCTGTTCTCAACTCCCTGTCCGTAAGGTGGGCCAGCTTGTAACATCTTCCTTCTTTGTCATCCATGAATAATAGTAGAAAGCAGAAACAACACATGTGCTTTTTCATGTTCCTACTGGAAATAAGTCACATGCTGGCTGGACCAAGGGCAAGAGAGCCCATGGATTTGATCTACATAGAAAGGGTCAGGAAGTTTTAAATGAATGTATTTGTTATCTATTGCTACATTAAAGAAAATACATCCAAACTTAGCAGCTTCAAACAACACACATTTTTTTATCTCACAGTTGCTGTGGATCAGGAGTTGGGCATGAATTAGCTGCTTCAGAGTTTCTCGTGAGGTGACAGTCACCGTGTTGGCCATGGCTGCTGTCTCTTCTGAAGGTCTGAGTCTGAAGGGAAGAGTCTGCTGATAAACTTACTCACAGGTTGTCAATAGGATTCAGTGCCTCAAGGGTTTTGGACTAAGGGCCTCAGTTTCTTACTGGATGTTGGACAGAGGCCACCCCCGTTTCTTGGCCAACATGCAGCTTGTTTTATTAAAGCCAGCCCGGGAGAGAGTCTAAATGCAAGGTGGAAGTCACAACCTTTTGTAACCTGATCACAGAAGTACCCACCTGTGACCTTCATCATACTCTTGGTTAAAAGCAAGTCAAGGGAAGTGAATGACACAAGGTGTAAAAACCAGAAGGCGGAGACCATTGAGGGCCATGTGAGAGTGTGTCTGCCACAACAGGAGTGAAGCCTGGGCTTCCATGCATGCATGGTTGGGTAGTGGGGACAACAGGGGGCTGCACATTGCTTTGCTCCCCCAGTCAAGTACTCTGAGGCAGTATTGTAGCCACCCTGGATAAGGAATGCCCTTTTGCAATATATCTGTCCCATTTTACACAAAAACACTGCGTGTGCTAAAAGTAGCCCTGAGCTGGGAATGCACATGCCTGGGCAGATGGGGAACTCCAGAAGTAGGGAGAGGCAGGGGCTGTGATGAACTGGAAAGTTCACACTCCAAGGAGAGGCATTCAACTTCTTCTGTCCACCCCACTCTACCCTGTGACCCCTCAGACACAGTGCCTTTTAAACAATCCGATGTGTGGGCCAAACTAAGCCCAGGCCTCCAAATGTGACCCTAATTCGACAACTTGTGGCACCCACGTTCCAGTCCCTTCCTTCTGGGAAGGGAGGGTGCCACAGTCGGTTGACTTGCTCTCACTGCCAGTGCCTCAGCCTTGGAGAACTCGCCATAGAATGATAGCACAGGAGCTGCTCTGTCTGGAAAGCAGGGCTTAGGTTGCCATTTCCACCCCTACCCTGGGATCATTTAACAACACTGCCACCTCCCCTGCCAGGAACCTCCTAGTTCCTTGTGCTTTATTCTTTCAGGAAGAGATTTCTGAGCACGTGCTCTGTGCCAGGAAGTGCTCTAGGCATTGACAGGAAGATGTAAACAAGATGCTTGCCCTGGAGAGGGAAGAAATCCATGCAAAGAAATTGATGCAATGATGTTCTCTCATTGTACAATCTCAATCTGACCTGGGCAGAGTTGGGGCACAAAGAAGTGACAATGTCAGGAAAGGGTTAGGAGAGGAAGAGATGTTTGGTTTAAGCTAAGCCTTTAAAAGATAAGTAGGCATTATGTGAAAAGGAGAAATACTGCAGGCAGAGAGGGGATTGTACAGAGGCAAGGAGTTCCATAAGAGGGTCATCTTAGCAACTAGACCTATAACACAGAGGCAAAGAGCCTGTTGTCACAGAGGAGGCTACAGTCCTGTCCCTGAGGGCCTCCTGGGCCATACTGACAAGTCTGAACTTGACCCTGAGGGCAGTTGGAAGTCCCTGAAAAGTTTCCTACAGAGGCAACAGCATGATAAGATTGACATTTTAGAAAGCTCCCTGTGGTTGCAGCGGGAGACAGGATTAGAGCAGGTCAAGATTAAAGCTGTGGACTAGGAGTGAAGCTTCCTTATGATTCATTGAGGGTGGAGGAGAGGTATGAATGGGAGAAATGTCAAGAGGCAGAGTTGACAGGGTGGTGACTGGTGAGAAATTGGCCTGAACTGGGAGAGGAGGAATGGGGATAGCACAGCGGTGGTGACAAGAAAAGGAATTACTACCAGGAACTCAGAAGCATTTAGGAGGAGGAAGGAGGGGGCAGGGGGCAGATGGGTAGGTGGTAGCACCTACTTCCAGGATAATTTGTTTGGGACCTGGAGCAGGTTTGAACAGGAAGATGCTGAGGATAGTTTTGCACATGTGGAGCATACTGCTGCTGAGGATTATTCCAGTTGAGATGAACAGTGGACAGATGCTGAGGTAGACGTTTTTGCAACTTTCCTAAAACCATAATCTTTTCTTCCAGAGAGGATGTTTTTAATTTTGTTTACACAAAATTTTATGGAGTCATGCATTGACTCCATGGTTTATTACGGCCATACACTGTACGTGCGTGTGTGTGTGTGTGTGTGTGTGTGTGTCCCCGCAGGCAATGTGCAAGCTTCAGAAGTCATCCTTCCCAAGCATCATACTTGGCTGAGATCAAGGGAGTGTTCGCGTACCAAACAACAAAATATAATTGCTATCGGACATTTTTTGCAACTCTTCTTTGCTTTAATGACAAATGTGTTCGCTCAAGCATTTTCCCCTACCAAATCCAACCTTACACTCTTTTTCTGGCCGGCCACTATTCATTTTCAGACAGTATTTGTCGACCATCTACTATATGCCAGGAGCCCAGATAGACATCTGTGTGTTAAGAAATTAAAGACCCCTATTATAATGAAGCTGCTACCTTGGAGATGGCACCTCTGAGTATTTTACCAATTTGGTAAGCCTGAACCTTCACAGGACCTGAGTGGCTGAAAAACAGAGACTGCAAGGAAGAAGGGTGTAGGAGGACGGCCCAGGCTAGGGGTGGAGGCATGAGGGTCTGGTCTGGGCCCTATTATCTACCTGTGTGTGCTTGAGTAAGTCACGTTCCTTCACAGGAGATTGGTTTTCGTATCTGTAAGGTAAGGAAGTAGGGCTAGATTCGAGATCACTTAAGTTTTGATGACGGTGAGCTGGAGAGATCAGGAAAGTCCAGATTGGAGAGGAAACCCTGTTGGGTGGAGTATTAGTCAACTCAGGACACTATAACATTACACCACAGACTGGGTGAATTAAACAACAGACATCTATTTCTCCCAGTTCTGGAGGCTGGAAGTGGAAGATCAAGGTGATGGCAGGTTGATGCCTCTCGAGGCCTCTCTCCTTGGTTAGCAGAGGGCACCTTTTTGCTGTGTCCTCGCATGGACTTTTCTCTGTGCACGCACAGCCCCCTTAAAGGCCCTATCTCCAAATACAGTCACATTGGAGGTGAGGACTCCAACCTATGAATTCTGGGGTGACACAGTTTAGTCCATAACAGGAAGATAGCAGGTTTTTTTGAAAAAATGGTTGGCAAAGGATGTGGTTACTGAAAGAAACTGGAAAAATATCAATTATAACAGACTTGGCCATTTTATTTACTACTCATCATGGATCAAAAATGTTCTTTCATTTATTCACTGGCCCTTCATTCATTCTTTCATTCATTTATTCATCACTACAAGCCAATCCTGTGCCAATCCTGTGCCAGACCCTGTGCCAGGTCTTGGAAAAAAACACATATGACCTTTCTCCTTTCATTAGTCTCTGGGGAACAGAGCGGTGAGCAGATCCCTGAGGTTGAGGGTGGTAAACACTGACAGAGTTTGCACACGTACAATGGAAGCAAAGGGGGCTAATTGGCCCCCCCAGAAGAGGTGGCCTCGCATTCATCCATCACATACTTCTCCCGTGTTTGCTCTGTGACAAGTGCCAGTCCAGCTCTCATCAATCCCAAGGTGAAGCAGACATGCAAGGTCTGACGCTGCAGTGGGGAAGTTTACGTGGAAGCCCAAAAGAAAAGGTCAAGGTTTATCTGTTGAACAAGGGCAAGGAAGACATTCTAGGACAGAGGAAATGGGGTGGGCCACAGCTCACAGTATGAAAGGGATGGAGGAAGGGGGTAAATGGAAGGCTGCCAAAGCTCTCCAAACTGGGGACAGGTGGCCCAATCAGATTTGCATTTTTGGAAAAATCTTTCTCACAGCTGGGTGGACACTAATTTGGAGAAAAAGGATTCTGGAAGCAGCAAAGTTTTGCAGTAGTTTTCCAGGGATAGAGGGAGAGAATTGCTACCAGATCCTGTTTCACCTCCGTTTCCCTCCCTTGCTGGACCTTCCCTGGCAGCTGCACTCATTTCGACGTGCCACATTCAGACAGCTCTCCCTAAAAGTGTGTCACACAGAATGCATCTGCCGTGGCGAGGCTACATCACCCTTCTGATATTCCCAAGGTTCTACACATAAAAGTGGAAGGTGGAACAATTTTAAAATTTAAGAGGAAAGAGATTCTGAATGAGGCAAACTAAAATCAATCTAAGAACAGCACAATCAAATAAAGTTTTTCCAGGGGTCTTCTTAGAAACTTTCAGAAAATGCTAAATGCAGATTACTGCCACTGAGATGATGTAAGAGATTTCCAAGTCCCCAAAATGTATTCAGGAATATGTAATGGACTAGTTGGTGTTCATTTGAAATTCTGCTTGGGAATAAATTGCTAGAAAGAAGTTGTTCTATATTCCTTTTACTTCTAATGCCTCACAGCTGAATCCACAGAGCTGCAGGCCTGCTTGCTAAGTCTGCTCTCCAGATATATGCAAAAGGCTTTCTAGCATGCATTAATGTATCAGACATCGACATTGAAAACAGCGAATTTAAGGCAAATCCAAAATGTTCTCCCCGATGGAGTTGAAACACTCCAGCAGTGTCCTCTCAGGTTCCTGTTGTTTTGTATATAATAATGTCTGTCCCCTGATAATCTGAAAAGGCCAATAGCTATAGGTTTCCTCTTGACCGGAAAAATGATCTCCTGTGAGCTTCTGTTTTTATTTTCTCAAATAAAGATATATTAACTCCAGCAATGATGGGGCGTTTTAGGGAAAATTGTCGAAGCTCTCACTTCATTTGTAGTTCAGAGTTGAAGCATTTCTTTTCTCTAAACTTTCCCTTCCCCTATATGATTATTTCTCCGGTGAAAGGCCCATTTAGATTCATGGATGATGTTTTTTAAATGCTAATACAAGAGGGTCAAGTTTCTCAGTTGTTCCCTCCCCAAGCTGAATTATTTTTAATCTACAATTCTCTGGCACTTGACTGAAATCTTCCTCAGACACTGAGAGTTTAGATTGAAAAGACATCTACGTGATTAAAATAAGAATAAGCAAATTTCTGTAAAGCAACTTCTACTTTCCCAGGGCTTCACAAAATTAGAGGTTTCTTCTCAAAACAATTTCCACAAACATCTGTTTTCAAACTCTGAGCCTGGTACACTGGGTCACACAGAACAGAAAACAGGACCACGGCACTTGCTAAGTTTGTAATAATTATGAATCAGTAGTAATCTCTCACGTTTTTCCTCTCCTTTTCAATATACAGAGTTCTCACAAAAATGATCTTATGATCAGTTCCCCAAAGCAGTCTCTAGACACTGCTCTTAGCTCTCTTCCCCAACACAGAGAAATTATTCTAGAAATTTCTCAGCTACAAATATTCATAAATCCTAGAACTGACTTCATCTTGGATTTGCCATGACAAAACTAGGCTATGGATTCCTACTTTGCCAATTATTAATTACATCATCCAATTTAGATTTATTATTTAACCTATAAAATGTGCTCATAAAAATGTAAGTTACGATTATTTAAAAGTTTAGAAAGTATCCAAAAGCACTCATGGGCTGCAAAACCCTCTGCCTTTTGGCTCATACATTTTCCTCTTTTTGGAAAGTCATTTTTCCCTTTTTCCCCTAGCAAAATTGCATTTATCCTTCTAAGTCACGATGCCAATGAAACATTTTCTGACTGGCTACCCATATGGAATGGCTTAATCACTCCTTCCTGGGTGATCCCAGGTTAATTTATTCTTCCTACAATTATCATGTGGCGGCTTGGGTATGTTCCTGTCTTTGTAACTAGACTGTGAACCATAAAAGGGCAGGTGTGTCTTATTTCATTTTGTCATACTGTAAGAGTTTAAATTAAACTTAACTTAAAAATTAAGCTCAATACAGTATAGAATTAAATTTATTCACCAAAATTTTCAACTCACCCTTTGGATCATTCTTCCCTCAGAAAAGTCAATGAGGATATAGAATCCACTTGCAAGAATCCACTAATTCTTGAGCCTGTTTCATTGCTGCTTCTCTTGGTCACATCTGTTCTGGAAACCCTGCATTGCCTCCTAGTGCAGTGAGTCTGAAACCTCGGTGTGCTTAAGAATCCCCCTAGGAATATTAAATTCAGATTTCTGGGAAGAGTGCAATGAGACTAGAACTTTAAATTTTTAATAAGATCCTTAGTGGTCCTGATGCAGAGACTGTAGAATCACCCTTGGGGAAACGTAATCCTGGTGAGACGAACAGAGATCTCAGACCTCACTGTGTTGAGGCTAGAGAGGCCTTGACCTACTACAACTCCCCATCCAGCCAACACCTGTTCTGCTCTAGGCTTTCTGAGAAAGGGCTGGCACCCTGCAAGGCTTTTCTGACAGCAACCAGGTAAGCTAACAAGAGCCTTGATTAAAGGGAGAGTGACCTTAGTTCTAATGCAGCTTCCTTGAATGATTAGCTATTGACCTTGGCTCTGCCCTGGACTGTGAAAATTGTGGACAATCATTCCAGTCCAGTTGGTAGTTGTGTTTATAAGTAAAAAAAAAAAAAAAAAATGCATATTATAGTTCCTGGTATATAATAGGTGCTCAATAAGAGAGAACTTTCTTTTTTTCTTTTTTTCCCCCCGTGGTAAAATATATATAACATGAAATTGACCACTTTTGCCATTTTAAGTGTACAGTTCTGTGACATTAAGTGCATTCACACTGTTAAGCAGCCATCACCATGATCCATCTCCAGAACTTTTTCATCTTCCCCAACTGAAACTCTGTACCCATTAAACACTAACCCCCATTGTGCCTACTCCTAGCCCCTGGCAACCATCATTCTACTTTCTGTCTCTATGAACCTCACGAGTTCTTGGCTACACTAAGAACCTCATGCAAGTGTGAGATATTTCATTTTATGTGTCCACTTGGCTGTGCCACTGTGCACAGATGGTCAAACGTTATTTTGGATGTTTCTGCGAGGATCTTTTTGTATGGGGTTTACATTTAAATCAGTGGACTTTGCATAAAGCAGGCTGCCTTCCCTAATATGTGTGAGCCTCATCCAATCAGTTAAAGGTCTGAGCAGAACAAAAGCCTGACCTCCCCTGGGTAAGAGGGAATTTTCCAGCAGACTGCCTTTGGATTCAAACTGCTTCTCTTCCCTGAATCTTCAGCCTGTCAGCCTCCTCCATCAGATTTTGGACTTGCCATGCCTCCAAAATTAGGTTAGCCAATTCCTCAAAATAAATCTCTTTCTATGTAAATATACATCCTATTGGTTCTGTTTCCTCTGGAGAATCCCAACTAAGTAGAATCATACAATAATTGTTCTTTTATGACTGGCTTCTTTTACTTAGCATAATGTCTTCAAGGTTCATTCATGGTGAGCATGTGTCCAAGTTTCCTTCCTTTCTAAGACTGATAATATTGCCTTGTATGAATATACTACAGTTTGTTGATCCATTCATTCCTTGATGGACACTGGGTTGTTGCCAATTTTTGGCTGTTGTGAATAATGCTGCTATGAACATGGGTGTACAAGTATCTGTTTGGGTCCCTGCTTTTGGTTATCTGGGGTATCTATCTAGAAGTGGAATTGCTGGATTATATGGTAATTCTCTGCTTAATTTCTTGAGGAATCACATACCATTTTCCATAGTGGCTGCACCATTTCACATTCCCACTAGCAATGCACGAAGATTCTGATTTCACCACATCCTCACCAACAGTTGTGACTTTCTGGTTTTTTGATCACAGCAAACCTAGTGGATGGGAAGCGTTATCTCATCGCAGTTATGATTTGCATTTCCCTAATGACTAGTGATGTGAGCGCCTTTCATATGCTTATCAGCTATTTGTATATATTCTTTGGAGAAATGTCTGTTCCAGTCCTCTGCCCATTTTTAAATCAGGTCATTTGCTTTTTGTCACTGTTGAGTTGTAGGAGCCATAAAGGTAGCTTTACTATTGACAAGATTATGAATTTATTCCACAGGGTATTTTGTCTAAAATTTATTCCTTCCTTCCTCTTTTCATATTTATTTTTACTTTATTTTTCCCTTTGTCTTTTTAGTTTTTCAAGATGTGTTAGCTTTCCTACTTGTTAGTTTTGTAGGTGATTAACATCTTCCTAATAATACTACCCTATATCAGAAAGATACAAATTAGTGTTTTCTTTCTTCTCAGTAATCCCTTGTATTTTCTTCTGGTTTGAGAATCTCCCCAGTGCCCTATCATGAACAGCTAAAGTCACAACGCTCTGCCTTTGATTCCAGATGCAAGTCTAGTGAACACATCATGATTGAAATCCCAGGCTGGCCGGTTAGCTCAGTTGGTTAGAGCGCCACCTTCTAACACCAAAGTTGATGGGTTCAGATCCCTCTACTTGCCGGCCACCAAAAAATCAAAAAAACAAAACAAAAAAACCATGATTGAAATCCCAAGGTGATTACTTTTATTTCTAAGCAGATCACCTCTCAGAGCAAACAGGAGGCAAAAAAACAGCTTTTCACTGTAGAAAGAAAGAAAATATAGGAGTTAAATATGCTTTTATTTATTATAAACTTATGTCACACTTGGGGAGAGCTTTGAGAAGAAAATATAAGAAAAAATAATAATGCTTTTTATGTATGGTCTGGTTATATAATGTAACAAAATACAGTTTATGTGAAATATTAGCATACTGCTCGTTCTAGTATAAATAATAAGCAATCATTTTTATGAGTCATATTTTTGGCATTCAAATATTTCTTTATTGATTTTTACCTGAAAAGAAATTCAGTTTAGTTTGAGTTAGCCAGGTAGTTTTTTTTTTTTTTTTTGTAAAGACCACACATTTCACCATGACATTAATGGCTAAAATCTGACACAAAATCTTAAAAATCCTATCAGAGTTGGAAAGGACCAAAGGGAAGCAACACCCTCTGCCAGGGATTGAAGGAGTCTTGCACAGTGACAAGCCAGGGTTGGGATCTCAGTCACTGTAGGTTCACAGATGCCCTCCCAGCCACCATTACGATCCTCTCAGGGGGTAGATTCGGCCCAAGGGAAATGTGGCATCAGCCCCTAGTCCCTGTGCTCTAGACGGAACTTTGGCACATACTAGTAACCAAGCTCTAGGTGACCTTGGAGGATCTGGAGCACAATAGAGACCTGGATTGTAGCCTGCCCCTAGGAGACCTTTGCAAGGGTCAGGCTTGAGCATGGCAATATTTTCACCTGGTCTGTCCTTTTGTCCTTAGCCTAAGATTAGACTAATCTGGACCTTTTCCTCAGTATAGACTGGAGAGCATGAGAATTGCCTGGAGTATTGTTTTTCCAGTAGCCAGGGACTTGACTTCACAGTCAAGCAGGAGGGGGAATGCCTATTTAGCATTCAGATTCCTGGGTCCCATCCCAGACCTACTGAATCAGAATATTTGAGGATAGTCATGAAGAGGATTCACTTTCAGCAGCTCTCCTAGCGATTCTCACACACTCCAAAGCTTGAGAATCACTGGCCTACGTCTATTAATACATGTCAGAATTACACAGGAAAGTGTTCCCTGACATTCCCATGGTTGGCGATTTGCCTCTTGATGACAAAGATCTTCTGTTAAAAAGAAATGTTTATTTTTTATAGTTCTTTGTATAACAGATGTTAAACAGGACTTTGTTTTTGAGTTTCTGCTGAAGTTCCAAAGTTAAGAACAACAGATGACAAACACTCTCACATTTTATAGGGAATGCTGGATGATCCTTGTAGCCCTTGCTAAAACACAGCAAAATAGTTCTGTGAACTTCACCCCATCTTACACCTTCAGCTTAAGAGAAATTCAGAGGAAGTTGATCAGAGGAAGAATTTCTCAGAAGAGAATTGTCAGCCTGGAGAACTGTGGCTCTGTGCCTCTTCTTCCCATGGGGTTGCTTCAAATCCTGATCTGAAGATAAGCTTCAGTGGAATTAATTTTTGAAACTAGGGTCACCCCTGAGCTGTATGTTTGCTGAGCTGCAGAATTTCATAGCTCCATTTGGAGCTTCCACTGACGAGGAACTTCGTAAACAAAAATTCTAAGGAGAAATTTGGCTTCTGATCCCTGAAGTTAGGTGGGGCTCAGAGACTAGTGCCTCGCTCTCTCCTGGAAAAGTCTGGAAGTGAGAGGTTGACTGGTGCTGCCCCAAGGACAGCAATGCAGAGAGAACTTCTTCAATGGGATCAATCTGTACTTTCACTGGAGAAGAAGCAAGGAGGTGAGTTTTCCAATGTCCAAGTTGTGCCATCTCGAAAGGACTTCACCCAAGAGCACTGCCTGAAACAGTGAAGAGCCCCCAGAAGACAAAGGCTTTGTGGGGTAAACTGCTGGAGCAGCTTAGGGAGAGACATAAGAAGCCAGCCTGTGAGCGCGTCACCTGGGCCAGGGAATAGCAGGGAGAACGATGGGGGTGGCTCTTGGAACATTCTCATGGAAGAGAGTCAGAGTTCAGTGACAGTAGTCATATTGGACTTTGCTCTTTTCCTTCTATCTCTTCTCCACTCTAATCCTGAAAAGTACAGAAGCAGCACAAGAAGTGAGGCATGAGGATGAGAAGAGTAAGATGGAAGAAGAGGGAAAAATAGAGCTCTCTGTGCTCACCCACATCCTGCTGTGCAGTTCTAGCGTCAGCCTGAGCGAGGGGCGTGCAGCAGCATGGAACGGGATAAGCAATGTCGGGTTTGACTTAGATTGGACTGGACTTTTTAATACCTAAAAGTCAGACTGCTCGCATACCTGACAATGACTGCCAAAGCTATGGGCTCTGCCCCCAAATTCACCCAAGAGCAAGGAAGTGATATCTGTTAGAATAGGATTGAGGGCAACACGATACAAAGTAAATAGTTTTCTACCTGCACCCTCCTGAGTCTCACCTGTTCAAGAAACCAGTAAAGCCCCTCTTGCTGCCATAGCCCACATATGGTTCTTGCCAATGGCTTCTAAGTGGACAATAAACCTGAATATTTTCTATGTTGTCAGCATAGGATATCTGGCCAAGCTTTGACATTGGAGACTGTTTCACAAACGGACCCCAAAGAGCAATGGATCACATTACTGACTAATCTCCCACAGAAATACTGCTTTTCTAATCCCAACCCTTTGTAATACAAATCCCTTTTATTATTATAATTACTATAAACAAGCAGTTGGAGAAGCCAAGACAAGAATTAGAAAGATGAAGGTATACAGTCTTCCCTCTTAGTCTCACAAGCTCCACTGCTAACTGAAAATCTACCCCTGTCCAACAGAGAGTTGGAAGAAGGTTGACTCAGCTCTGGAATGGAGTTTTTGTGAGACCAGCTGCTGGCACAGGGAATTTTTACTCTAAAGCAATGGTGCTTTAGTACTGAGGCCAAAAGACCTGAAAGAACAAACAAAGGAATGAATGAATACCTAACAAGAATGTCAAGGAACTAGGATCCCCAGCACCAGACTTTGACAGTTGAGAAATCCAAGGGAACCTGGGATGGAAGTGAAATAAGATAAAGAGCCAGGAGCCTGGACCCAGGGAGATGGCAGCAGGGTGAGGAAGCAAGGGTGGTAGTGACCTTGAGCAATTAATTATCCAGGAAACTTTTGCCTTTTTGTTGTTGTTTTGGTTTTTTTGTGTGTGTTTTTTTGTTTTGTTTTGTTTTGTTTTTTGAAATTGCAAGAGCATGGTGTATGAGTTGGTTTGCTGGGTTAAAGGACCAGGGGTAGACAGGGAGCCCTCTTGTCTCTTGTACATCCATTGATTCCAGGGTAGGCCTGGAGGAGACACATGTACCCACAGGGCTGGGTGTTCTGCTGCAGCTGTGCTTGCATAACAGATTTTCTCATAGGTGATTGGTAAATTGGGAATAATATCAAAACAGTGCAGAAGTCACAACTCATAGCAATTTTTCCCAGCCTGTCAATATCTTACGCTACAAATAATAGCAGCTGAACACAACTGATACTCCACAGCTGGGTGCAGCAAGGAGTGGAAGAACCGAGAACTCTGCAGAATGCCCCCTGTATCCACCTTCTTCCACCAGGTCCAATTTGGCCACACGTTCTGTTCTTCAAGGCACCCGCGTGATTCTGCCAGATCTATGTGCATTTTTCTCTGTCTCCTGAAAGCCCTGACCCTTCCTCATGCCCCACTCTATCAAGGTACTTTCACCTTTTTTTAAGATATAATTCTGTATTTACTACAGTATTTCCTTATTTGTTAGAAATTAAACCTGTGTTGGTTTGGGGTTTTTTGGGGTTTTTTACTGGCTAGTATTTTTATTAAGGTGGTTATTGTTTTTTCTAGTGTTACAGTAACACAGTCGAGTGGCCTGCCCATTATTTTTAGTACACAGTTTGCAGAATGTGAGATTGTTTAGGATTACACGATCACCTCGCAGCAGAAATGCCTGTACTTCCCCTCTGCAGGAGCCTGGCAGATGAAGTCTCAGGAGTCAGGGTCCCTGACACCACCCCAGATGCATCTAAGCCTTCGGGGTAAAGCTGTACAGGAGCACAGAACTTCATTCTAATGATTTTATCCCCCACCCATGAACGTGTTGTCACAACCTGGTACGGAAGAACCTTCAAGACTCAGACTTCAGACTGTGTTCCTAGGATTCTTAAAAAAGCTTTAAGAGTCACTGGTGGGGGGCAAAACAAGGAGGAAGGATGACAGCAGTCCAGCAGCTCTGCTTTTATCCATTTCCTACGCTGGAGCTCCAAGGGCAGTAGGCTCCTGTAATGTTTTATTCAGCTGTCACTCCAGTGCCATCATACCTCCTTCCAGATGAGGACTGAGCCAGAAGAGCCAGCATTCTAACCCCTGCTTCTTCCCATCACATCATCTGTGTCTCTTTGGCTTTACTTTACTTACAAAGATCAGTGTGAAGAAGAGAGGTGATATGCCTTTCCCAAGTTTGCAGGATATTAAAGGCATCAACATGACTGGGCCATCAGCTAGTTTCTTGTGAATTCCATTTCCTGAACCGAATCCCTAATCTACCTAACAGAACCTGCAGGAACACTTGGTACTTTTAAATGGTGCTGAGGCTGTGGCCAGACTGCTAAATGTAAAGGCAGTTTCAGCAAAGCCATTGTTTATTCCTCTGCCCCCTGTTTTGTTGGTGTCTTCTAAAGCCCTAAAAATGTTAAAGGTGCCTTACAATAGCTTCTGTCAATGCGGTTTCTATAGTTACTTCTGATAACAAACACAGGCATGTTTAGGTGAGATTAGAGATGCTAGAGACATACAACTAATATTCTACTAAATATTGTTAAGCCAGGCAGTTACCTGCAAGCTATTTTTTTTTTTTTTTTTTTTTTTTGTCAAAGAAAGAAGCTTCTAAGAATGAGCTTTATTCCTGGCTTATTATCTACAGTTATAACTGTGAATGCCGGAGCCGTTTGTTGAGGCCCTGTAGTCCAATCTCCTTGTTTTGTAGAAGAGGAAACTGAGGCCCAAAAAGGTGAAGTTACTTGTTTGATAATATGTGGTTCCAACAGGCAAGTCTGGGACTCAGGACTGACTTCCACACCAATGTCCCTTTCATTCCCCCTTTCTTCTCTGAATCAATAGATTCCTTCATGAAAATGGTAAGGAACAAAAATATTTCCTGTGGAAAGTTACCCCTCAAACCTGAGCAGTTCTTTCAATAACCACCTAGGCTTCTTTTATCCAAAACCAACCTAAGCAAGGATAAACAGCTACCTTTAAAACTGGAGAAAAAGCACACAACATAAACCCCACAGTTCAATAAAATGATGAATGGTCCAGGGCAACAAGGTAACTAATTATTAACTGTAACATTAAGCAAGCAGTTAACAAAGATTAATCTTCTGGTCTGCATGCAAAGTGCACAGATAATTCATTAGTTTGCTAATTCCTTTTTTTTTTTTTTTTTTTCCTGGCATCCTAAATAAATGACCCTCTTTTTTAAAAAAATGAGTGATCTTCCTGTGTGTGGGAGGGCCCTAGCAAAGCTGGGGAGAGCATCATTTCCTGAAGGATGTCCAAGAGGAGTGGATTTGATGGGAATTCAGTGAGAAGGAAAGGGGACGCAAGAGCTGTTTCCTCAGCACTGCCAGGCTTACAATAATCTCTGTAATTACACGGGGCTGCTTTGCGATTATTTTCATCCCAACGTTGGAAATCATATAACTGGCCTTTCATCTAAAATTTCAGCTCCTAGAAATAAAAGCACTTTACTTTTAAAGACCTTACTTGTATAATATTCACATGGGTTCACATGGAATTTGAAGTCTAACTTGTAGGTTCTTTTCTTTGTTGAGAAAAGAAACAAAACCATGTTTGATTCTGAGGGGTACAAATGTGGAGAGAAGTGTAATGTGTTTGATGGTAAATAATAAGGTGCCCAAGGAAATTTAAACCTCGAGATCTCGCCAACCCCACCAGCCTGGCATTTCACACAAAAGGAAGACTAGGTTGTTTCATACTAAAAGAATGTTTCTGTTATCAGAAGAATATGAAAAACGTGAAATTAACCCCCTAGTATAGTATCCAGTCCTATTCCCCATGGGCAACCACTATTAACAGCTTATTGTTAAATTCTTCTTATGACTTTAAATAATATAATTAAACCTCTCTTTTCTCCCTTGTCAATTTCAGGCAGAAACTTTTGAATTTTTAATCTAAAATATGGATATTAATGATGATGAAATTAACACATTTATTCAAGTTTCAACATCTCCTCCCCTCTCTTCCTTCTCTCTTTTACTGGTGAAGTATCATGTATACTTTGCCAAGTTTTGTAATATTTAAAGCCTTTTCTGTAACTTCCGTCTTTTGTACTGAGTCTATAGGTTAATTCAAAAATTGAAGGAACCAAACTGTATTATTGGGTCCATTTAAAAAAAAAAGTGCTGTGTTATACAAAAAAATAATTTTCCAGGCAGCCAAAGTCAAATGAAGCTTCTTTCCACTTCTTTCTAACTTTCTTCACTCATTCAAGCCATGGAATAATGCCCCATTTTTTATCCCCTTGTGTATTAGTCCATTTCTGTCGCTTATAAGAGACGGAGTAATTTATAAAGAAATGAGACATTTCTTACAGTTTGGAGCCGGAGAAGTCCAAGGTCCTGAGAGCACATTTGGTGAGGACCGTCTTTTTGATGGTTACTCTATAGCAACTCAGGGTGTCATGTGGCTAGAGATGGTATGAGCCAGAGAGCGCTAACTTTCTCACTTGCTGTCCTTTTAAAGCCATCAGAACCACACCCATGACCCCATGAATGGATCAATCCATTCACAAGGGCATAATCCTCACGATCTAATCCTCTCTTAAAGGCCCCATCTTTCAAATACCACAATTGGATTTCCCACACTCTTAACACTGTTACGATACAATGGGGGTCAGGTTTCCAATACATGAACTTTTGGGGCACATTTAACAAAGAGCAGCAGAGGATAACATGGTGCTACAGTTTCTCCTAAAGTAATTTTCTTTTCATATAAACTATGTGAGAGCTAAACTCTGAAATGATGTATATCTAGAAGTATTTTGTCTTTAACTTGATAAATGACTTGTCTGGATATAAAATTTTAGATTCAAAACCATTTTCTCTCAGAACTGTAAAGCCAGTGCTTTATATTGGTAACCCCCAAAGCTGCTAATGAAAACAGTCTATGTCGGGATAATGCCTGTTTCTTCGTATATAACATGTGTTTTTCTCTTTTAGAGCCTGTAAGATTTTCTTTCTATCCTAGGATTTCTGAAATATATAGTTTTCATTAATCCAAGATATATCTTTTTCTATTAATCCAGCTCAGCCAGCTGTGAGCCTTTCCATGTGAAGATTCAACTCTCTCAGCTCAGAAAATAATCTTCTATTTTTTTCTTTGATTACTTCATTTCCTGCATTATTTTTGTTTTCTATTTCTGGAATTCCAGTTGGATGAATGTTGAACCCCTGGATCTATCCTTCATGTTTCTCAATTTGCTTCTCATTTTTTCCACCTCTCTCTGTTTACTGCATGTCCTAGATTTTATCTTTTTAATCAGTTTTTAGTTTTATGTTCTTATTTAGGCCATCTATTGACATTTCTATCTCAGTATCACATTTTTAAATTTTTCATGACTATTTCTCATTTGCTGGGTGCTTACTTTTTTACATTGTTTTATATTTAATACGATATGCTCTCAAATCTAAAGGTAAGTAGTTTTTTGGTTTGTTTTATGCATCATGAATTTGCTCTGTAGTTCACCTTGGCCCTTCTTTATGCTTTTAGGTTTGCCTCAAATATCTCATTCTTAGTTTTCTGAATATACTTATAAATAAATGATAATATGTATTCATTGTAGGTACTCTTATGGTTTCCCCTGAGACAGTTGTGGAGGTCTGTTTTGCCAATAATCATTCCTCTTTGAGCAGTACCATGCCCATTATAAGGATTTAAGCCTCACTATTTTCTGAAAATGTGTCTCTTGTCTGTTTCAGAGTTCTGTAGCAGAAAATCTTACATAGATCTTCTGATACATCTGCTCCAGGCTCCTCATCATGCCCACATGCTTCTGCCTCTGCTGCCAGGCTTCTCTCTGCTTCACCCTTCGGTGCCAAACTGGAGTGGGGCACCAAGCAGGAGTCTGTTCTTAGTAAAACACTGGCCAGTACCACCTTGTCAGAACAAAGAAGTATAAATGAACACGTAGATGCAGCCTCTTGCCTAATCTCTCAAGCCATCTCCAGATAATGCTGGCTTGCAAGTATTTCCAGGCTGTTTTTACCAAAAGAATCAGAAGAAATAAAACATCTACATAAAATATTTAAGTCAACATATGCTAAATTGCACCAAAAACAAATGTGAGAGTGTCACACCATTGCCAAAACAAACACTGAGCAGGAAAAACCACAGGAGAATTATGGGATCTTTTTGGAGAGAGCTTGAAAGCTTTCTGTATTCTTCCCATAAAAACAAAATTCCATCAGCACAAACCAACTCAATGAAAACCAAAATCTTATTTGTATAGTTTTATCCTTCAGTTTGGGGGGAATGAGAATACAGAAGTAAAGGCTTAGAAATCACAATTGTGGTTGGACCTATCAGTGAACTGGAATATTAAGGTATTTTCATATCTAAGCCAGATTTCTCTGCTGTATCTGTCAAGGGAAATCTGGGGCAGAACAAAGAAGGATTCTGCTTCAGGTAAAATGTCAGTTCATTCAACACAATGGCAGCATTCTGCAGAAGATAATTATATTAGTCCATTTTTGTGTTGCTATCATAGAATACCTGAAACTGGGTAATTTATAAAAAAACGGAGGTTTATTTGGCTCATGATTCTGGGACAGCTGCATCTGGCATGGGCCTCAGGCTGCTTCTGCTCACGGCTGAAAGTGGCAGGCGGCCTGCGGTGCAAGACCACATGGTGAGAGGAAGCAAGAGAGAGGGGGAGGAGAGGACCCGGGGTCCTTTAAACAACCAGCTCTATGAGAACAAATAGAGCTCAAGAACTCACTCGCTACCCCACCCCCAGGGTATTAATCTATTCATGAGCCATCCGTCCCCCCACAAAGCACTGCCAACATTGCCAAGTTGGGGATGAGATTTTGACATGAGCTTGGGAGAGAAACAACAAAACCCAAATCTACTAACAATGTAGTAGAAGGTGGAGGCAGCAGGTCACCTAATCTCTAAGGTCACTTCTGACCACACGAGAAATCAAAGATACTGACCACTAACTTGGTCAGGATGTTCTTTTTTGTCTTTCATCCTTAGTCAAGAGCATTTGGGGCAGATTCAAAGTGGTGGTTGATAGGAGAGGAGGGGCCAGGGAGGACATGCTGGAGAAAGATAAGAAAAGAGGAGAAGAGGCACCAGACTGGAACCTGCCATGCGGTAGCTGCTCTTTGATGAGAGATGAATTCGAGGGCACCGACAGGCCAGGGCTTTAACTTGTCTCAAAGAAGCGTGGGAAGCCCTGCTGATAAGAAAGGAGGGTTCTGCTAGGGAAAAGAAACCTAGGAATGCTCCGGTCTTCCTAGAGACTTTGACAGATGAGTCTTAATGCTGTGGGCAAAGAATCATAACATTAAACACTGTAAAATGTGTGAGTTAACATCCTAGAAAAGGCCACCAGCTTAAGACAAACCCTGACATAGAGAAGATTTATCATTTAGAAGAAAAGAAAAGAAAAGATACCAAAGTGACAAGGCAGAAAAGTAAGCCTCCATCTCTGAGGGTCACACATTACACACTGGGAGGGCTGAGCTTTGATTTGATATATGACAGGTGTGGGTAGTGGAGTGGTTAAAAGCACAGACTTTGTTTCCAGGATTGAAATTCTAGCTCCACCATTTACCAGAAGTGGGATCTTGGGCAGTTTGCTTTTATCTGTCTGCACCACGATTATCTTACAGGGTTGTTGTAAATAATTCGATGAGTTAATGAAGTACTTATTGCTGAAAGCACTATACAACTGGCAGCTAGCATGATTATAATTATTCCTAATAAATATTTATATTAAATAAAAATTTTAAATTTAGCATAAACATTTTCAAAGAAAAAATTATATATACATACACATATATATGCGCACGTGAGCACGCACACACCGTCCTGTATCACTGCTGTTTGCAAAATCCTCTCCCATACCCATCCTCATTTGATCTTCATCATAACCCTTGAAAACAGAGATTATCATGCCTAAGAGAAAACTGTGGTTTAAGAAAATTAAACGACTTCAAATCAGTTACCCTGCTATGAATGTGAGAAATTTGAAACCTGATCAGTCTCATTCCAAAATCTCCATGCAAAAATCAATATAAATAATATGCAGTAAAAAAAAAAAAAAAAATGGTAAGATATTTCTCTAGGAACTTAACCGATTTACATGCAAAGTATTAAGACCAGCTACCGCATGGCAGGACAGCTTAGAATCTGGCCACTGCCTAGCCACATACCTTTAAGGACAAGAGGACTGTCACCCGTAGGTGAAAAGCTTGCAAAGCAATTGCGCCCATATAACCTTCTTCAACATTGCCATGCAACTGTAGACACAGCCATGGTGATACTCTGTATCACATAAACAAAGAATTAAGGCTCACAGTGTGTAAATGTCCTGTCCTATTAACTCCTCTGAGAACGTTTTTCAGGCAATCCTCACTCCGGTAGCCACTGAAGTGATGTAGAGATTAAGAAACCATAGGTCAATTGAATCCTCTCAGCATGGTTTAACCAAAAAAAAAAGCAGAGTACACCCCTCAAACCATAGCAGGCTTATTTGGTTTTACAAACCCTCTAGGCTTCACCTTCCACTGTCAGTTGCAGGTATCATAATAAGTATCCCAGCAGCTTACAATTGCCATGAAAACACTAGCACCTACTAAGTACGCACAGTTTCATGTTCTCACCACAGGTACACACTATTCCATAATGAACTGAGGGTAGATGCGTAGGAGTCCTGGAAGAGTTGGGTGCCATGCTGCCCTGGTTTGGCCATAAACTAGTGGTTCTGATAGAAGCTGTTGGACCCTGACAGTTGGGTTTCTATTCCATTACATGCAGCTTCTGCTCCTTTTTTTTCCAGCTTCTTATCCATCCAGTTTCCATAGCTCTGCTTTTACTGCCTGTCTTTTCACTTGTCTTTTCCTATCTTGGTTTCAGGAAAACATGAAAAGAATTTCTTGACAATATTTTAATAATTCACTCATTGCCTGCTGTGTAAAACTTTTCTTCAGTATTCCAAGACCACAACTAAGACAGACGGAGCCAGGACTTGAATACGGACCTTCTGACTCCACATTCTGTGACTTTCCTCCCTTCATGCTGTCTTCTGCAAGGTTCCAGGTGGGACTAAACCAAGTAATCTTAACCCAGAGTTCAGAGACTGCTGAAGGATCTTCAATGTGCTTCACAGAGGAACCGAACTCTGTGAACCTTCTTGCAGACAATTTGTTGTGGGAATATATGTTCATTTTCCTGGGAAACAGCATCTGCAAAATTTTAAAATAGTCCAAAAGATGCCCAACATGTTAAGAATCACTTTTAAAGATTATGTCAAAGGTCTCATCCAGCCCTAACGTTCTGTAAATCACAACATTTTGTAAATTCACAAAATGCTAGTGTGGTCTGGTTTAAAGTTAGCCTTATCATGGATCATAGGATTTAGAAGGAAACTTGCAGGTATCACAAGATAGAGGGAAGAAGGGCCCAAGATTAAGTTACCCAAAGTGTAGCCATCTTGGAAAAAAGTAAAGCCATTTAACTTCAGCCTAACCATTAACCTAAAAGAATGAAGTCAACAAATCACGAGATCTAACCCCCTCTGGAGATGAGGAACCATAAAGACAGAAAATTCTTTGAATTATTTACAGATGTCCCAGAATAGCTGTTAAGTTTTACAACCCTAAGACAAGAAGAATGAACCACTCGATATAAATGACAAACCCAAGTTAGAAGCTGTATTTTTCCATTTGCTTGGTTAACTTTTGAAAAGCCTATAAAAGTTTTTGCCTATAGAAGAGAGGGATCTTTTCCTCAACTCAGAGGGGAGACTGCTGTTGCTGTCTGTGAAGCATCTACCTCTCCTTTTCTTTAATAAATCTCTTTAGCTTTCACTGTATGGCTTGTTCTTAAATTCCTTCTTATGCACAGTCAAGAACCCTCTTGGAAAGTGGCTTGGGATACTGTCCTCTTGGGGGGCCTCACCCTACCTGGAAACAATCTGGCTCTCATTAAAAAAAAAAAATCATCAAAAGAATCTTTGGCTCAGATGAAATCATATTCACCCCTGACACATGCCAGAGCATGAAGGTGCAGCCCTAACCTTCAGCCCCTGGTTTCCCTGCAGTAGCCACACAGCACCCCACAGAACTAGCACTCAGGGAACTTGGTGTGACATCTCTCATCTAGCACCATCTTCCCAAGGACACATTCCTTCTATCACATCTCCAGCTGCTGCTTGAATCTCCAGTAAAAAGTAACTCGCTACCTTAGAGAGCTGACTGCTAGAAAGTTCTCACTTATACTGAAAGGATAAGGGCTTTCCTGATGCCTCCAGCAACTGTCCCTGGACTGTCTGCTGGAGGGGGCCACACGGCAGCATTGTAAACAACCCTCTGCCCACCAATCGCCAAGTCTGAGGTGGTCCTCACTTCCACCTCAGTCCTCTCTTCTGCATCTCCAGCAACACAATGCCTCCCACGGCCCTGCAGAGCTAGGAGCCCCCTCTCAGTCCCTTCCCTCAGAACCTGCTCTGGTTTGTGGAGCTGCTTCTAATGCATGGTGCCCAGAATGGAACACAATGCTCTGGAAAAGTCTAAAGAACCCAGGAAAGACCAGAATTCTCTCCTCTCCCCTTCACATATTGCCATTTTACACTCACCACATTGCAATAAATATCTGCTGTATTCTGATTCCCTCACTATATCCCAAGCTCCTCGAGACAGATAAATCCTTTATTTACCTTACTATCTTCAGCCCTAGCCCAGTATGTCTAAATATAAAAGTCTACTATGTGCCAGGCATATTCATAATCACTTTGTATTTATCCATGAACAAAACTGACAAAATATTTGCTCTCCTGGAACTTACATTTTAAATAGGATGAGGAGCAGGGTAGAGAAAGATGGTATTTGTCATATAGTGAGTTTCTAATAAAACTTCCATGAATACATGGAGTCAGTGGTCAAGTGAAAGGTAAAGGAAGACTATCCACCTCACAGGTGACCCTACTCTTTCCAAGCATGTATGAAAATTCCAAATGAACTGTTTGTGTGAATGCCTCAGATGGCTCTTGGAGGTTGACAAGCATCCTTTGCCATGCTGGGAGGATGCATAGCAGCTCATTTTGGCAGAGCATCTACAAGTGGACCTCCACAAGCTTCAAGGAGCCTTTGGTCCTGCTTCCACAGCTACTTCCAGCAAGAATAGGGAACTCTTTTTAGAAATAGCTGACCCTCATCTAAGTATAAAGGAATCTTGGAAGATTCAACACATCCTTCTGGGCTTTCTTGCAGATGCACTTTTCAGGGACAAGGATGGCAGAGCAGATGGATGCTTTGCTGACGGGCTCAAAAATCCTTCCCGGAGCACAGAAAGCAAGGGGGATGGCTGTTCATGCTGCTGCCGCATGCCACCCACTCCCACAGAGGACTGGGGCTCGATTAGCAAACTAAACTCGATTGTCATAGCGACAGATTATCTGACGGTCGAGATTTTCTGCTGATTTTGTCTTAGGAATTGGTCTCCTATTTTCAGCTGCAGATTGTTATCAGACCGCAAATTTAGCATCTCCATTTCCTTTAGCATGCTTGCTTATTCTGGTCTCTGTGTTCTCCACTTATTTTTTAATCTGCAAACAAAACACCTGCCAAGAAAGAGGAGAAGACTCTACTGGTTTCAAGAGGAGCTGCAATGGCTATTGCTTCTTTTATCCCAGTGGCAGGTTTGCTGCTTCTCTCAGGCTAGTTGGGAACCTGTCCAGCAGCTTCTTAGATATTCCAGACCATTGAGTATAAAACTGGGACATGCTGGTTCAAGAAATTCTCTTCCAAACTTCTTATTTTAAAATATTGCAACCGAGGCCCAGAAAGAGGAGATGATTTTCCAAAAGTCCCTCAAAGAGTTGAAGCTAAAGGCAAGATGACATTGCCGCCTCACTCAGGACCATTTTTACCAGTGTCCAAGAGCTGCCAGCTGTCTTGAAGGGACCCCCAAGCCACACATCCTGTGGGGAAATGTGGGATGTCAGAGCTGGAGTCCAAGCCCTCTACTGACACAGGGAGAAACCAAGGACCAGAGAAAGGAAGGATTAACACAGTCTAATCAGGCCTGGCCATAGCACACATCAGGGACTCAACTCACAACCAGCAAGTCTGAATTTAAATGGGAAATGATTTTCATTTATGCTGAAAGTACAGCTAGGGATGTGGTCCTTTCCTCTGGAATCTCAAGCCCCGTACTAAATGATAAGACCTGATTTCTACTATTGCAAAAATGGAACCAGGGATCTCACGGTGGATCTGCCTTCTCTGAATACACCTCGCTTAGCAAAGGGAACACAAAGGTGGGTCTCCTTATGGTTTCATTATGGCTAATGAACAGCGTGTTCTCTCTTTACTCATTCCTGGCATGAGGCTATTAAAATATTTGCCAGGCTCTCCCCCGCCCTCTAAACTTGCAAGCGCCTGCATAAGTTATCAAATGTTCCAAAGCAAAGCTTCTCATTGTGTTCCTAAGCAGAGACTCTCCATGACTCACCGAAACTTTCAGAATGAAGGGTCACCAGATATACTCATAGCATGCCTTACTACACCTGCATCAAAGAGACACTGTATTCCCTCAATTCCACACATGAGCAAAGCTGAAAGGACCACTAACCATATAATTTCTTAGCAACTTCATGTATATTTCCATGTTAGAGCCTAACTTTATCCTGGAGGCTGAAAACATTCTTTAGCTGCAAACAGAGCATATCTGCTGTAAAATTAGCTACTGACTGTAATTCCTAAAAGCTACATAATTCCATCACAGCGTCAACCTAGAAAATCTTTAGAATCACAGAATCTAATATTTGGAAAAACATTTTCAGGGTAATCTAGATTTATTAATGAATCACCCCCCAGTAATTAGCAGTTTCTCTCACATAGTAAATGTCGAAGACATCTTTATGTAATTATTAATTAACAATTCCCACCCCTATTTAATATCTATGGAAATTGAGTGTCAGATTTGAGTTGTGCTTGGCCTAAGCTCACAAACGTCTGAGTGGGAATTAAAAACCCAGGTGTTCAGATTCTCAGAAATTTACTTTTTCTTACTATGTTTCTAATGAGATTTCTGCTATTATTATTAATTTTTCAAATACCACAGGAGTAAACTCTAAGTAAATTATTTTCAAATAGAATTTGAGCACTTACCATGCTTACTCCTCTGCAAGCACAAGTAGGGAGTGGGTGCCATTCCACCAAGTCCCAAGGGAGGAACCCCATTGGTTTGCAAAGCTCCTCCTGTTTCTCCAGGCAGCTATGAGGGTGAATCCATTTTATTATCCATTTATTCAACAACAAACAAAAAAGCCACTAATCCCCAGCTATGGATCGGACACAGTGCAAAGTGCTTCACTTCAAGTATCTCATTTAGTTCTCACCCCAACTCTGCAAGCTTGGCACTGTTCTCTCCAGTGTACCATCAACAAAACTGGTAAGAACACACTCAAGATCACACAGCTCATCACTAATAGAGCTGGGACTTGAACCTGGGTCTGGGTGACTTTTTGTGACATGGGTTCCCTTTCTGTGAAATTATTAAAAGAGTGAAACCTTGATGTATTAGTCCATTTTGTGTTACTGTAACAGAAATACCTGAGACTGGGTAATTTATAAGGAAAAGAGGTTTGTTTGACTTACGATTCTGGGACAGTTGCATCTGGCACAGGCCTCAGGCTGCTTCTACTCATGGTGGAAAGTGGCAGGGAGCCGGCGGGTACAAGCAGATCCCATGGTGACAAGAAGCAAGAGAGAGAAGCGAGAGAGAGGAGGTGCCAGGGTCTTTTTAAACAATGAGCTCTCGCAGGAACTAATAAAGCGAGAACTCACTCATTAATCCCCCCACCCCCAGGGAGAGCATTAATCCATTCATGAGGGATCCGCCCCCATGACTCAATCAGTTTCCAACACTGCCACATTGGAGATCAAATTTCCACATGAGTTTTGGAGAGGACAACACATCCAAACTCCATCACTTGCCCTGCATGAGAGGACTGTTACTCTAGTAGGGACATGGCAAGTGACAGGTGATTACAATACAGGTTCTAAGGTGGAGGTATATAGGAGCAGGGTGTTATTTGAAGCACAGCAAAATGCACTGAGCTGAGTCTGGGTGGTGGAGGGTAGGGGCACAGGATCATGGAAGATAAGATCTTCCTAGAGAGGTGACATTTAATTTGGGTTTCCCACATGAAAAAGAAAGGAAGAGAAAAATATCTCACTCCTTTAATTACTGTCCTGGTGAATAGTCAAACATAGTTCTGGAATATGAGGCCTTTCGGTTGTCATTAACTTTATTAAGCCTGGAGAATTTTAGAAGCTTTGTCTCTGAAGTACTTGAGGAAGAAGCTCCAATCTTCCTACAGAAGGTCCCTGAGGCTTGGGGAAAGGACATTTATCTTTCATGTTCTCTGTAGCCAGAAGGACTCACTCTCAACCTGCTCCCAATATGAATTGAAAAAGAACACTTCATCTGTGCTGCAAGGTCAGTATCTTGATTTCAGTTCCATTTTAGACTTTGATTCATACCATTTTTTATCTGTCAGTATGAAATTGTGAAAATCTATATTTGGTCTTCATTCCCATGTCCTGACATAGAACTCCTAAAATTCTTAGGATCTCCAAAGTGATAATAGTCTTTGCATATGCTAATAATGGCTGGCAGCCCCCAGGTAGCTTCAGGATGAGGTCTGGTCACAGGAAAGACCGAGGCAGTACCTTCAGTCTCACCCCCACCTCCCAAACTCCAGGAAGGGGAGAGGGGCTGAAGGTTAAGTTGATCACCAGTGGCCAATGATTTAATCAGTTATGCCTATGTAATGACTCCTCCGTAAAGTCCAAGAGGCCTGGGTTCAGGGAGCTTCTGGATAGTTGAACACAAGGAGGTTCCTGGAGCGTGGTGCCCGGGCAGGGCATGGAAGCTCCATGCTCCTTCTCCCATGCCTTGCCCTATGCATCTCTTTGTCTGTGTACTTTGTAATATCCTTTGAAATAAACCAGTAAACATAAGTATGTGTTTCTCTGTGTTCTGACTCTAGCAAACTAATCAAACCCAACAAGGGGCTTGTGGGAACCCTGATTTATAGCTTGTTGGTCAGAAGTTCTAGAAGCCTGGCCTTGCGACTGGCATCTGAAACGGAGACAATCTTGGGGACTGAGCCCTCATCCTATGGGATCTGACACTATCTTCAGGTAGATAGTGTCAGAATTGAATGAGGGGACACCCAGCTGATAACCGCTGGAGAACCGCTGGCTTGCTTGCCAGTGGGGAGAAATTCCCACACGTTTGGTCTCAGAAGTTCCGCTTCTGTGATGTTGCTTGTTGCTGAGTAAGAGAGCAGAGGGAAAACAAACAGTTTGTGTTTTGTTTTTTCCCACTCACTCTCAATCAGTGAGTTTAAGTTTTATCCTCTAGTTTATCTAGTACAAAGGAAGAGAGGACAGAAAATGGGTAGAAATATGTTTCCTATTTGGCCTTAGAGTAGGGCAGAGCTATTCCAACAGAGTAGGAAGCAATCTGGAAATGGCATAAAACACAACATTCTCCATCCCATTTTTGCCTTATAGCCAGGACCCCAACCTTGACACAACCAAAGCCCTGTTCTACTATCCCTACTCTGCCCACCATCTCTAACTTCCCTGGACTTCATGGTTGGAGCAGTTTATCTGCTGGATGTCCCTTGAGAAGTCATGATGGATTTGTTTCCATGTGTGAATGACACCCAGAAAGCCAACCTGAGCTTGGCATCAGCATGAGGGTCCAAGTGTTATTCTCTCAGCAGATCACATCAGCCATGTACACGGAGCCTTGACCTTTTAGCCTACCCAGCTGCTGTGGTTTAAATGTGTCCCCCAGTGTTCACGTGTTGGCAACTCAATTCCCAACACGACAGTGTTGAGAGTGGGACCTTTAAGAGGTGATCGGGTCATGAGGCCTCTGCAGGACTGGGATAGTTATTATGGGAGTGGGTTCCTGATAAAGGATTAGTTCAGCCCCCTTCCCTCTTGCTCTCTCTTGCCCTCTCTTTGCCCTTCCACCATGGGATAATGCAGCAAGAAGGCCCTTACCAGGTGCAGCCACACAATCTTAGACTTCCAGCCTCCAGAACCCTGAGCTAAATAAATTCCTTGTTCATTATAAATTACCCAGTCTGTGGTATTCTGCTATAACAATACAAAATGGACTGAGACACCAGCTCACTCACCTATGGATTTTAATTTGCCCCAAAGTCTAATGTTTCTTTAATATAAGAACTCTAGCATCCTCAGCAGACAAGAATAAATCTCCCTTTTATTGAACACTCCCTCTATGCTAGACACTATAATACATGCTTGAGATTGCTTATTAAGTCACATCCTCAAAGCCTCCCTGTGAGGTGGTTATCATTAGTCCCATGTTACAGAGGAAGTGAAGCAATTAGGTAATTGACCTTGGAGCAGGTAGAAAGTTGCATGTGTGTTAAACTCCTCTCAGGGCTGCTTTTGAACTAGACAGTCCAACAACAAAACCTTTGTTCTTTTTCTACAACTCTGCTGTCTCCCTCTGATTTTCACATATTCTAGATGCCCATGGAATACAGTTGGGAGAAAACTATCTTCCTTTCATTGGAGAGGCGATTGTGAAATGCTGGTTAAACATTTCGCTCTCTGGTCTTTTCTAACCCCAAATGATGGAACCACTTTCTTCCATACTCTCTCTGCCTCTCAGGAAGGACCCCGCCTCCCTTCTGCCCCCCTACTAAGCTCAGCCAGCACCTCACTCCAATTTCCTGCCTTGCTCCAGGAACCTGGTGTCCCAAGAGCAGCAGCATCTCAGCAGGAGCTAAGGAATTCCTGCATGAAGGGCTCTATAAGTGCACTCCCTCCCACAAATGCTCACAGAGCAGGTAACAGCATGAAGTCAGGAGATAGATTTTACAAGAAACCAAAGGCCTCCATTCTCATTTCTTTGTCTTTCAGGCAGCAGATGCAGAAAGGACAAAGAGTGTTTTCCCTTTCCTGTTCCTCTAGCTCTTTGGAAATTCAATCATGCAAACATTTGTCTGGCACCCACTCAGTTCCAGGCCCTATGCTAGGCAAGAAGAACCTAGAGATAATTTGGCATCTGATCAGAGAAAGAGTAGAAAACAGAAAATTAAAGGCTGACGGGGTAAGAGCTGTGACAGAGGCCTGTACAAAGTGCTCTGGGTACCCAGAAGAAGAGATGGTTCATTCAACAGGCCATGTTGGGGGCATTTTACATGCCACACTGGTCTCAATGATGGCAGTAGTGCATGGTTTTAAGCAGAGAAATGACCTGGTCAATTGTATTTTAGGATAATCTTCCTAGAAGAGAGAATTTCCAGAGTCAGAAACACCTGGCACCCAGCAGAGAGCCTGCCAGAGATTTTACTGATTCCTGTAATATTTACAGAGTTCCCAGTATATGCCAGGCTCTGGACACATAATGTGCAGCAATAAATGCCTGCCCTGAGAGTAAAACAGTGGTGGACACAGGCTATTAAGTGCATGAGATGGGTGTACTTGGAGAAGAGACTCACCCAGTCCAGAGGGTGTCGGCCCACACCGTCCAGATGTGATGTTTAAGCTGCATTGTGATGGACAGATAGCAGTTCACCAGAAAAGGAGGCAAAAGGTGGAGGAAATGAGCAGGGAGGGATGTTCTGGGCAGAAGAAATAGCACAAACAAATGCCAGAGGCAAGAGACTCTGTGACTCGCCCTGGTTAGAGTGGCCAGAGCTGTGAGATGAAGCTGGATGGGTGCATGGGCCACGCAGATTCCACTGAGCTGAAATGACTGCAGGGAGGACACAGAGCTGGAAGGAGCAGGCACAGAGGCCAGGGGCCCTTTGGACCAGCGCAGGGTGAGTTTGACCATGGGTGGAAGATGAGAGGCAGGACCAAGGCAGTAAGAGTGAAGGTGGAAGAAGACATCAACGTGAGCAGGACTTGGAAAATGGGGTCATCAGAAAGACACCAGGAGGTGTAGGGAAGGGATCCACATTCATTACTTCAAGTAAAGGAGTTAAGAATGAGCTTAAGAACACTGTACAAAGTTAGAATCTCAGCAGTAGTCCTCACATTGAAGGGGCAAACTCACCTTGGGCATCTAAGTCCCAACCGAGATGTCTGCTAATGATGGGACTGACTGATCCCCTAGTCCCATAGGGTGGCAGGCAGAGGTATGTGCATCTGGCCACCCCTGACTTTCATAGAGATCCTGACTGCCCCTTCTTCCTTCCCACGTGCACAGAACCAGTGAGAGCCCCTGTCCATTGCTATGACCATTTTCCCACAGTCTCCACATCTGGCATGTCCAGGATTCAGGCTGGTCTAAACTCAAGCCCCGCAAAGGATGAGGGAAAGGTAGGAGCAGCACTGAAGTAAATCCCAGTGTGGATTGTGCTGTGAGAAGAGGAGGAGCAGGTTTTGTTGGAGATGGTGGCAGTAGGTGGAGTGAGGTAAGGAAGTCAGAGGGATGAGAAGTCACCAAAAGGCAGATGCCTCAGAAGATGTAATCACTGGAGGTGATGCTCACGGAAAGTGACATGCTCTGTGGTGGGACATGCATGGACAGGTCCCCGGGGGCAGGGGTCAGACACTAGAGCAGGATATTTTATCTGCCTGAACCTTAAAGCCTCCAGCAATAAAACAGGACCAATAATCCCTACCCTGCTTTGTTCCTAAGATTGTCAGAAGGATCAAAAATGGTGTGATGAATGCAAAAGAGCTTTGTGCATGCCGACCCTGTGCTGATTGATATAAAGGCAAAAATCATCTCATAAGTCTGTAATCACTATAAAAATAGCTACCGAAAAAGTACACACTGAATGGGAAGAGTAGAAATGCCAGGTACAGGTATCTCACTAGGAAGTGCTACCGTGAATCAGTCGAGCCCTGCTGTGCAGAGAGTGCACGTGTGCGAGCGCATGCACGTGTGCGAGCGCGTGCACGTGTGCGTGCGCGTGCATGTGTGCGTGCGTGTGCATCGTGGGGTGGGGGGATGCGGGTCACATGCACAAAGGCACCAGAACCTGCGCACTTAAGACCATTCAGGGAAGAGTGAACGTCCCACCCATTCAGGGAAGAGTGAACGTCCCACCCGTTCAGCCACCCATCGGGGTAACCAGCAAGCAGGATGCTGGCCACCGGTCTGCTGTGGTATCTTAGCTGTGGTTCTTTCACTGGAAACATCCTTTTGGCCTTCAGTGAGGAAAACAAGTCTTGGTAAGTGTTATGGGTTGAATTGTGCCCCCACCCCACCCCCATATGTTGAAGTCCTAACTCCCAGTACCTCAGAGTGTGACCTTATTTGGAGATGGGGTCTTTATAAAGGTAATCCAGTTAAAGGGCAGTCATGAGGATGGGACCTCATCCAATACAACAGGTGTCCTTATAAAAAGGGGAAATTTGAATACAGACATGCTCCTAGAGGTAATAAACTGTGCAAACATGGGGAGAAAACAGCCATCTACAAGCCAAGGAGATGGGCCTGGAACAGACCTTCCCTCACAGCCTTCAGAAGGAACCAACCCTGCCAACACCTTGATCTCAGACTTCTAGTGTCCAGAACTGTGAGACAATACATTTCTGCTATTTAAGCCACCCAGTCTGTGGCACTTTCTTGTGGTAGCCCTAGGAAACTAATACAATTAAGGACTGGCCATCCAAGAGTAGGGGTTCTGGGCAAAATCTCCATGGAGCTCTAGGGAGGAGACACCTCTTCTGCACTGAGCAATGACGGCCACTTCAGATCAGCACACTAGTGGCCAAGAAGGAGGGAGCTATTTGGGAGACACTGGCCCTGTTTCTCTGGATAATATACAAAAACTTACTGCTATTTACTTAAAGACGTCTGTATTTATTTCTTGACAATTTATAATAGATATTAGATTTTGAAAAGAAGTCCTGAAGAGAGAACATTGTTGCCTTGGATTGAATGTCTCCCCAAAACTTAATTCCCACTGTAACTGTTGAGGTGGAAAATCCTATTATGGCAATTGAAAGGTGGGGCCTTGAAGAGGTGATTAAGTTGATGGTTTAATGGTCATGAGTGTGGTTCTGAGAGCTTTAAAAGGAGAGTGCAAGAAGAGCTGTCTCTCTCTCTTTCTCTGTCTCCACCAACTCTCGTGTGATACCCTGTGTCACTGAAGCCACCACCAAGGAAGGCCTTCACCAGATGTGTTCCCTGGACTTTGGAATTTCCAGCCTCTGAAACTGTAAATAATAAATTTTGTTTTCTTACAAGGTATCCAGTTCCAAGTATTTTTTTTATAAGCAACAGAAACAGACTAATACAGAAAATTGGTATCAGAGAAGTGGGGTGTTGCTTACAACAAATACTTGAAAATGTAGAAGTGGCTTTGAAACTGGGTGTTGATGAAAGGCTGGAAGAAAGCCTAGATGCTGGTGAGGAAAGCTTGGGACTTCTCGGAGACTGGTTAAGTTGTGCCCACCAGAATGCTAATAGAAATAATGAGCAGGGACTTATTGGAAACTGGGGCAAAGATCACCCTTGCTATGAACTGTCAAGGAACTCAGCTGCATTCTGTTTATGCCCAAAAGTTTTATGGGATGCAGAAATTAAGGTGTTGACCCAAGTTATTTGGCAGAAGAAATTTCTAAGTAGCAATGCATTAAGGAAACACATGGCTACTTGCAACAACCTATGCTGAGTTATGGTAGAAAAGGCATGAGGTAAAGCCAGAATTTATAACTAAAAGGGAAGCACATCATAAAGACTTGGAAAATTTGTAGCCTGGCCATGTGGTAGAGAGGCAGAGAGCATTTTCAGAAGCAAGATAAAATAGTGCAGCTCAGTGACCATTAGCTAAGGAGATTAGTACACAAGAAAGGGCTTATCTAGAAAAGGGGAAAAAAGACCTTGAAGGCATTTCAGAGATCTTGGTGGCTGCATCTTCCATTTTAGGCTCAAAGGCCTGGGGAGACAGAATGGTCTTGGGGAACAGGGCTGAGGAAACTTCCATGGGCTTGCTGCACAGGGCTCCTCAGGACGCTTCTCTCTACACCAGCACCCCAGCTGCTTTGACTGCTCCAGCCATGGCTAACTTGGCCCAACGTGTGTCTGAACCCAGAGCTTTGAAAAATACAAGCCGGAAGCTCTGGTGGCTTCCACGTGGTGTTAGGTCTCTAAGTTCTCAAAATGCCAGAGCTGTAGAAGTTTGGGACCCTCCACCCAGATTAATGTGCTGAAAAGCCTGGGGGCCCAGGAAGAGATCTGTCACAGGGGTGGATTCACTGCATAGAGCTTTTGCTAGAGTGATGCCAAGAGGAAACATGGGGTGGGAGTTGCAGCAGAGAAACCCCATCAGTGCCATGTCTAATGGAGCTATGAGAACAGGACTACCAGGCAGACCCTAGAATTTTGGAGCTACCAGCGTGCAACACCAGCCTGTGAGAGCTGAAGCATCGCTTGAGACCAGGAAAGCCATAGGAACAAAGCTACGTGAGGACTTGGGGACTCAACCCCCACATCAGCATGCAGAGGACGTTGAACATGAATTCAAGGTTCATGATTCACCAGCTATAATATTTAATGCCTGCCCTGCTGGGCTCCAGACTTGTTTAGGACCTGTTACCCCATTCTATTGGCCTATTTCTTCCTTTTCAAACAGAAATATGTACTCTATGTTTGTCTCACCATTCTGTCTTGGAAATAGACACCTTGTTTTGATTTCACAGATGGGACTTTGGACCTTTGAGTTGAAACAAGTTAAGACTTTGGGGATGAAATGATTATATTTATATGTGAAAAGGACATCAGTTTTGGGAGACCAGGGGTGGAATGCTTTGGATTGAGTGTCCACCCAAAACTTATTTCCCTGTAACTTCGAAGGTGGGAAATCCTATTTTGGTAATTAAAAGGTGGGGCCTTAGGAGGTGATTAAGTTGATGGTTTAATGGTGGTCGTGGGTGTGGTGCTTCCGCCGTCTTGCAATGTGGCACCCTGTGTCGCTGAAGCCACCACCCTCACCAGATGTGTTCCCTGGACTCTGGACTTCCCAGCTCCAAAACTGTGAGCAATAAATTTTGTTTTCTTATAAATTACCCAGCTCCAGGCATTTTGTTATAAGCAACAGAAACAGACTAATTCAAAAAATTATTTAGCTTTGTTTAACACAGAATTTCTCAAACACATTTGACCTAGTAAAACCTGTTAACCTTGCATCAAACTCCAGTGTGACACAAAGCTCAGTTTGGGGATGAGGACACTAGGTTGTCTCTCGGGCCTCTCTAATTCTAGCATTATATGAATTGATGGATCCCGTTTCAAGTTCTCATGGAAGGTTCCAAACCTTTCCCAATCCTGCCACCCTGCCTTTCTACCACACTCTATGGTTTCCCTTCCAAAATCTCCTCTACAGCCACCCTGGTCCCCTCCCTAGTCCGCCATTATACCCACATCTTCCTGGCCCCTTAGCTCCAGCCCTCAACCCTGCCTGATAAATCCATCTGTCCTTTCTTCATAGCTACTTAGGACTCAGCCCTCTGCCCCTCTTCCATCCTCCCCCCTAGGAAACCTTCCCAGCTGCTATTTACTGAACACCAACCAAGTTTCAGAAAACTCACGTCTGTTACATCATTTCTTCAACACTGTGAGCAGCTTCAGTCTCGGTGATATCAGGGGACATGCCAAGTTCACTCATCTAGTAAGTGGCAGATTGGGGATCAAAACCCAGGTCAGGCTGATTCTGGAGTCTGTGGCTGGCTGCCTCGACCCCATCCAACCTTCCCACTGCATCTGTTCCCTGCTGCTCTTCTTGGTTCGTGCAAATGAAGAATTTGCCTTGTCCTTTAACTGGCTGTGGGTTTTAAACATGTCACCCAGCCAGACTGTGAAGTCAGGAACTGGGCCTTCCTTTTCTTGTGACTGCTCCCGAGCCACAGCTCATGTAAGTTAATATTTTTATTTGTAGAGAGAGAAGGCAGGTGAAACAGCAGGGGAAAGCCCAGACCAGAGAAGAGACCAGGCTTCTTTCCGGCCCTCTGCACAGCCAGCTAGCTGCCTGCAGGCCCTTGGAGAGCTGCTTTCACATGTGCAGTCCTTGTGTCTCTATCTGTAATGGGTTGGGCTTAATGATCTCTAACTTTCCTTCTGACATTTGATGACTAAATCAGCAGAACCTCAGAGAGAAAATGCTGAGGGGCATCAGAGCTGATCTGCTCACACCCAGGAAGTCTCTGAGGAAGGAGATGAGTAGCAGAAAGCAGGAGGGAGGGAGCTAAGGGGGCCCAAGTGGCAATAACAGAGCAAATTGATCACTCGGTTTCTGAGATTTATATTAGAGGAATGAAAAATGACGGGCAGGAACCTGAAAGAGGAAAGGATCCTTCAGGAGCGATGAAACGTGGATATCTGGTATAAATCTTTCACTTTTAATTACTCTTAAAGGTGGTTATTAATAAAATACTTTTATGGTGCTTTGCTTTTGAGAAAGTAGACCATTGTGGATAGAAGGATCGATGAAACATCAAGAGTGACTTTGAAAAGTAATCAAAGGAATGCACAGGCTGCCTGACCTGTCCTTAAAGGTGGAGATGGAACCCATATTTTTTTAAAAAATGAGGTTCTACCAGGTTTGTAAATCTAGGGCTCTATAATCACAAATCAGAGGACCCAGAGCATTAAAAAATCAAAATTAAATCCCAAGGTTTATAAAAGGGATTGGGAAGGAAGACTGGTGATGGCAGAGGGCAAGGGGGAAAGGTGGAATAACACTAAAGAGGCTTGGGCGGTCCAAACTTAGGATTTTAGTTCATGTCTTTAGGATGATAAAGAAGGAATTGTGAAGAACGCTATGGACACATTGGACTCCAGACACCTGTGTTCTTGTCCTTGCTGCATCACCACAGTTTGGCTCAATGACCTTGAACAAGCCACTTCATCTCAAGGACAATGCTTCTTCGTCTAACAGTGGCTGTAATTCCTATCTGCTCTGAGCTTCAGCAGTGCAAGTAAAGTCTGTAATGCACGAGGTAAACTGAGATGTGCTGCACAAATACACAACATCTCAGAACAGCAGGGAAGCATCCCATTAACTCTCTGGTGGCATCCTGCCCAACAGCCTACCAGTCTCCACCACACCTGCCCTTCTCTAGGTCTCATTGTCCCTTACCTTGACCATCACAGCTGCCTCACATTTTGCAATTTTGAACCATTATTGACCAGAGGAATGTTTCCAAATTGCAATTGTGATCAAGACTCCTGTCTTATAACTCTTCCAATAATCTCTAGATTGTATTTCAAGATCCTTAAAAACACATACAAGACCCTTCCTGATCTGTCCTCAATTCTCCATTTCCAAACATTGCTAACCACTTGCTGCCACAACCTCTATACTACAGTCAGGGTGAACTATTTGAAATTCCCTCAAGATCAACTCCTAGATCTTTAATGACTCCAGGTCTCTGTGCATGTTTGCTCCTTTTTCTGAAATGCCCTTTCCCATCTGACATGTTCCAATTCGAGTTTCAAGACCCACTTCAAATACAATCTTCCTGAAAAGCATTCTCCAACTCCCCCAGGCAGTTAATTTTTCTGTTACTTTTGTTTTTTACCAAAACATTTATTTGTTCATACTGGAATTTCTTCCAGTTCCTTAGAAAAAAAACTGTTCCATAAACTGCTTTTTAGTTTAATTCTCTGCTC
Source organism: Cynocephalus volans (assembly GCF_027409185.1). Taxonomy (NCBI): domain Eukaryota; kingdom Metazoa; phylum Chordata; class Mammalia; order Dermoptera; family Cynocephalidae; genus Cynocephalus; species Cynocephalus volans. Next base: position 14,847,684 of record NC_084473.1, read on the forward strand.
TTGCCTTGGTAGCCCTGAGAATTCTGCCTTATGGACAGCTCCAAGGTCAGTGTTTTTGAAAATGAGGTTTTTCTTCTTTTTTATATTATACTATTATTCACTAGGACTAAATTGTACTTGAAACAAATGTATACAATTTTTAGGTTATCATCTGCCATATGGTACATTTCTGTAAATGTAAGAGATTCAGGGGGAAAACTTTTATTGCTTTCGTTAATTCTTGAGACTCCTAACATCTGATGAGAATTCCCTTCTGTGCCCTCACTGTGCTGTGTGCACAGATGTTGCATGGCCTTTATTCAGTACTTTTCATTGCTCCTACTTCTTGGCCTCCCGTAGAATGCCCAAAATGTTTTATGGCCTGAGACTCTACTTTTATCTCCACATTCCTTAGCACCCAGCCCAGTTTATAAGACACAGTGGCATTCAATTCAGAAATGTTCATTAAATGAATAATAATAGCTACATGTATAGAGTACTTACTATGCTCCAGGCACTGTCCTAAACACCTTCTCTGTATCTCATTTAATTCTCACTATAACCCTGTAGATAGGCGTTATATTTATCCCCACTTTGAAGATGAGAAAACAGAGGCTCTTAGTATGTGTACAAGCCTGATTTAGAATGAAGACACTCTGGCCAGAGAGCCCGTGCCTCCACCACCACACTATCCTGCCCCTCATGTCGAATAAACACACCATTTACGAGTTCCATTCTAATGGAGACTTTTACCAGTTTTGAGAAATAAGGCAGGTCAGTCTAAATGCTGAATTGTTTAATTCAGTAAATATTCATCAAATGATCATTTTGTACCAAATATCTGTCCTGGATTCTGTGGGATCCTAGATGGCTTAGCATTATTTCTTAGTAATAAACAAGACGTGGCCTTCTTTCCTTTCAATCCATCACCAAAAGCAGCATTTCCCAATCTCTATCATTGTGTTGGAGGTCGTAGGAAGTTACTATCCAGAGGCCAATCTCCCAGAACCCACAGGTCATCTTGACACCAGCAGACTTAAAGAACAGGCCTCACAGATCCACATGAGGAGGCCATCAGTACCCAAGTCAATGAGATGAAGAAAACATTATTCTCCCAATAGCTGGTCCAATATTCCTCTTAGGGAGACAGTTTTCTTTGGAGGAGTTGAAGATGTCAGCTGTCCCCAAGTTTCCATAAAGGAGAGTTGAAGAGAAGAATAAAAACTTGAAGCTCCCAGAGAACAATCCTCTGATATAGGCACTATTATTCCTATATTACAGTTGAGGAAACTGAGGCACAGGAAGGTAAAGTTGGCAAAAGTGTGTGTGATTTAACCCTTCCCTGTTCCAAAATCTTACCAAAATTTTTCAAAATTGTAGGTGAGTATGATAACTGTGAATATTTTTGCTGGAAGCAAGTATCAGTCCTGAGCTTCGTGTGTGAGTTGATTTAGGATGAAAAGGAGGCTGTAGCATATGTAGACACACGTCTGTTTGGACATGGGAGACTTGAGATGACAACATGCATTAAACAGCAAGAATAACCACCACCAAGAAATGCTCACAAGAGAGGGTCTCACTCATGGGCTGTAATCAGTTGAATTGCTTGGAAGCAGAAAGGAAGTTCCCTAATTCTGCAGGGTTCCAAACTAAAGTAACCCTGTAGTCACTGGAAAAATTTCTGTGGGTACAAGAGCTCCCAAAACTTTACAGGAATCAATCCAGATTCCCCCTCACCTTTCATTTGTGTTCCTCATAGAGTGGTCTGCTTGAGACCAGCTGTCATGGAGGTGTGGGTTCTTTTGTCCTTTCTCTTTTCACAATTGCCCTTCTCACACTTTATCAAAGAAAGCCTATTTCTCACTCTTTCCCAAACTTAAGATGGTGCATTGCAAAGGGTATAAAAATCTCCACAAAAGAAACTATTCAAAATACAGTGAATGATCTGCATCACAAGGAAAATCTGAATATTAGGTCATTAGCCATTGATGGCCCACCTCTGCAGACTGACCCCTTCTTTTCATTCATGTCACAGTAGGCCTGCATTTTAGGTCACTGAGTTTTTTGGACAAGATTTTACAGCACGCTTGGAATAAACTAGTGTTGCTGTTGGAAAAAGGGATTATTTCTAATAATTGTGTGACATAAGGGTTGGCAAATTAGAGCCTTCAGGCAAAACCCAAACTTCTACATGTTTTTTTTTTAAATAATGTTCTATGGGAATACAACCACAACCAATTGTTTACATGTTGTCTAGCTGCTTTCAGGCTACAACAGCAGTGTTGAGTAGTTGTGACAGAGACCATTTGGCATGCAAAACCCATAATATTTACTATCTGGCCTTTTACAGAAGAAAAAAATGCCAGTCCTTGGTATGACACTCACTTTTTCAAGTCAGGTGGTTTCAAATTCTTTGCTTCAACACAGAGGAAGGAGGACTACAAGAATGGTTTCCTTCTGGGGATCTGGATTTTGGTATGTGCTAGAGAGAGGATGCCCACGCAACCAGCCCCCATTTAAAACCTTGGGTGCTGAGTCTCTAAGGAGCTTCCCTGGTAGACAGAAGTTCACATTTCTTGTTACAACTCCTTGGTGAAGGAATTGAGTGCACCCTGAGCAAATGTACCGAGACAGGACTCTTGGAGGCTTGAGCCCAGGTTCTTCTACACTTCACAACACGTGCCTTCTCCCCTTGCTGATTTTGCTTTTCACGTTCTCACTGTAATGAATCGTAGTTGTGAGAATGACAATATGCTCATCCTGTATGTCCTCCTGACCCATTCCTACCGGCCCGACTGGAACACCTTGTAATTCATGGAACATCAGTAGAGTACTCAGAAAGGTCTTGCCTCAGGAGTGGGGAATAATTAGCCCTAGACTAAACACTGCTCTCTTGGCAAACAAATCTTAAAAGCAAGACCTAAAAAAAAATAAAATAAAATAAAATAAATTTAAAAAAATCAACCTGTTTCCAATCACCTTAGCTGATACCAACAGCAAAAATCAAAACTGTTTACACATACACAATATCCAAGACCCAACAAGGTAAATTTGCAATGCCTGGCATCCAGTTGAAAGTTACAAGGCATGCAAACAGCAGGAAAATAGGACCCATAAGACAAGATAAATCAATGAACTGAAACCATACAGAACTGATACAGATGTTAGAATTAGCAGATAAGGACATTATAACAATTATTATTATAACTATATTCCACATGTCCAAAAAGTTAAATAGAGACATGAACAATATTAATAAGATCCAAATCAAATTTCTGGAAATGAAAATGAAAGTTTGAGATAAAAGTATACTGGATGGATTAATGGCAGATTAGACATTATAGAAGAAACTGTAATGGCGTAGCAGCAGTCACTACCCACAATGAAACACGGAGGAAAAAGAGGATCACTTCATCAAGAGAACACAACAATCCTAAATGTTTATACACTTAATAACAAAGAATCAAAATACATGAAGGAAAAACTGATAGAACTATAGGACAAATAGGCAAATCCACAGCTACAGGTGAGTGTTTTAATACTGTTCTGTTGCTAATTGATAAAACAAGTAAACAGAAAGTGATATGGAATATAGGAAAGATATACATGTCTTGAAAATAACACCAGACAATCTGACCTAATTGACATTTATGGGACATGTTACCCAACAGTAGCACAACATGCATACTTTACAAATACACATGAAACACTGACCAGGGCAGACCATATTCTGAGCCATAAAAAATAAAAAAACCAATAAAAATCAATAAAAGTAAGAGGATATAAAAAGGTCATATAAAGTATGTTCTCTAACCAAATGGAATTAAATTAGAAATCAATAACTAAAAGATCTCTTTAAAAATCCCTAAATATTTGAAAACTTAAACATACCCTGTACATCAAAGGATAAATCAAATAGGACATTAGAATGTATTTTGGATGGAATAAAAACAATATATTAAAATATGTGGTGTGTAGATAAAGCAGTACTTAGGGGGAAATCTATAGTACTGGTACTGAATACCTTCATTAGAAAAGAATACAGTCTCAAATTGATGACCTCAGTTTCCATCTTAAGAATCTGAAAAATAATAAGCAAATTAAACAGAAAAAAAAAGCACAGGAGGAAAAATAATAAAAATCACAATGGAAATTGCTAAAATAGAAAACAGAAAAATAATAAATAGAGCCAATCAATGTCATCAAAATTTAATACCTTGAGAAGACCTATAAAACTGATTCCCCTACCCAGAATAGTCAGTTAAAAAGAAAAAAAAAGAAGGTACGAATTACCAATATCAAGAATCATTATAGATCCTACAGATATCAAAAGAGTAATAACAGAATGTTAAGGGCAATTTTAACCCAGTAAATTTAACAATTAAGATGAAATGGACAAAGTCCTTGAAAGACACAAACTACCAAAGTTCACTCAAGAAGAAATAGATAAACGAAATGGCTTAATATCTGTTAAAGGGAGTGAATATGTAGTTTAAAACCTTTGCAAGAAGAAAACTTCACAGCCAAATAACTTCATGGGAGAATTCTGTGAAAAGTTTAAGGAAGAAATGCTACCAATTCTACACAAATGATTGCCACAAAAAGGAGAGGAGGGGCTACTCTACAACTCATTTTGTGAGTCTAGCTATTATCCTGATAGCAAAGTCAAAAACAGTGTTTAAAAAAAAAAAAAACACAAAAAAAAAAACTACGAACAATATCCCTCTCGTACATAAATACAAAATATAAACAAAATTTTAACAAATTAATTTTAACAGTATATTTTTTTAAATAATACATCATGATTGTATAGAATAGAATTGTGTCTTCCAAAATGATCTGTTCAAGTTCTAACCCTTGGTACCGGTGAATGTGATTTTATTTATCTATTTATTTATGTTAAAATTTTTTTTTTTTTTAATTTATCAATATACAATGTAGTTGATTTTTTTTTGTCCCTTTACCAATGCCTCCTTATCCCACCCTCCCTCCCTCCCCCCAATGATTTTATTTAGAAGTAAGACCTTTGCAGATGTAACAAAGTTAAGATGAGGTCATAATGGATTAGGGTGAACCTCGCATCCTTATAAGAAAATAGAAATTTTAACACCCAGACAGAAGACACACGAGAAGAACGTCATGTGACGATGGAGGCAAAAATGGAAGTAACGCATCAACAAGCCATGGAAGCCAAGGATAGCTGGCAACCAAAAGAGGCTAGGAAGAAACAAGAAAGGATGCTCCCAGAGCCGTCAGACAGGACATGGCCCTAAAACTGTGATTTCAGACAAGGCTTCAGGGCTATAAGAGAATAAATTCCTGTTGTTTCAAGCCACCCAGTTTGTGGCACTTTGTTATGGCAGCCCTACGAAACCAGTACAATGATCAAGAGGGGTTTATACCATGAATGTAAGTTTAGGTTAACACTTGAAAATCAACGAATGTAAGACACTAAAAAGAAAAAAATCATATGACACTAAGACACTAAAAAAAAATTAAGACACTAAAAGACACTAAAGACACCACATTAAGACACTAAAAAAAAAAATCATATGATTAACTCATCTCTTATTTATAAAAACTCTCAGCAAAGTGGGATTATAGAAAAATGAGCTCAGCTTCATCTTCAAAAACCTACAATTAGTATCATACATAATGATGAAAGATGCAGTGCTTTCTCCCTAACATTAGTAGCAAGACAAGGATGTCCCCTCTCACCACTTCTATTCAACATCATATTGGAATTCCTAGTCAATGCCGTAAATAAAGAAAAAGATGCATAAGCCATCCATATTGGAATGAAAGAAGTAGAACACTCTTTGTTCACAGATGACGTGATCATATAAGCAGAAAATCTGATGGAATCTACAACAAAGCTACCAGAACTAATAAGTGAATTTAGCAAGGTTATGGGTGGGATATGCAACAAACATACAAAATCAATTGTATTTCTATATACTAGCAATAAGCAATTAACAATTGAAACAAAAAATACCCTTTATAATAGCATAAATATGAACTACTTAGTGATAAATCTGCCAAAAGTGGGTAAGACCTCTACAATAAAAACTGTAAAATACTGCTAAGATAAATTAAAGACCTAAAAAAATAGAGAAATAAGTTGTGTATATGGGTTGGAATACTGAGTATCAATCACTAAGGTGTAAATTCTCCCCCAAACTGATGTGTAGACTCAATGTAATTCCGATGAAACTACCAGCAGTATTTTCTAGTTGTTGTTTAGAAATTGACAAGCTGATTTCAAAATTCACATGGATTGCTAAGGATCTAGAATAGACAAAGCAACTTTGAAAAAGAACAAAGTTGTAAAACTGGTATTACCTGATTTCAAGCCTTTTTATAAAGCTACAGTAACCAAAACAAGGTGATACTGGCATAAAGATAGACAAATAGATCAATGAAACAGCATAGAAAATCCAAGAAAAGAATATACATGGACAACCAATTTTTGACAAAGGTACAATATCACCTCAGTGAAGAATATCCACAAGCAAAAATTAACTTAAAATAAATCATATGCCTAAAGGTAAAAGCTAAAATTATAAATCTCTTAGAAGAAAGCACAGGAATAGATCTTTGTAAAGGTTAGGGAATGATCTTTTAGATACAACTTCAAAAGCACAAACAACAAAAGAACAAAAGGTAAATTGGACTTAATCAAAATTAAAAACATTTGTGCTGCAAACAATACCATCAGGAAAGTGAAAAAACAGTCCATAGAGTGGGAAAAAATTTTTGCAAGTCATGTATCTGATAAGGGACTTGTATCTAGACAGTAAAAAGAGTGACTTCCTTTTTAATGTTTGGTTGTTGGCAGCTGTCAAGTCCCTCCGCTCTTCTTTCCCCGCATTGGTGCAAACTTATAAGAAGCTTGTGTGCCTCCTCCACTGGCATCAGCAAGAGTTCAAACAGCAAAGGCATGGGCATGTGTGTGGGAACCTTCCCCTAGCCCCATCCCTAACCACAGTAAAAGACAAGCTGATCTTTTCCTACTCTCTCAAGCCATTTTTGGACTTGCTTGGAAGGCTGCCCTGCTCTCCCCCAAAAGCCTAATTATGTGAATAATAAAACTTTTCATACCCTTTTGGTGCATGTGTGGTGTTATCAGTATAGACATGCAAACCAAATTTTGGGTGGGGGGGTCCATTCAACTTCTATGGGGTGACCACAGTACAGAAAATATACAGAACTCTTACAACTCAATAATTTTTTTAAAAAAAGAATCCAATTTAAAATTTTTCAAAAGATCTGAATATTCATTTCTCCAAAGAGAATATACAAATGACAACTAAGTACATGAAAAGATGCTCAACATCTTTACTCATTAGGGAATGCAAATCAAAACCACAATGAGATACCACTTCACAACCTCTAGGATTACTATAATCAAAAAGACAGACAATAACAAGTCTTGGCAAGGATGAGGAAAAATTGGAATCCTCATACTTTGCTAGTGGGAATGTAAAATGGTGCAGCTGCTTTAGAAAACTGTTTGGCAGTTTTTCAAATTGCTTAAACATGGAGTTATATATGGCCCAGCAATTCCGCTCCTAGGTATGTATCCAAGAAAAATAAATACATATGCTCCCACAAAAAATTGTACAAAAATGTTCAGAGCGGTATTATTCACAATAGCCAGAGAGTGGAAACAATTCAAATGTCTACCAACCAGGGAGTGGATAAATAAGATGTGGTATAGCCATACAATGGAGTATTATAATGGAGCCATAAAAAGGAATGAAGTACTGATACATGCTATAATGTGGATGAGCCTTGAAAACAGGATGTTAAGTGAAAGAAACCAGTCACAAAATAGCACATATTGTATGATCCCATTTATATGAAATGTCCAAAATAGGCATATCGATAGAAAGTGGATTAGCAGTTGCATAGGGCTGGGGGAAATGGGTACTGTGGGGTGACAGCTTAATGAAAACAGTGTTTCTTTTCAGAAGTTCTAAAATTTTAAATGTCCTAAAATTGATTATCATGATGGTTGCACAAATCTGTGAATATACTAAAACTATTAATCATATACTTTAAATGGGTGAACTGTATACAGTATGGGAATTTTATTTCAGTAAAATAAATCTATTTAAAAAATTCAATGAAGAAACAATAGTCTTATCAACAAATGGTGCTGGAAAAATTGGATATTTGTAAGCAAAAAATGAAGTTCAATCCATATCGCTTCATACCACATATAAAAATTAACTCAAAATAGGTCCCAGTAATAAGGGCTTGGAGGAAAAAAAAAGAGGTTGAGCCTGGGGAGGGGCAACAGCTGTTGAGACTATAAAGACATCAGAAGGGTGCCAAGTACAATAAGAACCACGGACTGTCATCAGTAGAATTTCTGAAATTTGCTCAAAGATATGAATCATCTGGTATGAGCCCTTAAAATAAACTTTTTAGAAAAATTAGTAATTCAGGCTCCTATTGAGTCAGATTCTCCATGGGAGAGATTTGGAAGTCCTTCAATTTTAATATGCATCCCATGTGAGCCTAATCATCGGGGAAGTTTAGGAAAGACTGCTAGGATGCATATATTTTTGCTTGTAAATGGATGTAAAATAAAACTAAAAATTTTAAATGACCTATCGGGATCTTTAATGATTCCAACATAAAGTACAAAACTCATTTGTACATGAAAGGCTACACCACACAGTATTTAAGAACCTCAGCTCTAAAGCTGGGCTGCTAGAATTCACACTCCTATTCCACCACTGAACAAATGAAGTAATCTGCCCTCATTGGTAAAATGAAAATAGCAAAAGCACCTAAATTTTTGTGAATGATGAGTGAAAAATAAAAATCCATGAAAAGCATTTAACAGTGCCTAACAAGCAGTAAACCTTCCATAAACTAGACATTATATTATTACTATATAACAACAAACCCTAACCCCAAATTTGATTTTCTAACTGCCCACTGACTTCTGTGAATGGTGGAGCCTGATAGTTCCATCTGATGTGCAAACCCCTTTGATCTGCTTGTGTACACTAATGCTAGATTATTTGTAATAAAGGGGTGAAAAATTATAAAAAGAATGAAAGAAGCCAGAATGAACACTGGCTGTAAAGAGCAAAAGAAACCCTAACTCCCATTTTTCTCATCCCCATAGAACAGCCCATCTGAGAAGGGTCTTTGAGAAACAGGAATGTCTAGTGGACACTTTTACATTTTGCTGAGGAATTATGACTTAAACTCACTCCTCTGTCTCATCCATGAAAACTCTAAATTGACTGCTAAGGGTTTCTGTACATTTGGTCTTTAAGGGGAACATGAGAGAAGTACTGCATTGACCAGGTTGACAATGGCTGATATGGGTTCAGGTTCCCAGGAGCAGGTGACAAGGGACACTGGCTCATAATAAAAATAATAATGTTTGCCACTATGGAAAAAAAAAAAAACTACAACTTTCATGTTAACATTAGAGCACTGTAAGAAATTTTGTCCTAACCAGACAGCCCCACTCCTGAAGGTAGAGATAAGGGTCTCCCTGAAGGGAACAGGTATTCCTGTTTACACCACATCAACAAAAATGAAGGCCAGAAACCATATGATTATCTCAATAGATGAAGAAAATGCATTTGATAAAATTCAACATCACTTTATGATTAAAAACTCTCAACAAATTAGGTGTATATGGAAAGTATCTCAACACAATAAAGACCATATATGGCAAACCCACCACTAATATCCTGAGGGGAAAAGTTGAAAACTTTATCCCTGTGAAGAGGAACAAGACAAGAGTGCCCACTCTCACCACTCCTATTTAACATAGTACTGTAAATTATAGCCAGACCAATTAGGAAAGAGAAAGAAATAAAGGGCATCCAAATTGGAAAAAAGAAAGTAAAATTGTCCCTGTTTTTAGATGACACAATCTTATATATAGAAAAACCTAAAGACTCCAGCAAAAAAACTCTTAGAACTGATAAATGAATTCAGTAAAGTTTCAGGATACAAAATCAATATGCAAAAATCAGTAGTGTTTCTATACACCAACAACAAACTAGCAGAAAAATAAATCAAGAAAGCAATCCTATTTACAATAGCTGGCAATAAAATAAAATACCTAAGAATAAATTTAACCAAAGAGGTGAAAGATGTCTGCAATAAAAACTATAAAACACTGATGAAAGAAATTAAACAGGACAAAAAGATGGAAAGACATTCCATATTCATAGATTAGAAGAATTAATACTGTCAAAATATTCATATTACCCAAAGCAATCTACAGATTCAATGCAATCCCTACCAAAATGTCAATGACATTTTTCACAGAAATAGAAAAAAACAATCCTAACATTCAGATGGAACCCCAAAGACCCCAAATAGCCAAAGTCTTCCTGAGCAAAAAGAATAAAGCTGAAGGCATATAGTACTTGACTTCAAAATATACTATGAAGCTATAGTAACAAAAACAGCATGGTACTGGCATAAAAACAGATACATGGATCAACGGATCAGAATAGAGAATCCAGATAAATCCACATATTTATAGCCAATTGATCTTTGACAAAGGTGCTGAGAACATACATTGGGAATGCCTATTCAATAAATGGTGCTGGGAAAACTGGATATCCACGTGTAGAAGAATGAAACTAAACTCCTATTTCTCACCATTTACCAAAATCAACTCAAAATGGATTAAAGACTTAAATGGAATACCTGAAACTGTAAACTTTCTAAAAGAAAACACAGGGGAAACACTTCAGGACACAGGACTGGGCAAATATTTTATAAATAAGAACTCAAAAGCACAAGAAACAAAAGCAAAAACAAACAAATGGGATTTTACCAAACTAAAAAGCTTCTACACAGCAAAGGAAACAGTCAATAGAGTCAATAGAAAAGAAAAACAGTCAATAGAAAGAAAACAACCTACAGAATGGGACAAAATATTTGCAAACTATGCATCTGACAAGGGATTAATATCTAGAATATACAAGGAACTCAGACAACCCAATAGTAACAAAACAAATAATCTGATTAAAAAACAGGCAAAGTAGATGAATAGATATTTTTCAAAAGAAGACATACAAATGGCCAACAGGTACATGAAAAAATGCTCAGCATCACTAATCATCAGAGAAATGCAAATCAAAACCACATTGAGATATTATCTCAGCCCAGTTAGATTGGCTGTTATCAAAAAGACTAACAAATGTTGGCAAGGATGAGAAGAACGGGGAATTCTTATACATTGTTGGTGGGATTGTAAATTAGTACAGCTATTATGGAGAACAACATGGAGGTTTTTCAGACCACTACAGATAGAACTACCATACTATCCAGCAATCCCACTACTGGGTGTATATCCAAAGGAATGGAAATCAACTGTCAAAGGGACACATGCACCCCATGTTTATTGCAGCTCTATTCACAATAGCCAAGATTTGGAACCACCTACATGTCCATTGACAGATGTTTCGATAAAGAAAATGTGGCATATATACACAATGGAATGCTACTTGGTCATTGAAAAGTATGAAATTCTGCCATTCACAGCAGCATGGATGAGCTCAAAGAAAATTATGCTAAGTGAAATAAGCCAGGAACAGAAAGAGAAATACTGAATGTTCTCATTCATATGGGGAGCTAAAATAATGACAATAATAGGTTGAACTTTTAGAAGGAGAGAGTAGAACTGTGGTGACTACAGGTGGGAACGGAGATGGGGGATAGTGAGAAGTTGGTTAATGGACACAAAACTATAGCTCGATAGGAAAAATAAGTTCTAGTGGTGTACAATAGTGCTAGGCATCTGTAATTAACAATAATTTATTGTCTGTTGTCAAATGGCTAAAAGAGAGAAGCTTAAATGTTCTCATCACAAAGAAATTATACATTCTGGTGATAATAAATTTGCTAACTACTCTGATTTCATCACTACACATTGTATGCATGTATTGAAATATAATTCTGTACCCCATAAATATGTACAATCAATACATTTCATTTAAATTAAAAGGCAATATGGTAATATTTGCTAATAATATTTAAATTGTCTCTTAAATTTTCATTATTTCTATTTGCAATAGTTACATGATTAATAAAATTTCTTTAAAAAAAAAGAACATCAAGGGACAGGTCCTCTCATAGAAAATGGGAATAGGCAGACCTTAGGCTGGCAAGAGCGGAAATTTTCTCTGGACCTCAGTCTCTTGGGTCTGGATTTGAGGAATCTAACACTCTTGGAAGCATTCCAAGGAGATGTACAAAGATGAACTGGGTCAAATGAAGGTGGCATGGGACCAGGTGATAAGACCTCTGCTTGAAGGCTCCAAACTTGAAGACAAGTCAGCTTTGAGACCAAAGACAGGACCAGGCATCATTCATTTCCAGTTTGTGACCATCAATCCCTTAGTAAAGTCTTGCTCACATTCCAAGCCACTGTGCTAGAGCATATTAAAGCAAAGATCTGTTGTCCCCTGCTTGGAATCATTGTTCCAGGAGGGAGCAATGCCTCCTGGAGGCCAGCAGAGTGGTGATAGTCACTAATACAAAATTCCAAGAAAAAGTGAATCTCCGGGAAGAATTACAGCAGGAAGACCAACTAACCCCTTCTCGCATAAACATTCTCTCTTCATAGCCAACAACAGCAAGTTTAACTTTTGTTAATTTCTCTCATAACCACAAATTTTAGCCCTTGCTGAACCAAATCCTTGAGTTGTTTTCTTAATTTCTACATAAAATGAACTTTGGTTCAACTCAATCACGTAATAGGTTCAAGCTATCACCAAATTTATTATTTGTTTGTTTTACTGATCTACAACTGCCAATGAGTTAATATCTTAAATCCCTTTGTTTTCTCTTTTCTTCCACCACCACCACCAACCTCTTGGCCTTCTTTTTGAAACCATGCCACAAAGAACATTGTTATCCCATCACAAACTTGACTGCTTGCTAACAATGAGTAAGAAACAGCAATGCCACTCTGAGCTGTGGAAACTGAGCAGCCAGCCAAGGTTACTCACCATGCTGATGGATTAATGAAATTCATATTTGGGTCTCAGCTAAATTATAAATGGCTACATACAAGTCATGGGACTTGTGTGTGTCATGAATCGTCAAAACTGTGAATACTAAATTCTCAAATATCAAGACTCTACAGGATAAAATCTCACTGTGACAAGCTGTGTCCACCCCTATGGCTTTTGCATCTCCATCAACCAGACATTTCAGTCACCAGGGTTTATAATGATGCCCTGGTGAAGTACCTAAAGAAGCATAGGGACATGTCTATTTTAATTCCACATTTCTCACCATGATGAACTCAGAGATCTATCCATAGAAAGTGTCAATCAATGTTTGTCAAATGGTACACTCTGTCAAAGAAGGCAGGTAAAAGACAGAGATTTCAAAATTAAAATTCACCAGCCATAAAACAAACTCAAGTGGTATTGGATTTCTAATAGGAACCAATCATTTCCACATGTGATAACTAATTTATTCTCATAGGCTAAAAGAAGTTAGATGATTCCCTGAGGTCACACAGCTAGTAAGCTGTGGAACCAGATATAAATCCAGGTCTCTATAATTCTAAAGGCAGTGTTGTCTCTCAAAGAAACCTTCTGGAAAGAACCCTCAGACAATAAAGACATGAAGTGGGGGCTGGATGGCAGAAGGGGACTATATGATGTAACCCAACTTGATGAGAGGCTAAATAAAAGATCACTATACCTGTCACTGAAGCCCTTGACTATCTCCAGGGATGGCATACTCTGACTCACCAAGTGCTTTTGAAATCAGGAGTGGTATCTGACAAATGGCAATTATAAATAACACTTGGCTGCAACTATTCAATGTATAATGGAGAAAACACAGTGTCCTCAGAGCCCTTTCCCCTTGATAGTGCTTCCCCCCACACCCCTCGATGGGGCTCACTCTATGTTTGCTGTCATAATCCTCTTTGGTTCACCCCACCTCAAGGGTTCAAGTTACACTGAGATGTCAGTGACTAATCCCAGCATAAAGGCTTTAGTTATACTGCATCTCAAGCCCTGATGGAGGAATTCCCAAAGCATCAGTAACTCTGGAGTCTGCATTGGAATATCAGGGATGAGTCAGAACCTTCGTAGGGGTCAAAAAATGATCACCTATTAATAGATACCTAGTCCTAAAAAGTTATAAGCTGTACTGCATTAAATAGACCTGAAACCTGTGTGACTGCTTTTGAATTGTGGTTTATAAAATTCTCATGTAAAATAAACCCCTACAATCAAAGGAATGACAATCCGGGAATATTTTAAGAAATAAAATTGATTTGATTTGATTTTTAAAAAGGTAACTGTCTTTGAATATGTGCATTCCATCTGATTCAAAATATGCTTTTGACAGACTTAGGTAAAGTAGCTGAGGGGGGGGGAAAGGAATTTAAAGTATATTTGGGGCTCTCACAGCATCAGGCAAGCTTCATTGACACACACAAAAAAGAAGCTGCAAACCACAGAACAGGAACAGCGAAAATCAAAGGCAAGGGAAAATGAACAAACAGGATAAAGCTAGGTGTTATTTCTTCCCCAGGAACCTTTTTAGTTTATTACTTGTTGTTAAAGTTTATTGTGTGCCATTATAATCCTGTGCATATGTTCTTTATGAATATTTGAATTGCCCTGTTTCTGTAAAGTTTGTCAGGAGGAGGTTATTGTCATTATTATATGCATTTAGCAGAATACTCCCTTTGCCTACTAAATCAGGCTCAACTCCTCAGCTTCATTCAAGTCCCCACAAAATGACTCCAACTTACGTCTCCAGTTTTGTCCCCACAACTCCTTCTACCTGAAATACCATTTCCCCATCTCTATGTGTCCAAATCTTCTCACCTTCAAGACCAAGATCAAAAGCCAACAGAATATTTATCAGCTACCCCGGGAAAAAAGAATGATTTCCTCTCTCCTTTTAAATTCCAGGCATTTTATCTATACACTCCCACAACCGATTTACTAAAAGCGCCCCATTTGGTCTTTCACGACAGTTATTTACTCATGCTCTGTTTCCAGTACTGCCCATTGAGCTCCTTCAGAAAAGGCGCTATGTCTTCCTTGTTTTTGGAAACTTTTCATCACCTGGGAAAGGGCTTGCCACCTAGAGGGGGCTAGGAAAAACAAAAACAAAAACAAACAAGCACCCCAATGCATGAATAAAAGCTTTAGCGCAAATAACCATCCTTGATGCATAGAAAGGTAGAGCAGGATTTTCAGCACAGAGTGAAAGAAGAGATCCTGGGATGGCGCCAGAGGAAACGACTTAGCTTACAGGGGAAACGAGAAATATGTGGACATAGTTTGTGACCAAAAATATCTGCCACAGTGGACGTTGATTAGCCAGTGTTAAAACAGAGGTTAAATCACTGTGCTGTGGCAGGAGCTTCCCCAACATGTTGTTTACAGCCCATGTTTCCCTACCCTCTTCTCAGGCTGCTTGATTGGACTGACTCTGATTCTTCAATAAGCATTTTTTTTTTAAGTTGATCTACTCTCTAGTTTATAAAAAACATTACATTGCAGAATTTGAAGAGGCCTTGGTATAAATGTTTTTATGTTATCTCTTTCTGCAGTTGGGGATACTGAGGCACTCAAAAAACAAGTGGTTATCTTCAGTTATCTCCTACTATTTTTCTACCAGCACATCATGCTCCCGCTCCTTATTTCTCCAAATGTCCCTATTCTGTCTTGACTCTACGTCTTTGCTTATGCTAATTTCTCCGCCTACAACTCCTTTCCTTCTCTTTTCCTGTTATCAAAATTCCACCTAGTCCTTTAATGCTCAGTCTAGAAGTCATGTCCTCTGTGCAGCTTTCCCTAGTCCTTCCAAGGCAGAGTGATTCTCTGCCTCATCTCTCTGCTCTAGCAATTGTGAAGCCTCTCTCAGAGCAAGCACCATCATGCTGCTTGCATCAGAGCTCATTCCACTGATGTCCTTCTCTGAAGTGCAATCTTTAGAGGAACTAGAATTACATTTGTACTCATCTTTGAAACCCTCACTTATTCTGTCTAGTGAAGAACTGTACATACAATGTTTAACCAATATTTATTGAACTCAATCCAATTTTACATGAGTAGAAAGTAACTAATCTCAAAGAATTTTATCTGTGCACGTGTTAGAACTATGAAGAAGGTTTAGAAGAACTGGGATTTTTTTTCCTGGGTAAACAGGAAAAAGACAATGGAGTGCTAACTTTGTAGCTGGCACATAGTATGTAGACAATTAAGACTTGTTAAATCGAATGATGTGATCAGGACCACAGCTAGTAATCAGAAGAATCAAGGATTTATTGATAAGGAAACCGAGGATCAGAGAAGTTGAGCAGATTTCCTCAAGTCACACAGCAAGCAGTGACAGAGCTCTCCTTTTATTTGAGACACTCCCTCCCATTTCTACCTTTTACTTTATACTCAAAATGAAACCCAGTCTTTGCAACATTATATTTCAATGATGCTCCCTCAAGCTTCCTTCTACCCTTTTCCAACTCCAATCCCAATATATCATATGCTATCTTTATGAGAAGGCTTCTCTTTAATCCCACTTTTCACATTACTCTCAAGGTACACAGGGGGATTCACACTGCAAAATTTGGATATAAGGTGCATGGAGGTCTATGGAGAGATGTTTTCTGCCAAGTTCCATTAGTCATAGCCGAAGCTGGGGGAGAAATTTTTCATTTTTGTGAGTCACTGTTTATCTGTCTATAAATATAGTAATGAAATGTCTGTGCCACAGGAATGTGAAGAAATTTCATTTTTGCTTATAAAATCCTTGGGGCATGTTTGGATACAAAATGCAATAACACTATAAAATATTGCCCTGATGTTGATATCTCCAAGCCTGGAACTCATTTCTACATTATGAGAAGCAAAGAAGAAGATTTGTGGGAAAGATAAGGAGATAGCCTTTCTCAAGTATTTAAATGGGGATTTTCTTTAAAAACTCACTGTCTGCTAGTGTCCTGTCATTTGAAACTCACAAAGAATATTTGTCAGTAGCTCTAGGAAATTTCTATTTGTTGGTAGTCAGGGCAATACGTCACTAGGAATACAAACAACTACAATGTATTAAGCCCTCACTATATGACCACTTTCTACCATCATTACCTTAAATCCCCACATTTTTCCAGAGTAGGTGTTATAAGCACTTTATAGATTAGGAAACTGAGGTTCAGAGAGGTTGAGCAATTTTCCTCAAGTCATGGAGCAAGTAGAGGAAGGGCTGGGATTCACAAACAGATCTTTATGACTCCAAACGCTTTTGCTTTTTCTACTACTAGTCTACATAAGACCAAGTAACATAGATCGATGATCTGCTCTTCACACTTGGACTCTTCATTCCTATCCCCAGAAACATCTGGCAACTCCTCATAGTCTTTAGAAAAAAATTTAAAAATAAATATGGGTGGGAGAAGGATGCTTCCTGTATATCATATAGATGCTGTTGGAAGCCACTTCTGGTTTAGGCTTAAGTGATTTGGAAGCAACTCTAGTCCTGTAATTGTAACCCAATTATAAAAAGACAACCCAGAAACTAAGTAACCCAGACAAAGAGACAACCTTAGGAGCTAAGCAGGCCCCCTTGACTGTATAAAATGCTCTAGGTGATAGGATTATCTTTCCTCTTGTCTCTCTCTCTCTCTAAACTCTGCTAAATGAGAGTAAAGGAATGAAAAGCTGTAAACCCACAAGGGCAAACTGAATAGGAGAAGAGACAGCAACATGTAAACTATTTCAAAAAAATCAGGATGCACAAAGCATATGGAGGAGAGGTAAGTGTCTTCACAAAGTAAGGAAAGCCACTGACGCTACAGAAGAAAGCTAACAAGTGGCAAGCCTTTAGAAAAGCTGCTGAAGCAGGTAAGGGTAAAGCACATGGACATACACACAGAGGCCTGCTGAAAGACTCCGAGTCAGCCCCAGGTACCTCTTCCCAACCCTGAGCAGCCAGGAAGTAAGCACCTCCCTCCACCCAAGCCCCATGAGGAATCCTGGAATTTGTCCTCTGAAGAAATTAAACATATTGGGCAGAGTTAAGACAAAGATGAAGCACGAGACCTGAAATCAGAAACAGTAAGAGAAACCACCTTCTCAGCACTTTGCTCCTAAAACATCAGCAGCCTGATAAATAAGCAAGAAGACTGTGGCTGGAAGGAAACCAAATAACCTCAGAGAAAAGACTTCTGAGTACTTTCTTTAGGGGATTTCACAACAAAAGCAGTAACATGTTACCAGATCACCCTACAGGGAGGCTTATCAGAGGAAGAGTTATGTCCACTCAGAGGTCCTTAGGTTAAGTTTTTAACCACTGAATTCTTAACTACTTGATTCTTAAATGTGAATAGGCAGAAAAAAAATCACTAGATATGTGAAAATGGTCTCTAGTGAGAAAAGGGAAAGACAGAAACTAAAATAAGATAGTAGATATCTGGAAAATAATAGAAGGAGGGGATAAAATATATTTAAAATATGATTACTATCTTCAGAAAGATAAGAGAAAATAATGCATCCTATCAATAAGAACAAGAGGCTTTAGAAAGGTAAAATCCAGAAAATAAGAAAGAATGTCTGTTGAAACTTAACAGTAGATAGAAAAAAATTGTTAATTCAATAAAAGTGTTGAAAGTGTTGAGACCACCTGAGCAGGAGCCAAGGTGAGCAGTGTCCCACATGCCACTAGGGGCCTGGCCTGAAGCCCCAGAAAGCCTTTTTACCACCTGAGCAAGAGCCAAGATGAGCATTCCACATGAGTGCCACAGTTTCTGTGCAGGTGGTCCACCACAACCATTCACACCTACTGCCCCTGTAAGGATGGCTCACCACCACAGTAGTAGCCAGAAACACACTTGACTGCACTGGTACAAGAAAAGTCACCCACTGCAGCCTGCAAACAGAGGAGGAAGTCTTTCTCCTCATAGCCCACTCCAGAGTAATAGAAGAAACAAGTGCTCTACCAGATGATGAGACATCAATGAAAAGATACTAGAACTACAAATAAACAAGAAGATATGAAACCACCAAAGGAATACAGTAATTCTCAAGGACTAGACCCATAGAACAGGAAACGCTCTTAATGTCTGAAAAGAAAATCTGAGCAATGATCTTTTAAAAAAAAAAAACTCAAAGAGATAAGAGAAGACTCAATTAGAGAACACAGTGAAACAAGAAAAAATATCCAGGATATAAGGAGGAATTTACAAAGAGATTAATACCTTAAAAAAGAATGTAGCAGAACTCCTGGAACTGAGGGATTCACTCAATGAAATAAACACAACAGAGAGCTAGAGCAGCAGGATAGATCAAGCAGAAGAAAGAATTTCAGATCTCTAAGACAGCCTTTTCTAATAACTCAGACCAACAGAAAAAGAAAAAAGAATTTTAAAAAATGAAGAAAATCTAAGAGAGCTAGCAGACAACCTCAAGCACACAAACATCTGAATTACAAGTAGTCTTGAAGGGGAAGAGAAAGGAAAAGGCATTGAAAACCTATTCAAGGAAATAATAACAGAAAACTTCCCAGGCTTAGAGAAAGACACAGACCTTCAGAACCAGAAAACCCAAAGATCCCCAGATTTAATCGAAAAAGATCCCTACTCAGATACTTTATAGTCAATCTGACAAAGCTCAAAGACAAAGAGAATTCTAAAAGCAGCAACAGAAAAGTATCATCACCTGTAAGGGAAAGAGAGCCCCCATCAGATTAACAGCAAGAAGAAAATGGGATAATATATTCAAAACACTAAAAGAAAAAAATGGCCAGCCAAGAATAATATACCCAGCAAAGCTATCCTTTGGTAATGTTGCAGGATACAAAATCAACACTCAAACATCAGTAGCATTTTTATACTCCAATAATGAACTAGAAGAAAAAGAAATCAAGAAAGCAAGCCCATTTACAACAGTCACCAAAAACAAAAACTATAACTAAAATCAAAAACAAAAAAAAACCTAGGAATCAGTTTAACCAAGGAGGTAAAAGATCTCTAAAATGAGAACTACAGAACACTACTGAAAGGAATTAAAGAGGACAGAAAAAGATAGAAAGACATACCATGCAGTTGGATTGGAAGAATTAATATCATGAAAATGTCCATTCTACCCAAAGCAATATACAGATTTAATGCAATCCTCATCAAAATACTAATAACATTCTACACATAAATAGAAAAAGCAATCCTAACATTCATACAGTATAATGAAAGACTCCAAAGAGCCAAAGCAATCCTGAGCCAAAAAAAAATTAATCTGGAAGCATAACACTACCTGACTTCAAATTATATTACAAAGCTATTGTAACCCAAACAGCATGGTACTTGCATAAAAACAGATACTCAGACCAGTGGAATAGAATAGAAAACCCAGGAATCAACCCACATACTCACACCCAACTGATCTTTGGCAAAGGCAACAGGAACACACATTGGGGAAAAGACTGAATCCTCTGGATATGGTGCTGGGAAAACTGGATATCCACATGTAGAAGAATGAAACTAGACTCATACTTCTCACCATATACCAAAATCAACTCAAAATGGATTAAAGACTTAAATACAAGATATAAAATCATAAAATTACTGAAAGAAAACAAGGGGAAACACTTCAGGAAGTAGGACTGGGCAAAGACTTTATGAAGAAGAACTCAAAAGTATAAGCAACAAAAGAAAAAATAAGCAAATGGGATTATATCAAACTAAAAAGCTTCTACACAGCAAAGGAAACAATCAACAGAGTAGAAAGATAACCTATGCAATGGGAGAAGATACATGAAAACTATACATCTGACAAGGAATTAATATCCAGAATATATAAAGAACTCAACTTCACAGGAAAAATGAAACCAAATAATCCAATTAAAAAATGGGCAAAGGATATGAATAGACATTTTTCAAAAGAAGACATACAAATGGCAAACAGGTACATCAAAAAAATGCTCAGTATCACAAATCATCAGGGAAATGCAAATCAAAACCACACTGAGATATCTCACCCCAGCTAGATCTACCATTTTTAAAAAGACTAAGAATAACAAATGCTGGCAAGGATGCAGGAAAAGGGGAACTCTTCTACACTGTTGGTGGGACTGTAAATTAGTACAGCCATTATGGAAAACAGTATAGATGTTTCTCAAACAACTACAGATAGAACTACCATATGATCCAGCAATCCCACTGCTGGGTATATATCCAAAGGCATGGAAATCATCATGTTGGAGGGATACCTGCACGCCCATGTTCATTGTAGCTCTATTTACAACAGCCAAAACATGGAACCAACCTAAATGTCTATCAACAGATGACTGGATAACGCAAATGTGGTATATATACACAATGGAATACTACTCAGCCATAAAAAATAATGAAATTTTGCCATTTGCAGCAATATGAATGAGCTTGGAGAAAATTATTTTAAATAAATAAGCCAGACACAGAAAGAGAAATACCACATATCCTCACTTATAACTCGGTGCTAAGAAAGAAGGAAGGAAGGAAGAAAGGTGGGGGAGGGAGAGAGGGAGGGGGGAGAGAAAGAGGTGTGGAGGGAGGGAGGGATGGAGGGAGGGAGGGGGGGAGAGAGAGAACAAACCTAAGGATACTAGAGACAGGGTGATGGATGATGGAGGGAGGGGGTTTGGTGAGTGAGTGGTCAGGTAAGAGGCATAAAGAATAATTATAATTTATAATAAATATGCAAATAAAAAGAAGAAAGATAAAGTTGAGGGAATCATCCAGAAAGTAGACCTAAAAGATAAAGAGAGAAAGTCAATCAATCCAAGACATACAACACCTAACAGAACTGAGGGAGAAAAAAAGAGAGAGAAAAAAAGAAAAAAAAACCGGAAAGTAAAAATGTACCAAAAAAATGAAGGACATTTTCTCATAAATGAAGCACATGAGACTGAGGATGTTAGGAGCCCACCAAGTGCCCTAGCACGGTGAATGAAAACACCATGTTAAATTACAGTAAACCAATATCCAGAAGCAAAGGGATTAATGCATGAACTACAAATCTTGCAGAGAGGAAACATGTAATTCATATTTAACAAAAAAGAATCAAAATGGCATCCGATTTATAGACTTAGTCCACAGAAAAGCAATGCCTACAAAAGTAAGTGGGAAAATCATTTTTACCTAAAATTCTCTATCTAGTCAATCTATTCATCAAGTGGAAGGTAAATTAAGTCTATTTCTTGATGTGCAAAGATCAAAATATGTTTCTCCCTAGCATTTTTGTGAAGAAACTATCAGCAGCTGTGCTCTTAGAAATAAACATGGCAGATACAACTAGTTATCACCAAAAGTTATCCATGGAATTTTTCTTGGGCATCTGCTACCCAGCCAGCAGCTACTTTTCCCAGCCCTCTTAGTGTCTGGGTTTAGCTGTGTAACTAGTTTGTGACAATAGGATGGGTGGGGGACAGAAGTGATGAGTGTTATTTCCAGGCCAAAGTGGGTAAGAAGCAGAGGTGTCTTCTACATCTTCTCTTTTCCCAACCTCCAGCTAAAAGCGGAGGATTCTGTGTCTTAGAAGAATGTGCAGCCATAAGATAGAAGGGAAGAGAACAGTGTTAGTTGGAAGTAAAATGTCATTGTGTGAAGTCACTGGAACACTGAGGTTTATTTATGACAGCATCATTGCCCTCATGTGGTAGCTCGTTTCAGAGATGACTGCCAACTAATCCTTCTCTCCCTCTACACACATGCTGCTCCTCGCATAAAGATAGGATGTCTAATTCCTTTCCCTGGAATCCGTCCTTACCTTAGCGATTTGCTTGAATAGTAGCATGCAGCAAAAGTGATGTTCCAGGACTTCCAAAACTCGATAATAAGAAGCCTTGCAGATTCCCTCTGGGTAACTTAAAAAGCTCATTCTTGGGATGGCCCCTCATGGAACCCAGCTGCCACGCTTTGAAAACCTCAAGCCGCATGGAGAAGACCCATGTAGGTGTTCTGGCTGACTGCTCAGGCTGAGTTCCCAGCTAACGGGCAGCACAAGCTTCACATCGCAGATCAGGCCCCGTGATGACAACAGGCATGCCAACACCCCAGTCTCTACCACGTGGTACAGAAGGACAACCCAGCTAACCCACTGAATGGTAGGGATAAGAAACTGTTTTAAGCCAGTGGGTTTGGGGGTGGCTTATTATGCAGCAATAGATAACTAGAACACTTACATGATATAGCAAGGGAGCTAATCAAGAAAAGGAAGACATGGGGTCCGGGAAATAAGAACAAGTTCTATGGACAGTCCCAGGGTGAGAGCTGTGCAGCAAACCCAGAGAAAAAACTGGTTACTTCTGGAATGGGAAAGTGGGGATTTCAGGAGGGAGATATTTAGGAAAAACATGCATTTGACGAGTTGTCTAATAAATTTGAACATTTGGAAGAAATATCAAGGGGCATATGATGTTGGATGGAATGCATGGGAAAAAATAAGAATAGGTATGTAGACAGCCAAGCACATGAATAACAAGGCAATTTTATGTTTTGGGAAAATAAGAATTAAATGAGAAAGAAAGAAAATGTAATAATTATCAATAACTCATTTCATAAATCAAAATTTACATAGTTACAATAATTTACAAGGTAAATGTTGATGAATTCGAAATTGCAAGACAGCAAGATTAAGAGAATGCACACAGGAAATAAGATGGAAAGGGATATACAAGAGCTAAACCCTGATCTTACGTAGAGCAGCTCAACAGATAATGTCTAAAACTGATAAATTAATAAATGACAGTGTGTAAATACATTACTTAGAAATACAGAGGTAAATATCAGAAGGAATATCAGAAAAGAGTTAAGAGCTGTTGTCTCAAGACCAGGTGTGAGGAGGAGCTGGGCAGAGACTGCCACTTGCACTGTAAGCAGAAGAGCCGGGACTCAGAATCTTTGGGCCAAATGACTGTACATGTCTCAGCTCTAACACTTCCAAGCTCTAGTAGCTCAGGCCACTAAATAAACTTCTTTGGACCCCAGTGTCCCATCTGGAAGACAGAGATAATAATAGTAAGTTGTTGTGATTATTAAATGAGTTCACAGGTATAGAGCATTTGGAACTATACCCGGAACATGTAAACACAGGCTATATGTTTGCTATCATTATATCGAGTCTTTTAGCCCCATTTGAATTTAACCCATGTGCAAGGATTACTTTGATAAAAACAAAAATTAATTTTAAAAATTCTAAAATAAATCTGGAGAATATAGATTTGCTGTTTGCCAGTGCTTCTCATATTTTAGACCATTGGTGTATGTTCACAGAAAAAGTTTGACATAAGCTTTTCATTTGTAAAATGGACATAATAACCTATCTCCCAGCAAGGAAAATCAAATTCACTCACACAACTAAACACACAACCTAAACAATTCCAGGCATGTTATAAGGGCTGAACAAAAATAAGTCCCCACCCCACTACCCAAATTACAGAACATTTTATCAATAACAAAAATCATATAATCATATAATACTTTTACTGGTGTATGTATATAATGGAATACTGCTCAGCCATAAAAAATAATGAAATTCCACCATTTGCAGCAACATGGATGAGTATAGAGAAAATTATGTTAAGTGAAATAAGTCAGATAAGGAAAGAGAAATACTGCATGTAGGTAGGTAGGTAGGTAGGAAGGAAGGAAGGAAGGAAGGAAGGAAGGAAAGAAGGGAGGGAGGGAAGGAGGGAGGGAGGAAAGAAGGAAGGAAGGAGGGAAGGAAGGAAAGAAGGGAGGGAGGGAAGGAGGGAGGAAGGAAAGAAGGAAGGAAGGAAGGAAGGAAGGAAGGAAGGAAGGAAGGAAGGAAGGGAGGGAGGGAGGGAGGGAAGGAGGGAGGAAGGAAAGAAGGGAGGAAGGAAGGAAGGAAAGAAGGGAGGGAGGGAAGGAGGGAGGGAGGAAAGAAGGAAGGAAGGAGGGAAGGAAGGAAAGAAGGGAGGGAGGGAAGGAGGGAGGAAGGAAGAAGGAAGGAAGGAAGGAAGGAAGGAAGGAAGGAAGGAAGGAAGGAAGGAAGGAAGGAAGGAAGGAAGGAAGGAAGGAAGGAAGGAAGGAAGGAAGGAAGGAAGGAAGGAAGGAAGGAAGGAAGGAAGGAAGGAAGGAAGGAAGGAAGGAAGGAAGGAAGGAAGGAAGGAAGGAAGGAAGGAAGGACCACAACAATACATTGAACTTCCAGAAGGAGAGAACAAACCTAAGGATACTAGAGGTGGGGAAAGGAGGAGGTTTGGGGAGTGATAGGTCGGGTAAAGGGCATAAAGAAATATGATTTATAATAACGAATATGTTAATAATAATAAAATTTTTTAAAAAATAAAAGAGAAAACATTAAGAGCATTAGGATTATTTTGCAGAGGAAACAAAAGTTGGAGAGGCAGAATTTATAGCTGTCAAATTCTCTGTATAGAGATGGGGCTCAACTGCTCTCCATCTTGAGGGAAGGGGGACACACACACACACACGCACGCACGCACGCACACACGCACGCACGCACACACACGCGCACACACACGCGCACACACGCACACACGCACGCACACACGCACGCACGCACAATTGCAGCTCTGAGATAAGAAGATTTTACCCTTAGGAAGGGATGTGAAACATTAAAATGGATTATGGAAGGATAATTCCCACAGTTTGGGATAACTTTCCAAGGCTCCTGGCCACACAATAGTGATGGGACCTTCCAGTATCAGAATCCACAATTCACTGAATGTAAACATTTTGCCGTGCACATGAGACTTCCAAGGGCATGTGCCAACCCTGGTTCTTTAATGAGGCAGTCCCACGGACACATCACGCCCTAGAAGTTAATTATCTAGTCAGCCATTCAGGATCCCCTGCCCAAGCCCCTGAAATGTGCCTGGTTTTCTTTCACTCCCCGTCTTCCCTCTAGTTTGATCCCTTCACTCCACACCTTGACACTGGTCCCTGATTCTGGTCCCTGCCTCCTACACTTTGTAGGCTTAGCTCTGTCCATCACTTCCCACTGGGCACTGAGACCTGGGCACAGCTCCATGCATACTACTCCTTCAGGATGAGGCCTTTGCATTTTAACTAGTGGACTAGATCATTAGAAGGTAAAATAAGGGAAATTTTCAAGTCAGCAATAAAACACATGAATCCATTAACGGATATGTGTTTTCTGGAGACCATTGACTTAGCTGGGAAAAAGTGAGCTGAAGTGGAATTTGAAAGTCCCTATAAGTAAACCTTTTTAGAGGTAGAATCACCTCCAGGTGCAGTGAATGGAAGCCGGACCCCAGTTCTATTTCTTGCCCAGCATTAATTCTGTCTCTATACTTAATTCCTCTGTGCAGAATTCTGTCTCTATACAGAATTACTCTATAATTCTATCCCTACACTTACCTCCATTGTCATCGCCCCAAGACAATTCCTCACCCCCAGGAGAGTTGATTTGATCGCTGAATTGATCACTTTCCATTCAGAACACTGATTAGTCATGGATGTGGACATTGATTTTCCTGCCTCCGTCCATGTGACTAGACGCATAGGTTGACTGTGGATCTGAGAGACGCAGGCTGTGAGAAGAGTCAGAGTGGTGGGTGGGCTCTATGAACAAACAGATAACAGATGAGCAGGGTCTCTATAATATCAAGGATGTGTAATCTTTTAAGACTCAGGATGGTGGGAAAAGTTCATAAAATTTTTGTAAATCAAGGTGTAAGAGTGAAATCTAAAAGCCTGTGTCTGGAAGGCTACGGTTCAAACAATCAGCTTTGTCAGAGGCAAAGGTAAATCTACAGGGAGAGGCTGGGGAGGCTTCAGAATTGGTATATTTACAGAACACTGTTGTTTGGAAAGAGAACCTCAGAAACAAGAGAAATAGACCTGGTTTTACAAACAGATTTGGGGCCTATAATCAAAAGACGAAGAGAAAAAAAAAAAAAAAAGAAAGGAAAGATAACACACTGTCATCTGGGAAACACTGCTGGCCCTACTCATAATAAAGAAAAACTGAGGACAACTTCAGGAGCAGGTTGGAATTTTTAAGCATACTTGGGTCAGCCTGAAAAAAGTAAGGTAATGAGAAAAATGGAGCACTAAAAACATCCTATCACTGCAAAAAGTAGAGGTGGTAGAAAAGAAAGTTTCTAGTGAGATTAAAGTAGAATAAGATAGATAAAGCCAGCACAACTAAAAGGCTGAGAAAAGGCAAGATTTTGGAGAAGAGCATGTAACAGGGATTAAATTGTTTCCCTCTGAGTACCCAAGAGCCCAGGCTATGGAAGCAACCACTGCTGTTTCAATTCAGAAATCTATTGAGGATAGGAGTCCTTTCTATACACCTGTATTAGAGGACTTGGAATTGTTGGTTTACATTTCTGAAAGCTAGTGGGGTACCTAGTAAAGATATTCAGTAAATGTTCGTTAAATGAATAAAAATTATATGAATGGCTTCCATTTTGAACTTCTGAATCCCTAAAACTTGAATTTGGGACTGCTTCAGTACAATAAATCAAATGCAGTTAAAAGCTACATTCCTAATTCTGAAATGGTGCATGAATATTAGTGTGTTTACATATCACCTAGCAGGGCATACTTAGAAATCTCAAGCCTACTGATGATCTAAAACCAGTTTTTAACATTAACCACACAACCCCCTGATATTCTCTGGGTATAAATTATTGAAACGATAGCCATAGCCACATGGGTAGTTGAAATAATTAAAGAGCCTTTTAAACACTATATATCTGGATAGAATTCACATGTAAATTGTGGATATTAATCATTTGATTAACAAGATACTATTTTGAGTGTGTGTTTGAGCTAGAAGCTATTTTATAAATATCCCAGAGCAGGATAAAATCGCTCATTTTCAGAGGTTTAAATCCCTCACAGGTATATCTTGGGGCACAATAATTGGGGGGGAGGGAAGCTATTTTCAACTCTGTAACTAAAAAGATATGGATCGAAATGTTCCATTATATTTCCCATACCAATATCTCCTGCCAACATACAGAATGGCCCATTAAACTCACAACAGTTCAGAGAAAGAATGCATTTAACACAACCAAGTAGAATGTTGTTAAAAATTAATCTAACACATTGAGCCCTCCTCCCCTAAGGATATGCTGTATAAACTCTGGCTTGCAGTATAATACCTTCAACCAGTGAGAAGAAAAGGAGGTTTTCATACGTAACACATTCCATAAGTCTCTTCACTTTCCCATCATTTCCTGATTTTTTAAAGAAATCTAACAGAAGTATTTCAAATCAAGACTTTTCTTACATTTCATAGTACCAGTTTCCATGCATACTTGGAGAAATTCATAACCTGCTTCATTTGCAGAAAATACACTATAGCTTATAACTTCAAGTTATTTCCTTGAACTTGGCAATGAGACTTCAGTGTTTAGACAATCGAGAATTCTCCCTCTAAGGCAATCTGTAAGAAAAGTGGCTATTTTAACAATAGAAAAATCAAATATAAAATTCACTTCAAAAAATGAAAATCTTCAATTTACCCACAAAACAAAATGTACTAGAAATGTCATCATTCAATCAATACAGGAGTCCTCAAATTACATAAGATAAAACTTAGTAGACTATAGGTGATATATTTCTAATTTATTTATTCAAAATTCTGAAATACCTAAAACAAACACAGAAAAGGCATTAAGAAGTTCATTAGTTTATCTCCTTGGCTCCTGGCGAATCAATGTCCTAATTATTCTATAAATGTGGATCTAAAAATAAATATGACATGATTTCAGATAATCAGTTACTTTATTAATCCTAGCAAGTTGCAATTTAAAAACATAATAATCACCTGGCCAATGAAATGGTATAGCCTTTAAAAGACCATATTTATTTCAAATTAAACAGAATTTTATCAATAAAGAAATAATCTTATTATTTAGAACAAATTTACTTGACAAATATCAATTCTGTGATTGCCTTATAATGGCCTGAAATTCTTTAAGATTATTAAAGTGCTGGTTTCAAGTAATAGTATCTATAGTCACGAAATAAAATTGCTGATTTCTGTTGATAACTCCATAAGACACTAGATTTCCTTCTCTTTTTAAATTAATGGTTTTGACTCGTGTGCTGAACTACTAGATTGAGTGACATTTGTTAAGCTTTGCATTTTACAGACATAACATGACTTGATACTGACATATTTCTTTTCATGACAAATATATACATATACAATCACAGACTGTAGAATTGAAAGGTAGACATTTATTTATATCTTTATTTATATCTTTATTTATATTAGACACTTATTTATATCTATTTATATATTTATTTATATTAGACATTATATT
This sequence comes from Cynocephalus volans, assembly GCF_027409185.1. Taxonomy (NCBI): domain Eukaryota; kingdom Metazoa; phylum Chordata; class Mammalia; order Dermoptera; family Cynocephalidae; genus Cynocephalus; species Cynocephalus volans. The sequence goes on from NC_084473.1 coordinate 14,876,961, forward strand.
TATATCTTTTGAGAAGTGTACTATCCAGAGATATAAGAATGCAGAAATAAATTTATCATGGTACCATGCTTTGCTAAAACATCTAATAAAGAAAAAAGCACTAGAGCTCATAGCTCTAACATAACATTTTTACTTGATACTTAAACTAAGATGGGCTAATTATAAACACTTGGAAAGCAGCAAAGTATGAAAGGAAAAAAGCTATACTATCCGTAATCTTACCACACAAAGATTTTCTTTTATGTCTAGAACTAAAACCTACAATTCTCCCATATACCCAACAGTAGGAAAATGTTTAAATACATTCTGGTAGATTTTATTTTGATCTATTTTCTATGCATTATTTTTTATTTTTACACAATTGATATCCCAAAATTCTGATAAAGTTTGAAGTAGTTTCCTAGTCTTCTTTTCCTTTCCCCTTCTAACAGTCTCCCTCCCGTTCTCTATTCCCATTAGAATGTAACTGGTCAATCCACATGTATGGTTGGGCTAGGGCTCACAGACCCCTCACACACCAGGCTAGGTCACCAGACCCCTCACACGCAGGTCCACGAGCTAGGTAATTGGGAAAGATCCCGGGAGCCACTGGCAGATGACACGAGCTCAGTCCCTAGCGTCCTCAGCTCCCTCAGCAGCAGCAGCCTTCAGCAGATCTGGCAGCAGTGGCGGTGGCCTCCTGGAACATCCCAGGGGCCTCGGCAGCACTAGCTCATAGCAACAGGCTCCAGCAGTAGCAGCTTCCCCATGCCCCACCCCCAGGGGCATCCAGAGGGCAAAGGGCAGTGTGGACCAAACCCATTCCTCCTTTATACTTACTTAAGTCCAATAACCCAGGACACCTGGGTGCCCACTCGCATCTACATCAGACAATAATAGCCCAGGAACACCTAAGCGCACATGTATATTTACATCAAATGCTCGGCAAGATTCTGAACATCTGAGGGGCCCTGACCACTTATATTTCATTTTCCCTACAGCTCATGAGAAAGTATTTGTATTTGTCTAGACTTGTCTACTCTTTCTCTGAAGAAAGGTTTGAGCCTGCGATGCTGATCACACCACCCTGTAAACATTGGTGTGGAAACGATAATATATCTCCTCCCTACCCCAACTCCAGTATGAGGTAAAAAGACAAGAAATTTTACCCCAAAGATTTTGCTAATTCTTTTCTTGACTTTGTTCCTATTATACTAAATGAGGTAGCATCACTGAGGTTTATGTCCATTGCAAGAAAAGACTACTCTTAACTGGAGGGACGATAGGTGCTCATCCATATAAATTCATCTTAAAATATAACATATAACATAATATAAACAGACACATCTAACAAAAGTGCCAGGACCATATACACTTGTAAATGGGGGACAGTTTTGTCTTAATTAAAATACCACTTTTCAAGATGACTTAATGAGATTTCCCTCTAGATTCAAATAGAATCTGTGAAAATAAAATTAATGAAAAAAAAATTAAAGAGCCATTTTGGTTCCCTTATTACTAGTGACCACCAAGAATGTTAACAGAAGAAAATTACCCAAAAAAAAAAAAAAAACCAGGGGGATTAAAATATTGCCTATGTAAACAAGCTAAAAAAGAAAAATAAAAAAACAAGCAAAGCTGAAGAACTAATTCACAAAGAAGAAATGCAATTGGTAAACAAACACTTTTTTAGATGCTCAGTCTAACTGGTTATAAAAATGTAAACTTAAAACATAAGTTACAAGTTTCTGCCTATTAAGTTAGCAAAGACTTTTTAAATTTTAGCTGACAATTTTCATGAAATTTCTCACATTGGTAAACTATTACAAGTCAAATAGCAAATTTGCAAGCCTCTTTGGAAAAATGTTAGGCATGTGGCATATATAAATGTTTTTTGTCTATTGGATCCAGTAACCTCACTTCTGTGATCTTATTTTAAGAAAATAATCTCAGAAAAGGAATAAAGCCATATGCACCAAAACACTTAAATAGAATCAGAATCAGTATAAATTTATGTTCAACAATAACAGAAAAAAGTTAAAACACTGCACATCTTCAATGGAACACTCGGCATCCCTTGAAAAGTAAATACCACCATGTAACATGTACATTGTTTTAGAAACAAACAAACAATGAAATTAAGTATGTAACATGAAAAAGATTAATTTGTTAAACAGCCATCTTTCTGTTTAACAAATTAATTGTAATAATATATAATTTTCAAAAGGAAGCTATTTTAAGTAGATATGGTAGGAAACATTTTTGAGCACCCATAGGAAGAGTAGACACTATCTTTCCCATGCATTAAGCAGAGTTGGAATATGAGAAAGTAAGATATTGGTGTTTGTATATTATAAAACCATAGAATCTCAGAGTAACAGACATGTAATAGGCATCTAGAAAGTTTACTTAAAAGAAAATCCTTTTAAAGCCCAGGAGAATCTCTAAGCTCATGCTAAACATATGACACTTATTCATACTCCCTAGTAATCAAGAAATGTGAATTAATGTGAAAGAGCATTTTCTACCTATCGAATTAACTGCAGTTTAAAATTTTACATTACTCAGTTGCAGAAAAGGGACAATGCAACAGTCACTCTGATACATTGCTGGCAGTAGAATGAACGGCATACATGTTGGAGATTACTCATCAAAACACATTGACACTGACCCAAAGAGATAATCTTAAATTCAAAAAAAAAAAAAGTCTTCACTCTAAATCATCACTGCAGCATTATTCAACATGGAGACAAACTGAATACAGCCTAGTTGTCTAATAACTGGGTAATAATACATTTGCAAATTGTGGTGTATACTCTGGAAACAGTAGTACATGGCCACTAAAGAAAAAATTGAGGCTTAGAAAAAGTAGTGATAATACAAGGGAATGAATATGCTATAATTTTAAGTAAAAAAAGAAGGGTATAAAATGGTATGCAAACAGCATCATTACAATTCTATTTTAAAACACTGTGTGCATAAAACAGATCAGAAGGAATATATCAAAAATTTATTTGGGTGATGAGATTATCGGTAACTTTTCTTTCTCTCCTTTTTCCTTTTATTCCTTATATTCTGATTAATTATAAATGTCCCAGTTGCTCACTGTAACTATTAAATTGTTGAAATGGCAAGAATACTTGTTATTTAATTGAAAGTTTCAGGCACAAAATGCATAAGCAGGTTTGAATCTTGGAAGAAGTTTAAAATAAAATTAATATATATTAATATGAATATAATACTCTTAATATTATGCTTTTTTAACTTTCCAAAGTATTTTTTTTATCTTCCAAGTCCTTTTCATCTTAAAACATTTCTCTAAAGCAGATAATGTCATTTTGTTATCCTTTTTAATTCAATATATCTACCGAGCGCCTCTTATAGCGGATGCTGCAGTGTGTGTAGGGAATAGGAGAAAGTAAGATAAGGTTCATGAAGTTGAATTGCTCACAGTTTGGAAGAAGGAAATAAAGAAATAGACACTGGTGACAGCTACAGAGATGGGACATGGGAGGACTAAACCTACCCAAGGGGAGCAGGGAGAACTGAACTTGCACTGGAAGGGTGAGTGGGAGTTTGACAGCTGAAAAAGAGGAGGACCGCAGAGGGTGTGTGTGTTTATCTATCCACAATCTAGAGCTCAACAAAAAGGAGTCAGTGGGAATAGATGCTCAGCAGGGAGGCCAGGACATGATGTGCATGGGGGAGGGAGTGGGGACACAAAAGAAATGTGGGGTCCAAAATCAAGTGACACCCAGCTCTACTGTCAGGGCTGGGACTAGAACCCAGATCTTCGGGCCTACAACCCTGAGCTTTCTCCATTAACCTCAGGGGGAAAAATTAAGTTAGAATTAAAAAAAAAAAAAAAAGCTTGGATTCATGTCTCAGGTCCAGAAGGATCACCTTGCTGAGCTTGCTTCTTATCTGAAAAAAATCCTTCCTCACAGGTTGTAAGGAACTAATGAAATAAGGATATGATCTTAAAGTCCTTTGTGAACCCTAGAAATATAAGGTGCCACTAATTCTCTTCTTGCTAGTGTTATAGGGAACCACATCCCTCATTCTGAAAGTTGTACAGCCAGGGCAAATTTCCCTCTGGCATCATGGTTCTCAAACTTTGCTGCATTAGAAACATCTGGAGAGCTTCTAAAATTCCTGCTGCCAAGTGTACCCTTTCTCATTCAATCAGAAACCCTGGAAGTGTGGTCTAGATGTGGAGCCATTTAAAATTTCCCCAGGTGATTCCAACGTTCAGCCAAGTTTAAGTACTAGTGCTTGAGAACTTTGCTACTCCAAGTGTGGTCCAAGGACCATCAGCATCAGCATCACCTGGGTCTTGGTAGAAAAGCAGAATCACAGGCCCCACCCAGACCTGCTGCATGAGAATCTCCAGTTGAACAAGCTCTCTAGGTGGTTGGTATGCACATGAAAGCTTGAGAAGCACTGTTCTAGCCAGATCACTTCATTCAGCAAATATTCTCTGTGTTCCTACTCTGAACGGGCTTTCAGGATGCAGGGAACTAATGCCAGCCTCTCCCTCATGGACTCACCCTCTAGTAAGCAGAACATTCAAGTGCACAGTGCTTCAGAGGTTCCTAGGAGGGCACTGTTCGCTAAGGGTGAGGGGATGGGGGTTGAGATCAGGGATGGCTTCCTGGAGGAGGGGAAGTGGGAACGGAACAGGCAGACATCACAGAGCTGAGTCTGGACCAGGTTACATTTCAGAAGCAGCAGGCTTGCACTTTGGAGGTTTGAAATTCAGAAAGGAGGTCCAGATTGGTGATGCAATATGTGTGAAAATGCTCTATAAACTGCACTTGCAAATAGAGTATTTATATTATCCCTCGCAAGTCCTAGTGGGTCTTTCTCATAATAGAATCTTCAGGAAATTAAATTCTTAGTTGCAGCTAGAGGAATTCACCAGATCAGGATGGGTGTTCAGCTAAGTGCTCATGTCCTTGCAAGTGATGGAAATAATTCCAGGCAGCACTAGCTGATATATATCCTCCTCAGCCCAGGGCATCTGGCAAAGGTGGCCATACATCCTATTTTGCCCTAGACAGTCTTAGTTATGCCTGTCATCCTGGAACGGTTTTTAATAATGCCTCCACTGATTCTCAAAAGTGTCCTGCTTGGATGATCAGAATATATGGTCACTGTCTGTTGGACACAATAGTGCTTAAAAAATGCAAATGGGATTTATTCACTTTCGGGAGATGGTCCAGGGCTTCCCACAGCAAGGACAGTATCCAGGCTTCTGTGGCATTGGCCCTGAATCCAGGTATTTTCTTTGCTCTAAGCAGTCCCAGGAACCCTGGACATTGTTCATGTCCCATGTCTGTGTCCTTAATCCATCAGGCTTGCGTGAGGAGCTGCAAAGGCTTCCAGGTGAGCAGTTTGCAAGTGACAGAGGACTACCCACCACCAACAACAACAACCGTTGATCACCAGTTGGTCAGATGACCCTCTCTGGCCACAGGATCTTGTGTGGTAAAGAAGGGGAACATGCAAACCACAACAATGCACCATTCCAGACAAGCTTCAACTCATACCGAGGAATCTCAGCGCCATTCCTGCCCGCTTCAGCAGAGACCGCAGCTGCCAACGCCCAGCACATGAGTGGGTGTTCCACATTCATGTCTCCAAATTCAGTCTATGAGAAAACCAATCACATTGCTCATCAAAGCATCAAAAAGGATAATTTTATAACATTTGCGAGAATCCATTTCTGGCTTCTGAGCTCCCGCTAAGCTCTCCATGATTATCTCAGGGAAGGACACCTATAAAGGGAGTGTTCATTTTGGGGGGACATACTACATGCAAATTATCCTGCAGGGCACTTTACACATGACCTTACTGGATTCTCACTCACAGCAACTCTGAAAGAATGCACCATGCTGTCCATTTTACACACGAGAAAACCAACCCTGGGAGAGGTTGAATTGCTCAAGGTCACAATTTAGGATACGGTAGACCTGTTCTTTGACTCACACCTGTCCCATTTATGTTTTTCATTTCTACCATACTGAAGACAAATTATTCCAGTTTAAGACATCAGCAGGGAACAGAAGGACAAAACCTGCTCACTCACCTGTCATCTGCTGTTTCCGTTCCTGTTCTTCTCTCTCAAACTTCTGTTCTCTTCTAAGACAATCTCCGGCCATTCTGCTCTTATGAGCATTTGGAGACAGCACTTTTTCCAGCACCATCCCTTGCCCTAATGAAAATCATTCCATTCAATTTTATCAGTCTTCTAATTGGTCCAGATAATTTTGTATCACAAAATTTGCCCTTTCAAGGTGTAGACACATTCTTCTAATTCGGAGTTGTCTGAAAATGTTCAAATTATATTTTATCTTTACTCCTTGAAGCCAGCATATGTATTAAAAACCCAGTCACTGCCAGAAATAAAACTAAATCCAGCTCAAATGCTCCTGAATCTGTCTTTCCAAGAGCCTCATATTATATGATATATTTACAAACATCTTTCAAATCAAATCAAATAATCATATTTATTAAAAACATATTGTTATTTAGAATTCAGTTCAAGCCACACCAATGAATATCTGTTGAATGTCAACCACGTTTCACCCGCTATTCCAGAGGGCGGGAGTACAAAAATAGAAGAAACATATCTCTAGCTCTCTACAAAAATTACAGTCACATAGAGGAGATAAAACATGCACAGAAATAACTAGTATACAGGCCTTTTCAAAAATTAGAATTTATCTCTATCCTGTACCTAGCACACTGGATGTTCACCTGCATTTTTCTTTCCCTGTGCTGAGCTCCCTGAGAACTAGGAAACTATCCTCATTTTTCTTTTACATCCCAGCACCAAATTCAGGGATTGGTACGTAACATGTACTCGGTAAGTATGTGTTTAACTGAATTGAGTTTCCTTAAACTGATTGCCATAAACAAATGGCAATTCATTTAAGGTAAACCTTGAAGGAAAGTGGAGGTTTCAACTATTGAGAGATGGTAAAGGGATTGTTCCCAGAAGTGGGAATAGAAAGATAAAAGAGGAGTAGATGGTTTTATATCCATTGCCAGGGCTCAGTCCTGCTAAATTTATCTGATACCCTCAAAGCCCAACAGGCCTCTACAGCCTGAAGTGGCTCAAAGAGCAGAGAGCCCACCCTGCAGGTGCCAGGATGGAATCCGGTGAGAATGGAGCCCAGGACATGTGGGATTCCAGCTGCCCTTCCCGGAGCAAGGGGCCTTGGATATGGCTGATGCTCCTCAGTTCTCTTCTAACAAGGTTCCTGAGAAGTGATAGCCTGGGAGCAGCTGAATTGCAATTTTCCCCCACTCTGGTAGGCTACCTACCAGGTATGCGGAGCCTCCAGCATCTGCAGTCCTCATACTGGTGGCTACTCTTTGTCCTATCTTATCTTCCCAACCTTAAGCTGCTACCTGTCCCACCTGGACTCTGGACTCTGCCAGGAATGAGGCTTTCTTCCTCTATTTCTCTCACCCTGCCCTCAACACAGGCTGAAGCCCATTCAGCCCTAAGAGCCTTACCATAGGTACCGGGTAACCTCTCAACAGGGAGCTGCTGTATTCCCAGCTCATTCCCTGATGGGCTACACCGGTGATGACCCAACCCCCATCTGTGGAGCCCACAAGAACCACCTGGGGAGTTTGCCAAAAGTGTATAGTTCCGAGCCCCCAGAGATTTCTGATGAAGTGGGTCAGATATGTGGCAGAAGAATCTGCATCTTTATCATGCTCTTCAGGAGGTCCTGAGAAGCAGCCTGGTTCAGAACCCTCCATTCCTGCCTTGGGCTGTTGTGCCTGTTCTAAGCCCTTTGGCTGGATCAGAAACACCCACCCTTGTGATGGGACAGCATCCTACCACCTCGGACTGAAGAGGCTCCCCCACCCCGCCCCTGCTCAATGCTCAGCCTCTCCCAGGGTACATTGCTGAGCAAATGCAGAACACGTGCCTCAGCCCAACTTGACATTAGCCTGGACTCATCAATTCTCTGGCATTTGGCTGTTCTCCAACTGTGCCACCCCCCACCCCCACCCACAGAGCTTCCCTTTATCTTCTAATGTCCAGACTGGCAGCCCAAGTCCCCAAGGCTAGGACCCACGTCATGCTCTCATCCCCCGCCCCACACAAGTACACACACAGCATTGTCTTAAGTCCCACTCCCACCCCCTGCCACCGCCAGGCCTGTCCAGAAGTCAGAGACATTCTTTGCTGTCCTCTGATGCTAAAAGAGATAATGTATATAAGTCTCTTTACAGTGCCTGACACACAGATCAATAAGTGCCTTTTGGGTCTGAATCCAGAGAAGTCAGAAGAAACCCCACTAGGTCTCTCTGATGACTAGATTCATTGGGACACTAAGAATGACAACAACTGCTAGTACTTATGTTTGTGTAATGTGCCAATCATCTTTTAAGACTTTCACTTGTATTAGTTTGTGGCTATGGTTTGAATGTTCCCCCAACCTAATGTTAGAGCTTAACACCCAATACAGTGGTAGAAGGTGGGGCCTTTAAGAGGTGATTGGATTTTGAGGACTTGCCCTTGTGAATGGATTGACCCATTCATGGAGTAATGGGTTGATGGTTTAATGGGTTGTCATGAGCATGATTCTGATGGCTTCATAAGGAGAGCAAGTGACACGGTCAGCTCTCTAGCTCTTGCCACTGTCTCATCATGTGATACTCTGTGTAGACAAGGGACCCTGTAGAGTTGCCACCCATATGAAAGCCCTCACCAGTTGTGACCCTGAACTTTGGACTTCCCAGCCTCCAAAACTGTAAGAAATAAGTTTCATTTCTTTATACAGTACCCAGTTTAATCCTGATGACTCTCTCAGCTAAGTACTACTATGATTCCAATTCACAAATGAAGAAATGGAGGCCCAGGGGGTTGAAGTAACTTATCCAGGGTCACAGAGCAAGTGAGAGGTGGAGTCCGGATTTCAGTCCAGATCATTCCCACACCAGGCTGCATGCAGCACGAGGCTGCACTCCAAGGTCAAACCTTCTTGAAAATCAGGAGACATCTGCTCTTGCCTTGCCCACCTGCTGAGGTCACAGCCAAGAGGGAAATACTTGCAACATAATTGCTCTGGGCTGTCGGAAGCGATTGTTGTCTCTTCATGGTGACAGACACCCTCAGGTGCTAGGAACAACATTCGAAACCTTGACTTGAAAGGGCTGAATTTAATATTGTGGGAAGGAACAGTCTGCTGAGGACCCCAGAGCTCCTTCTGCCTTCCAAAGGGGAAGAAAGCAGATGCTTTCTTTTCATGAGGGAATCACCCCTTAGATAAACCAAGTACAAAATGTTTCAAGGACTCAGAATAAATAACGCTGTCGCCACCCCCTGATTTTCTCTCCAGCAAAGCAGTGTGTACAAAGTTAAGATCCCCCCACCCCATCCCAAGTAACCCAGCGGAGACATACCGGGATTTTCAGAAAGATTTTTATCCAAACAACAGGAAAATTAACAACGTAGATTTAAAAACAGACAACAAAAAATAAGCTTGTACTTAAATTTACAAAATCCAAGTTTCTGACCCTATAATAGTGATTTTGTGCTTTTGTTTATAAAAATAATGTGGTCCCAAATATTTTAATATAAGTTTCTTCTCCTCTCTCTAGTCTGGCACATAAACTTGATCTTCTGCCAAATGAACTAGGTCAGATTCAACTCATTTGCCCAGCACTGACGGAGCGCCAGGCCCTGTGCTTGCTTTTTTTTTTTTTTTCTTTTTTTCTTTTCTTCAGATTTATTGAGGTATAATTGACAAATACAATTGCATAAATTTAAGATGTATAATGTGATGATTTGGTATACCTATATACTGTGAAATGGTCATCACCATTTCACACCATTCACCATTGAATTAGTTCACGTATCCATCACCTCGCACAGATACTTTATTTATTTATTTAATTTTTTTTGGTGGGAATTTCTTCGCAAATTTTCTTCGCAAATTTCAAGCTAACAGTACAGCATTATTAATTGTCATCACCATGCTGTGCATTAGATCCCCAGAACTTATTCAGCTTATAACTGGAAATTTGTACCCTTTTACCAACATCGTCACCCCTCCAGCCCCTGGAAACCACCCTTCTCTCCTCTATGAGTTTGACCTTCGATGCTGGGGTCATGAGATGAGTCAGACACTGCTGGCCTTGAGCTGCCCACAGAAGACAGACATAAGAGGTAAACAGAGGGGCAATCCTGATTTATTTGGGATTTGCTCCCCTGTTCCTTTCTCCTCACTTTCTCCTTCCCAGAAAGTCTCCTCTCTGGTTGATGGGCTGTTCTTTACCCACTACTATATCAACAAACACTAGAACATTGTACCTTCCAGGTCATGGTAGCCTGCAATTAAGCAGTGTAAACCTAACCAGGCCACTGAAAGGAAAAAAGCCCTGAGCCCACTCTCTTCAAACTTTCTCCAGTGCATAATTCTACACTGCCTAGTTGTTTTATTCCTCTCTGACAGGTTTTTAAAAAACAGAAAAAAGCAAAAAAGAAAACAGAGGCTCTGATTAGTTTAGGGATGTGCCCCAATTTCCAGAGAAGTAGGCGAGAGCTGGGACCTAGCCCAGTCTGCCTGCGCCCAAAGCCCACAGTCCCCTTGCTGACCTGAACAATCTCCAGAGGCAAACACCAGCATGACAGAGACTGTTATGAGACCCTGCCTCTGATAAGTCAGCTGCTTTGTCCTCACTGTGTCCTTGTGAGAAGTGGCACCTTGCTTATATGAGGCCAAGGAAAGTGGAGAGACAAATGAATGCAGTTTGTTGGTGCACAGTTGGAGAGAAAACGTACATGTCAGGGGAAGCAGTAAATCCAGCATCGGGCTACTCCAGGGAACTCAGATTCTCTTTCCTTCCCAGTTCCACATTCTAGACTTGCACGCTAAGGAAAGCTCCCTTTTCTCCTCTAATGCATACGTTCAATACACACACACACACACACTGCAGTTGCTATGGGAACCATCCTGGAGCTTTTCCCATCTTGTATTCAATTAAAATTTCACTCTCACATCTTCATGAAGTGGAATACTCTCATTCACAAGAGGATGATGAGAAAAAGGTATCCTGACATGTTGCATTTCCAATGCACAGGCTAGATTTCTCCAAATCTGGTCATCTTTCGAGAGACTCACAGCATGCTGGCAGTCATCGAATTATTACTAATTAATGTTCAGGCAAGCACACCATGCTCAGGCCCTGAGCGAGCCTCGCTGTCTCCTCTTGGCTCTGCAGAGGAGTGAGATGGGCCTTGACGGCCACAGCTCCCTGCTTTCTGACCCTCTGGGAGTCACTTAACCTTCCTGAGCCTCTACAGCCATCTGTGGCAAACTGGAAAGAAGGAGGCAGTAAATGCCCATTAATTCAGGGCTGCAGGAATTCTGCCTTTGTGAGAATTCTCACGAGGGCTCCACTCAAGTTTACCTTCCCCCTCTCAGAGGAGACCAAAGCTTGCAAAGGAATCTCGTCAATACAATCGCTGAGGAGCCACGAATGTAAGACAGCAAGCTATTTTGAAGCACCTCGGAGGAGTCCATTTACAAACTTACCTGGTAATTGCCAAGTAAGCAGATGGAAGGACAGCCTGAGCTGATGCGCAGATAAAAATCATTTTTATCTATTCATTAAATAAATCATTGGGTTGAAAGCCAGAAGATTTCAGTTCATATCTCATTTCCGACATTTACTGCCTGTGTGCTCCATGACGTCCTAAACTCCTTGAGCCTCAAATTTTTCCTCTGGAAAACAGGGCTAACAATGCCCATCATATAAACTAGATGACAAGGTAAAAGCTAAATAAAAACCGTGAGAACTTTGCAAATTGCAAAATGTACATGGAGTTGGTTATATTATAGTTATTGCCAATGAGACCACACTTATGCACAACTTGCTTGCTAAACTGTGAGTGAGGAATCTTTATATTACTTTTATTACTTTAAAAAAATGTTCTTAGTGAGTGACCAATATCCGGGCCCATTTACATGTGGGCAGTAAGACTGGTATGAGAGTAGGCTCCACGGTGGCTTAAACTAGGCTAGGATCAACCTTTTTTCATCCATTCATTAAAGCAGCATGTCTGCCCTGTGACAGCTGCTCAGCTTTGGCTCAGGATTGCCCGTGTCTGAAAGTAAAGCTCATTGGCTTAATTGAAATAACAAAAGCCAACCACTTAAAATAACATACTCCTGGGTAACTCTGGACTCATCAGTTTCTTTTTTTTTTTTTTTTTTTTTTAATTTTTATTTTGTCAATATACATTGTGGCTGATTATTGCTCCCCATCACCAAAATCTCCCTCCCTCCTCCCTCCCCCCTTCCCCCCAACAATGTCCTTCCTGTTTGCTTGTCATATCAACTTCAAGTAATTGTGGTTGTTATATCTTCTTCTCCCCCAACCGTTTTTTTTTTTTTTTTTTTTTTTTTTGTGTGTGTGTGTGTGTGTGTGTGTGTGTGTGTGTGTGAATTTATATATTAATTTTTAGCTCCCACCAATAAGTGAGAACATGTGGTATTTCTCTTTCTGTGCCTGACTTGTTTCACTTAATATAATTCTCTCAAGGTCCATCCATGTTGTTGCAAATGGCAGTATTTCATTTGTTTTTATAGCTGAGTAGTATTCCATTGTGTAGATGTACCACATTTTCCGTATCCACTCATCCAATGATGGACATTTGGGCTGGTTCCAACTCTTGGCTATTGTAAAGAGTGCTGTGATGAACATTGGGGAACAGGTATACCTTCGACTTGATGATTTCCATTCCTCTGGGTATATTCCCAACAGTGGGATAGCTGGGTCATATGGTAGATCTATCTGCAATTGTTTGAGGAACCTCCATACCATTTTCCATAGAGGCTGCACCATTTTGCAGTCCCACCAACAATGTATGAGAGTTCCTTTTTCTCCGCAACCTCGCCAGCATTTATCGTTCAGGGTCTTTTGGATTTTAGCCATCCTAACTGGGGTTAGATGGTATCTCAGTGTGGTTTTGATTTGCATTTCCCGGATGCTGAGTGATGTTGAGCATTTTTTCACATGTCTGTTGGCCATTTGTATATCTTCCTTAGAGAAATGCCTGCTTAGCTCTTTTGCCCATTTTTTAATTGGGTTGCTTGTTTTCTTCTTGTAAAGTTGTTTGAGTTCCTTATATATTCTGGATATTAATCCTTTGTCAGATGTATATTTTGCAAATATTTTCTCCCATTCTGTTGGTTGTCTTTTAACTCTGTTAATTGTTTCTTTTGCTGTGCAGAAGCTTTTTAGTTTGATATAATCCCATTTATTTTTTCTTTGGTTGCCCGTGCTTTTGGGGTCGTATTCATGAAGTCTGTGTCCAGTCCTATTTCCTGAAGTGTTTCTCCTATATTTTCTTTAAGAAGTTTTATTGTTTCAGGGGGTATATTTAAATCCTTAATCCATTTTGAGTTGATTTTAGTATATGGTGAGAGGTATGGGTCTAGTTTCATTCTCCTGCATATGGATATCCAGTTATTCCAGCACCATTTGCTGAAGAGGCAGTCCCTTCCCCAGTGAATAGGCTTGGTGCCTTTGTCAAAGATCAGATGGCAGTAAGTGTGTGGGTTGATTTCTGGATTCTCTATTCTATTCCATTGATCAGTGTGTCTGTTTTTATGCCAGTACCATACTGTTCTGGTTATTATAGCTTTGTAGTATAGCTTAAAGTCAGGTAGTGTTATGCCTCCAGCTTTATTTTTTTTTGCTCAGCATTGCTTTGGCTATGCATGGTCTTTTATTATTCCATATAAATGTCTCCAATAGTGAACATGCAGAACGAGAAATCAAGAAAGCCTGCCCATTTACAATAGCCACCAAAAAAATAAAATACTTAGGAATTGAGTTAACCAAGGATGTGAAAAATCTCTATAATGAGAACTACAAACCACTGCTGAGAGAAATTAGAGAGGATACAAGAAGATGGAAAGTTATCCCATGCTCTTGGATTGGAAGAATCAACATAGTGAAAATGTCCATACTACCCAAAGTGATATACAAATTCAATGGACTCATCAGTTTCAATGCATAAAACCACTCGTTCTGCTACTTAACCCAGCCTTGCAAATAGACATAAAAATGAGCCAGTGTCTTAGAGAAGACAGGAGAGTGACCCCGCTGCCCAGAGTGCAGGAACACAGGTATCCTAAGGAGACAGAAATACATAAAACCCCTAGTACAGCGCCAGAGAGGCTGGTCATAGATGATTGCTATGGTTATAGCCTAAACTAAAACCGATTATTTTCCAAGGTTGATGTCCTGCCTGCCTCCTCTGGCTCGGCCGCTCTCAGGTAATATGACTATAATGAATGTTACAAAGAAATTGTCAGGGAGCTGGTGATGAATATTAAACAAACAATGGTGAAGAATAATAAATAAACTGCATTTCTAATTTCCTCTCAGATGAAAATGTTCTATGAGGATGAGAAATACATGAGGCATTTGCGATGGCTCGATTCCAGTGACAAGTGAGGAAGATCTTGCTTGCTTGCAGAGAGCCCCCTGTGTGCCAGACACACTTGGAAGGTTGACCATCACCTTCTCACTTAACCTTCGGAAGGGACTGGCACAGTCAGAAACCCTCTCGCTGTTTTATTGACAGAGTAAGGCTCAGAGAGGCTGAATGACACATCCCACCGTGCACCAACGATGGGGGGACAGACCTTGGACACAGGTGTGCCAGATTCCAGCACAGCACAGTGCCCCTCCAGTGGGTGGGGCTGGGGGGAAGGAAGCATTTTACGGCCATTGCCTCAAAGTTGCTCAAATAAAATAGGCTTTAGAACATATTATGAGTTTCCTGAGAAACTTGATATCTTTATGAGAAGCACAAGGTTGGCAGAGTAATCATTGAATAATCTCTCTGCTATCGAACTATCCACTACCCAGATCTTTCTTTTGCCAGGATTTTCATACATATAGTACAATTGGCTGCTGACTCCAAAATCATTTATTGACTATCTACTATATAAGATGTAAGATTTTAGGCACGTTAGGTGATAAAAAGATGATTACAAAGCAGTTCTTATCCTCATGGATTTCAGAGTCTAGCAAGAGAAAACCTACATAGTTATATCACAACTGTGGTTATATTACAATAGTTATATTAAAATAAAACACCAAAAACATATAATATTTATCATGTTAAGTCAAATTATAGTTTGACATATTTTATATATAATAGTCTAACAGTAGAAAATATTTTTGAAGGCTCAAATTGTGCACAGTAGGGAAAAATCAATTTCCAGAGCAGAGGTCAAGGCAGGCATTCGGGGATATAGCATTTTAGTGCACTTTTAGGATGTAAGTGCTAGTAAAGGGAGGAGGTGGGATGGTCTACGCAGAAGGAGCTGATTATATATTCAGTGACTTTTGAATGATCAGAGAGAGTCTAGATTTGTGAAGACAGTTTGGAAATTGTTTGTGTTAATGTGTTCACTTATTCCTTCTTTAGGTAAATACTCAGGGAGTGCTTGCCAAATGCCAGGTCTAGTTCTAGGTACTGTGAACACAGCAGCAAGCAAACTCAACAACTTTCTGCACTCACAAAGCTCACATCCTAACAGAGAAGACGAATAAAGAAATTCACTCTATATCTCCCAGTTAGCAATGCTATGAAGAAGAAACAGGCACAGGCATGAAGGTCAGGGTGAATGGTGCTACTTTATATAGACGGGCTAGGGAAAGTCTCTCTTCCTCTTTTTAAAGGTGGGCCACTCTTGTAGGCTCCTTGAGTGTGAGGGGACAGAGTCCCCCAAGGCTCCTTCTCCCAGCCTGAGCCTGACCAAAAGATCTCTGAGCTCTTCTGACAGACCCTTAGACGCCAGCTTCCCAGAAGGCATTATAACTTTGTCACTTTTTTGAACTAGGTTCTAACCAACAGGGGCAAAACATTTATGGCAAGATAGGCTTGACTGTTAAGAAGCAAATCACATTAAAGCACCTGATATTTCAAGTTCATGACTGGATTAGTTTTAATTAGAATGTTCTCCCACTTCTGAAAGATAAATGCAGGACACAGTATCAGAAAATCGGATTTTCTCTTGTGACTTGTGGAAGATAAATCAACTTGAGAAATTTCCAGTCATTTCTAGACATCTATTTTCTAAATGCCATAAAAAAACTGGGACACACTTTATTTTTAGGCCACCGGAATCTATAATATTTAGGAGTGTGTTAGAGTCAAGGATTCACATGGACAATCTCGAGATATCCTCACAAATTGGATTCCTGGCCTCCAGTCACTAAAAAACTCAGTCTCCTTCAATGTTTAAAAGTTTCTTTACTATCCAGTTCATTTAGCACAGCATTGGCTTTTGTACTTTTTTTATTTGTATTTTCTGATATGATGCCAAATTTTCAAAATAAGTGATCTCTAGACCTGCAAATGTATGCAAACAATTTACAGATTTTGAGAGTTTTTAAAATAGCACTCACTTAGATATTTTATTTTTAAAAAAAGGTTTTGCCCCCAAATCATCTTTTCAATATTTTTATTATTAGATTTTCCTGGTTTTTTATATTTGTTTCAACATTTTAAACAAGAATCCTTGATAGTTTCTCAAAAACTGGCATTTGGTAATGTGTTATTTGCCAAACTGAGAGTGAGGAAACATAGCCATTTTTATAACTTTAAAAAGCGTGTTTAGGGATCCAACAGTAAGTGACAAATATCAACTTTTATTATATGAGGAAGTTTATATTTTCAGTAATAAAATGGTATTAGACAGTCAGGATCTGGGTTCTCCAGGAAAAGCTGGGAGCACTGCCTGACAGTTAAGGAGTGACCTTAATACCCAAACTGACAACAATTAAGCCCCGTTTTACTCATATGCTACCACCTGTACTATGAATTTTGACAAGTCTAGGTTTCTTGTGCTTATAAAAATAAAAATCCTAGAACTACATCTTTTAAAATTTTATTTTACTGTGGTAAGAACATTTAACATGAGGTCTACCCTCTTAACAGATTTTTAAGTGTGCACTAGATATTGTTTTCTATAGGCACAATGCTGCACAGCGGATCTAGAACTGATTTATCCTGCATAACCCGTTGATTGGCAACTCCCCCTGTACCCCTCCCCCAACGCCTGGCCGCTGCCATTCTATTCTTCGCCCCTCTTAGTTTGACTGTTTTAAATACCTCATGTTCTAGATCCTTTTCCTTTCTTTCATCATTTCATTTTATCCTCTGAACAACCTTAAGAGGTGAGCATTATTGCAAAGGATATTAATGGCCCCGTTAGTGGCAGAGGTGGGACTGGAGCCAGAAAGATCTAACTCAAAGACAGAGGGCCTATCACCACTGTCCCATTAAGAATGTGAAGGTTAAATGTGGAACCAAGTTACGGTATTTTTTTTTTTTTTTTTCATCCAGATTGTCTTATCAAAGAAATCTTGGCTAGAATTTGAGAATTGAGAAAATGTGTGACCGTGCAGGAGTTTCTCACCGCACGACTCTCAGGTGACCCTTTACCCCATTATCTACCGAGCAGCTGCCCAAGCAGTGTGGTAGCTTGGACGGTATTGTCATGGCTTTACAGGGAAGGTAAGGAGTTTTTTCTACTTCTGTAGACATGCAGAGCCTTTGAAAGATCTGATAAAAGGGTAATATAATGAGGAATAATTCTAGCAACATGTAGAAGATAGTTAGACCAGAGTCAGGGAGACCAGTTTTAAGCCAACTTAAGATGAACAGGCAAACAACAAATAACAAACAAAAAACAAATAACATAAAGAAACGTATTTGGCGATCAATTTAGGAAAAGATTCTGTTTTAATAGCAACCCAATAAATTTCCATAAAATAAATACATACTCTTTAATTTAAATTAGCAGAGTTCAAAAATAAGACTACCTAGTGCTAATGAGCTCATATGATCACAACAGTCCTTTTGGGAAATTAATTATCAGCATGTATCAGGAGTGTATCATATGCTTTGATCCAGAAATTTTACCTTTGGAAATTCATCCAAAGGAATCCTTTGGAAGCCAGGAAATAAGTTTTATGCACAAAGATGTTCATCATGGAATTTTTTATGAGTGAAAAAACTGAAACAAACCTAGATAATAATAGGGGTGTGGTTTAATGAGGTACATCTATTTAAGAAGTTGTTAGAGGGCCGAGCCTGTGGCGCACTCGGGAGAGTGTGGCGCTGGGAGCACAGCAACGCTCCTGCCACGGGTTCGGATCCTATATAGGGATGGCTGGTTCGCTCAGTGAGCGTGGTCACAAAAAAGGACAAAAAAATAAAAATAAAAATAAAAATGCTTACTAAGTATTAATAACTAAAAAAAACATAAACTGTGTACACAATATGATTACAAGTATGCTTTAAAAAATAAAATCTAAAAAAATAAATTAAATTAAATAAATCTACTTGAAAATAAATAAATAAAATCTATACTAGAATAGACTAGAAAGGATTTACATGATAAGGTCAAAGGTGATTTCTGTGTGGTGATGAGACTAAAACCAATTCTTTATTCTTTCTATATTCCTATAAAAAATGTTTCTTTAACATATAGTTATTTATTTATAATTAAAAATACAATCTTTTAAATGTCTCTTTCAAATTTCAAGCACCTGCTTTGCAAACTCAGATGTCCAAAGAAGCTAGCTAGCTACACATATCCAGCCAACAGCAGCACTTGGGACAGGACAACAAATACGTTCGGGTTCGTACATGCTAGCTGGTCCCATGAGCTTTCTGGGTTTTATTAATCCTCACTGCTACAGGATTGTAGCAGATTTGTGGTTACTGTTCTGTTTCTGGCATTCATTTGTATTTTCTCTACTCCTTGATGTTGGTCATGAGCCTCCACTTAGGATCTACTTAAAACATCATTAAGCACTATTCAGTCCTTCTTTGTCATCATTAAGGTAGACATTAAGCCAGTCAGGAATTCTCAACCACCCAAGGGGACTGTGGACATGATGACAAGCAAGGACACAGGACCATTTACCATTTCACTGTGCTTCCTTCCTCGGGCATTTTCAATACATGTGCTAATTTTCATCTTCATAGAATCTGAACTAAATTTAAAATAAATTATCAGGATGCACTAGGTGAGCCAATTATCTAACGCCAGCCACTGAGCTTCACCGTGATTTTTTTCCCCCAATAATGGGTAATTCTAGTTAGAAGCTGGCAGCAGATGCTGAGATTCACTCAGTCACATGCAGTTTAACAGGTAGGAAACCAATTCTATCAATGCGTTTGATTCTCTCTTTTAATATTTGTTTCATTTATTTATGATTTTTAAATTCATGCATATTTTATAATTTGCCATCCTTTGCTATCCTGATTTTTAAACTTATGCTGCTTATTTGAAGGAAGTAGAGATTTTTTTTTATTACAATAATTCTGTAAAAGTTGTTTTTTTCCCTTGTGAGCTACATATTTTACCAGGAATCAGTAGGTAGACAATGTAAAGTGTTCCTGTTAATAGCTTGGGCTCTAACTCATAGTTTTTGAGCTTCTAATCTCATCAGATTGTCTGGTGGGAAATTGTGATTATCTCCCTTCAGTGGAGAGTGCATTGAAGACAAAAAATATCCTTACCCAACTTCATACACCAAGCATGGCTCTCATCAGAATGATAGCAAAGGCTGGAGACCATTAAGTAACAAAATGTATAGAAAATAAAAAGAGCTTGGGTTTTGGCATTTGATCCAAATTCAATTTACTACACTGCATGACTTTAGTCAAGTTATTTAAGCTCCCAAGTGTCAGTTCTTACCTCTGCAAAATGCAGATAATAATACCTGACTTACAGAACTATCATAACGATTTACAAAGTAATGTTTAAAAGGTGCCAAAAACATAATACGAAGATTAACATGACATTATTTTGTCCCTTCAGCTTAGTAAGATGTCACTGTGCAACAGATGTGCCAACATTGATTCCCATTGACAATTTCCCTATTAGCCATGGCAACAACTTCTAAAAATTTTGGTTCCAAAGGGTGACTCCCAATAGCAATGACAATTAGCAGAGGTGATCACACCCAGAAACAGCATTCAGCAGTGGCAATGCCAAACAACTATTGACATTGAAGAGTCTCCATGGACGCCATCATCTCCTACCTCCTGGGCTCCTCTGCTCACAGGGACTCCCTTAGTCTGTTTCTCTATAGGACAGAGTACATCACTGCTCTGTGCTACAGGAGTCTGCCAAAGACCCATTCCTTTTGGAGCTAATTCACTAGGGAAATCTTGTTTGTTTGTTTGCTTGTGTGTTTTATCATTATACACATTATATTGATACACATATATCAATATAAACACTTTTTGTGGCCCTTTAACAATTTCTCCCTAGCACCCCGCTCTCCTCCCCCTTTCCTACCTCTGGTGGCCTCAGTTCCTTTCTCTCCTTCTGAAAGTTAAGGAATTATTGTGTTTGTTGTATCTTTCTTTCTTTCTTCCTTCCTTCCTTCCTTCCTTCAGCTCCTCCTTATAAGAGAAGACATGTGGTATTTCTCTTTCTGTACGTGGCTTATTTAACTTAACATAATTTTCTCTAAGTTCTTCCATCTTGCTGTGAAGGGCAGAATTCCATTCCTCTTTATGGCAGAGTAGTATTCCATTGTGTATACATAACACATTTTCCTTATCCAGTTATCCATTGATAGATATTTAGGTTGGTTCCAACTCTTAGCTATTGTGAATAGAGCTGTAATAAACATGAGAGTGCAGGTATCCTTCGACATGATGATTTCCATTCCTTTGGGCATACATCCAGCAGTGGAATTGCTGGATCATACAGCAGTTCTATCTGCAGTTGTTTGAGGAACCTCTATACTGTTTTCCATAATGGCTGCACTAACTTACAGTCCTATCAACAGTGTAGGAGAGTTCTCCTTTCTCCACATCCTCATCAGCATTTGTTATTCTCTGTATTTTTGATATTGGTCAGCCCAACTGGCATAAGATGAATATCTTAATGTGGTTTTGATTTGTATTTCCCTGATACTTAGTGATATTGAATCCTTCTTCATGTGTCTGTTGGCCATTTGTGTATGTTCCTTTGAGAAATGCCTTTTTAACACCTTTGCACATTTGTTAATTGGATTACTTTTTTTTTCACTATTAATTTGCTTGAGTTCCTTGTATATTCTGGATATTCATCACTTGTTGGATACATAGACTGTGAACAATTTTTACCTTTCTGTAGGTTGTCTTTTCGCTCTGCTAACTGTTTCTTTTGCTGTGCAGAAGCTTTTTAGTTTGATATAATCCCATTTGTTTATTTTTTCTTTGGTTGCCAGTGCTTTTGGGGTCTTGTTCTTAAAGTCTTTGACCAGTTTTACTTCCTAAAGTGTTTCCCCTGTTTTCTTCTAGTAATTTTATAGTTTGGGGTCTCACATATAAGTCTTTAATGCATTAGAGTTGATTTTGGTATATGGCAAGAGGTACCATCTAATTTCATTCTTCTATATATGGATGTCCAGTTTTGCCAGCACCACTTATTGAACAGGCTGTCATTCCCTCCATGTATGCTCCTGTTGCCCTTGTCAATATCAGTTGGCTGTAAGTATGTGGATTAATTTCTGGGTTCTCTGTTCTGTTCCATTGGTCTAAGTGTCTGTTTTTATGCCAGTATCATGCTGTTTTGGTTACTATAGCTTTGTAGTATAATTTTAAGTCAGGTAATGTAATGCTTCTGGCTTTTTTTTTTTTTTTTTTTCCTCTGGATTGCTTTTGCTACTCGGGGTCTTTTCTTGTTGCACATGAATGTTAGGATTGCTTTTTTCTATTTCTGTGAAGAATGTCATTGATATTTTGGTAGGGGTTGCATTGAATCTACAAATCACTTTGGGTAGTATAGTCATTTTTGTAATGTTAATTCTTCTAATCCAAAAGCATGGAATGTCTTTCCATCTTTTTGTGTTCTCTTTAAATTCTTTCAGCAGTGATTTGTAGTTCTCATTGCTTTCACCTTCTCAGAGATCTTTCACCTCCTCAGTTAAATTTATTCCTAAGTATTTTTTTTCCCATTTTTTGGTGACTATTTTAAATGGGCTTGCTTTCTTGATTCCTTCTTCTGCTAGTTTGTTATTGGAGTTAAAAAACTACTGACTTTTTATGTTGATTTTGTATCCTGCAACTTTACTGAAATCATTTGTCAGCTCTAGGAGTTTTCTGATAGAGTCTTTAGGTTTTTCTATATATAGGATCATGTCATCTGCATAGAGGGACAGTTCAACTTCATCTTTTCCAATCTGAATGCCCTTTATTTCCTTCTATTACCAGATTGCTCTGGCTAGTACTTCCACAATAGGTTAAATAGGAATGGTGAGAGTGGGCATCCTTGTCTTGTTCCCATTCTTACGGAACAAGATATCATCCCACTCAGGATGATATTGGCAGTGAGTTTGTCATATATGGCTTTTATTGTGCTGAGATACTTTCCTTCTACACCTAATTTGCTGAGAGTCTTTATCGTGAAGGGATATGGAATTTTGTCAAACATTTTTCTGCATCTGTTGAAATAGTCATAGGTTTTTGTTCTTGATTTTGTTGATGTGGTGTGCCATATTTATTGGCTTGCATATGCGGAACCATTCTTGTATCCCTGGGATAAATCCCACATGATCATGGTGTATGATTTTTTTCATGTATTGCTGTATTCTGATTGCTAATTTTTTGTTGAGGATTTCTGCATCTATGTTCATCAGAGATACTGGCCTATAGATTTTTTGTTGTTGTTGTATCTTTGTCTGGTTTTGGTGTCAGGGTGTTGCTGGCCTCATATAATGAGTTTGTGAGAATGGCCTCTGTTTCAATTTTTTGAAATAGTTTGAAGAGAATTGGCATTAATTCCTCTTTAAAGGTATGGTAGTATTCAGAAGTAAAGCCATCTGGTCTCAGTCTTTGCTGGGAAACTGATGATTACTCTTTCAATTTCTTTGCCTGTGATTGGTCTGTTCAGGTTTTCTATTTCTTCTTGGTTCAGAGTTGGTAGTTTGTATGCATCCAGAAATTTATCCAATTCCTCCAGGTTTTCAAATTTGTTTGTGCATACATGTTGATAATAGTCTTTAATGATTCTTTGTATTCTTTTGGTATTGGTTGTAGTGTCTCCTTTTTCATTTCTGATTTTTGTTACTTGGATCTTCTCTCTTTTTATAGTTAGCCTAGCTAATAGTTTTTCTATGTTGTTTATCTTCTCAAAAAAAAACCAAAACACTTTTTGTTTCATTGATCTTTTGTATTGCTTTTTGGGGGTCTCTATTTCATTTAGTTATGCTCTGATGTTAATTATTTCTTTCTGTCTACCAATTTTGGAATTGTATTTTTCTTGTTTTTTGAGTTTTTTGAGGTGTAGCATTAGGTTGTCTAATTGAAATCTTTCTATTGTTTTGGTGTAAGCATTTATTGCAATAAACTTCCCTCTTAGTACTGCTTTTGCTATATCCCACAGGTTTTGGTATGATGTGTCTTTATTTTCATTATTTTCAAGAAATGTTTTGATTTCCTGTTTAATTTCCTCTTGGACCCATAGATCATTCAGGAGCATGCTGTTTAATTTACATGTATTTTTACAAGGAATTTAATTTTCTGGAGTTTCACTTGTTATCATTTACTAGTTTTAATCTGTTGTGGTCTAAAAAGATGCTTGAGATATTTCAATTTTTAAAAATTTGTTGAGACTTGATTGGTGACCTAACATGTGATCTATCCTGGAGAATGTTCCATTTATAAGTGAGAATAATATAAATTCTGTGGTTGTTGGATGAAATGTTCTATTGATATCTGCCAGTTCCAATTGTCTAAAGTGTAGTTTAAATCCCATGTTTCCCTGTTGATTTGTTGCCTAGATAATCTGCCCACTGCTGAGAGAGGGGTGTTCAGGTCCCCTACCAATCATATGAGGTGTATCTCTGTCTTTATGTCTAATAGTGTTTGCTTTATGTATCTGGGTGCTCCAGTGTTAGGTACATATATATTTATGATTTTTATGTCTTCTTGCTGGATAAATCCCTTTATCATATATAGTGTCCTTCTTTGTCTCTTTTAATGGTTTTTGGTTTAAAGTCTATTTTATCCAATATAAGAATAGGTACTCCTGCTCGTTTTTGGTTTCCATATGCATGTTATATCTCTTTCCATCCCTTCACAATTAGTCTGTGTGTCTTTACAGGTGAGGTGAGTCTCTATAGACAGCATATAGGTGGATCTAGCTATTTAATCCTATCAGTCAATCTGTGTCTTTTGAGTGGAGAGTTTAATCCATTTACATTTAAGGTTATTATTGAAAGGTATTGTCTTACTCTTGGCATTTTATTGTTTTTTGTTTGGATGTTTAAATACCTTTAGTTCCTTTCTTCCCCTTTTATTGTTTGTCTTTGATGTTTGTTGGTTTTTTGAAGTGGTAAGATTTAGTTTCTTTCTCTTCCTCATTTGCATTTTTGTCCTACTAGTGTTTTTTGTTTGTTTGTTTGTTTGTTTGTTTGTTTGTTTGTTTGTTTTCTTCTGTATTCATGGTACTGATTATCATTTTTCAGATTCCAGATGAAGGACTCCCTTAAGGATTTCTTACAGGGCTGATCATGTGGTGGTAAACTGCAGTTTGTGTTTGTCTGGAAAATATACTATTTCTCTCTCATTTCTGAAGGACAGCCTTGCTGGGTACGGTATTCTAGGCTGGCCATTTTTTTCTTTTAGTATTTTCATATCATTTTCCTCTGGCCTGTAGAGTTTCTGTTGAGAAGTCTGCTGTTAGTGTGATAGGGGCTTTCTCATAGTTGACTTCACACTTTTCTCCTGCTGCTTTTAGGATTCTCACTTTGTCTTAGCTTTGCCAGTTTGACTATAATATGTCTCAGGGAGGATCTTTTTGGATTGAATCTATTTGGGGATCTTTGAGCCTCCTGGATCTTAAACTCTGTGTCTCTCCCTATACCTGGGATGTTTTCCATTATTATTTCATTGAATAGGTTTTCACTTTCTTTTCCTTTTTCTTCCCCTTCTGGAAAACCTATGATTGAACATTTGTGTGCTTAAAGTTGTCTGCTAGCTGTCTCACATTTTCTTTATTTTTTCAAATTCTTTTTTTCTTTTTTTTGTCCACCTGTGTTATTTCAAAAATTCTACTTTTGCGATTAGAAAATCTTTCTTCTGCTTGTTCAAGCCTGTTGCTTAAGCTCTCGATTTTGTTTTTTATTTCCTCAAATGAATCTTTCAGTTCCATGAGTTCTGTTACATTCTTTTTTAAGGTGTTAATCTCTTTGTAAATTTCCTCCTTCGTATCCTGGATATTTTTCTTGTTTCATTGTGTTGTCTAACTGAGTCTTCCCTTATCTCATTGAGTATCCTTAAGATTGTTGCTTGGAACTCCTTTTCAGGCATTTCAATGGCTTCCTGCTGTACAGAGTCTGGTATTTGAGAATTAATGTATTCTTTTGGTGGTGTCATATTTTCTTGGATTGCCTTATTTCTAGTACCTCTATGTGGATGTCTGGTCATCTGGTAGAGCGGTTGCTTTTTCTATTACTCTGGAGTGGGCTTTGAGGAGAGAGACTTCCTCTTCCCTCTTTTTCCAGTCTCCACTGGTGACTCTCCTTGTGTTGATGCAGTCAGGCCACTGTGTGGTGGCTGTGGCTGCTACTGTGGTACGGAGCCACTTTTGTGGTGTTGATGACTGTGGTGGTGGCTGTGGTGGGCAACCCACATGGAAGTGTTGTTTTAGGCATGTTCCTGCTTTCTGCTGGGTGGGGGCACTTCCTACAGCTCCTGCCTGGTACCTTCACTAGGAAAATCTTGATGAACCTCCAGCTCTCTCCCATGGCTTCCTGATGCCAACCCTAGTCCATGGCATTATTTTTCTCTAATTGGCCTCTTTCAGGTTCATTCACTTCTCCTGGAAGTGTCTTAGATACCCAGGGTCTTGACCAGAGCCTATAATCCCCTTTCTCATGTCCCTTCCAGCAGAGCACTATCTGTTTAACATAAATTGTGCCTCAGACATCACTCTGGATGGCCCATCATTCTTCAAGGCATAGACACCTATAAAAGCAGCTATTTGCTCACCTATGTAACATGATTTCACTTTCTATCATAATTGAATGCCCTCCTGAAACTTATAAAGAAAATAGAAAATGAGTGAAATCAGATACACATTGTATTATCTTCACTCCCTGCTCTGAAGTATATCATAGCCACATTGAATATTTAAATTATTCTAGAATCAAAAACAATGACATTTAAATTTTTAAAAACCCTCATATGGGCCTAGCTATTACCATCTCATAGCTTAAAAAACATACCTCACTCATTGGCCCCTTTGATCCTCATAAAATTCCTGTTAAGCCAATCAGTAATCTTAATTTAATAAATGAAGAAACTGGGGATTAGTAAATTGAAGTGATTTTCCCAAGAACATCTAACTAGTGACAGCCAGAATTAGCATCGGATGCAGGTTTGACTCTGAGTCCAATGCTCTCCTCAATGCACCAGTAGCTGTGAGAACATTAAACGACCATTGAGAATGACCTTTGGTTAATGACAAATGTCATAAATGCCAGCAGGTAAAGATCTTGTCTCTTGTTTCACAAAGGTTTATGGACATGGACAAGAAATATGAATTAACTTTTCTCTTGACAGTCTCCATCCATCCCAAACACACATGGTGTGATGGTTCATTTTAGCTGTCAACTTGACTAGATTAAGGAAGACACAGAAAGACACAGATTAAGACGC
Organism: Cynocephalus volans; assembly: GCF_027409185.1. Taxonomy (NCBI): domain Eukaryota; kingdom Metazoa; phylum Chordata; class Mammalia; order Dermoptera; family Cynocephalidae; genus Cynocephalus; species Cynocephalus volans. Next base: position 14,903,671 of record NC_084473.1, read on the forward strand.
AGAAACCTGGTAAAGCAATATTTGGGGGGCGGTGTCTATGAGAATGTTTCCAGTCTGTGGACATCCAAGTTGAGATCCCTCAGACTCTGAGCTCCCAGACTTACACCAGCAGCACCTCTGGCTCGCCCCTCGCTATCAGGCCTTTTTGGCTTTGGACTGAGAATCACATAATCAGCTTCCCTGGTTCTGAGGCTTCCAGACTTGGACTAAGCCACACTATCAGCATCCAGTTTTCAGATGGCCTACCATGGGACTCCTCAACTTTGACAATCGTGTGAGCCAATTCCTATAATAAATCCCTTCTTGTATATTTACATGCATATCCTATTGGTCCTGTCTCTCTGGAGAACCCTGACTAATACAAATAATTTATTTCCAAAGGAATCCTACATTGGAGATGTCAAGAACTCACTCACAGACTAACAAATAAGTGCATCATCAACCTCATGTCATTCCCTTGGTGCAGTAAATACCCTTTAGAAAAAGACTTGCTTGTTTCTTTTTAAAGTTTGCTTTAAAAAAGTCTCCAACTCAAAGCCAAAGATACTTAAACTTGGACTACTAAAAATACTAACATTTACAGAGCCCAGGATGAATCTCTGTGTGGTTGTTACCTTGAACAGGCTCAATAAATAATGCAGGAAATCATTATTAAGACCAAAACTGCGAAGGATATAAGATGTTACCATACCTACAAGCTAGCAAGGTAGCCTGCCACATCAAATAGATACATATGAATATATATATAAGTACATATGATCATATATAAATATATTTATAAATATATATATGAGACAGAGAAAGTGTAAAAAAGAGAGAGAGAGGCTTGCAGGAGTTTGCACCACATGACAAGAGCCCCCAAATTATGAAACTCAGAGCTTAAATAGGAACTTCTGACCCATCCTCCCATCCTTCCCTGTAGAAAAAAAAAAAAAAAAAAAAACTTTATATTTTCCTCTTTAATGCAAACAAATCCTCTCATGAGAGAAGAGGGGAAAGTCTCTAATCTGGAATATAAGCAATTGTCTCTGGAGGAGATGAAAAGGAGTCTCTAGACTTTATTATCTTTGTAATGGAAACAAATGGCTCTTGGAGAAGAGACATTTTCTCTTTATTTTATAGTGGGTCAACTTTTATTGCTCAGAAGGCCTGAACCATGCAGGAACACCAAAACAAACAGGGACAATTGTGTTTTAACTCTAATTAGCCCAGCAAAGAATTATAAACTCAGGAAGCACATTTTAGGACCCAATGATATGAAGTGATGTTTACACCTTATTTGGCCTAAAAATAAAAGAAAATTAAAAATAAAGTGAAAGAGAGCTCCCTACACCCTCACGACGTACACTGTCTGTTTTTGTAAAATTGTTTGCTTAGCCTAAGTGACTCTGTTTTGCCCTCTGCCAGACCTGCAGACTACCCCCGCTTTTGTATGAGAAACCATTGACCTTTTTATAGAAACAAGAAACAATTACACAAAAACAGGAGCCATACACAGTGAGTTATCACATGGAAACAGGAATCACACACAATGAAAACTTGTATGCTTGACTGTTTGAACGGCCTCTGTGACCTAGCACCCTAGCTTGCTTTGTGCACCTGGACAGACCCGTGTGTCAACAGGATGTAGTTTGTGCCTCTTTAAAAACCCTAGAAGACCAAGACTCAGGGCTGCTCTTCTTTGGTTGCTCCTTGGGAGACGGTCACTGGCCAGCTGGAGTGAATAAATTGCCCTTTTCTGCACAAGTGGCGTGTAAGTGCCTTTTTTGTGGGAGGGTGCCTCACAACAAAAGAATCAGAGCCCCTTGATGTGGGGATCTTCTGACCAAGAGGAGTCCACCCTTTATGTGCGTTAGTGAGACTATCACACCTCTGCTGCATCTTCATGAGAGAAAGGGAGACAGCAGGGAACCTCCTCCCCTTACGCCCTCTAAATATCAGGGATATCCTCTGCCATGCCTGACCACTGAAAAGAGGTACACAATGTGAAAGTAAACTCAGCCAAGTCCAAGTAATCAGTCACACTGGTCCTCAAAGTGGAAACAGCTTTGAGCACTGGTCTAGCTCAACTTGATTTCCCAACAATAATGCTAACCCCCAGTGTTTCATGGTGTCACAATTTTGTAAGAAACGTTCACATTCACCACCTTATTTGATACTGATAACAATCCTGTGAAACTGGTGGAGCAGAAGCTACAATTATCCCCACTTCCTAAATGAAAATCAACTGTGGCTCCAAAAGGGTAAATAGCCAACAAGACTACACATAGTTGGCAAATGGCAGAAACAGGATTCGAGCTCATTTTCTGTATGCAGAGTCTGTGATTTTGCACCAATATAACACTGCCTGCTAATGTCTGCACTAGACTCATACAACCATGAGATGTTAAAATCTAATAAAAAGTTTGGCTTTTTCTCGGGTCCTTCAAATCACTAAATGGCAAGTATGCTTATTTTCCAAAGCATTGACTTTTCTCATTACTGTTGTTCCTATTGTTTAAAGAATATTTTTAAAAATCAAGTAATAGTTTTGGCATTGTGGGGCCTAAGCATTTTACCTTGACGTATGAATAAAAGGGTTGAGTTATATTTTATCTTCCTTTATTAACCAAGAATTAATCAATTAATTAATAATGTCAATTGCTGTGCAAGAGTATTCTTAAACATTGCTCTTATGGGTGCAAGTTTGAAATTATTTCTACATGTAATAATTTCTACATATGTCCAAATAAATCAAACTTCATTTCTGAAAATGGGATAAAAACTCTTTCCTTTTCCTAAAACAAAAGTTGTTTTGCAAACATTTTTTTCCTCTCTATTTAAATCCACCTGACTTTTAGTCATTTATCACAGAATTTCATGTATGCACAGGGATGCATTTCATGCAAAAAGCTGCAGTCTTTGAGTACTGTAAGTTTGTCCATCAACTCTGATTATGCGCAGAAGAAAATGCACTTTCTGCATTTTAATAAGCCACAGAATAGTCCAGTCCAAAACATGTAGTTTATTGAAATGGTAATGATTTCATTAATATGTCAAGCCATGTCTAATTCTTTTCAGAGAACGTGAGACAATTTATATTCACTCTGAATGCATAATAAGTAAATACTCCAATTGGCAATATATTAAATAGGTTCTCTACAATCAGGGTCCTGATATAGACATTGTTGCAAAATCATTAGAAATTGTTGTAAAGGAGTATGAATTGATGTATAATGTTGAAATGGTAGAAGACTTTCCTGGTTTATAATTGTACATGAGGTAAATAATTAAGCCAAATTTCAAGGGCTTATTTATCAAAAGTTTTGCATTCACAGCTGCCTATACATTCTGGTTAAAAGTCAAAGCACTTTTAAAAATATCCCTTTATACTTTGTCCCTTGGGACAATGTCTCTGTTAGAGAGTGAATAGAGGGAAAGGAGCTACAGTCAGACAGAAAAAGAACCAGAATTGTGCAGAGACATGGATGTCAAGAGGGATTGATGAGATAACAATGTGATCTGAGGGATTCTGTGCCAGGAAAATTGTAAATATATTATCTTATTTCATCTCAAAACCATCTGTTATGGATTAAATGTTCATGTCCCCCCCAAAATTTTTTATGTGGAAATCAAATCCCAAGTGTGATGGTATTTGCAGGTGGGGACTTTGGGAGTTAATTAGTTCATGACAGCGGATCCCTCATGAGTGGTGTTAGTGCTCTTATAGGAAGAGGCCAGAGAGCTCTTCTACCATGTGGGAATACAACAAGAAGTCGATAGTCTACATCCCACAAGTGAGCCCTCACCAGAACCCAGACATGGTAATGCCTGGATCTTGGACTTCCAGCCTCCAGAACTGTGAAAAATAAATTTCTGTTGTTTATAAACCACAAAGTATATACACCAAGTGTACACACCCAGTATGAACAACTCCTTTGTTATCACAAGCCAAACTGATTAAGACATCATCCTATACAGTTTTTACAATTATCTCTCCATCTTACAGATAAGAAAACTAAGGCTTAGAGGAAACCGTTCAAGGTCATACAGCAACTGTTGCAGAAGTGGAAGATGAACTCATTTCTTTTAACTGCCAAGTCCATGCTCTTCTTCACAGCACCACGCTATTGAAGATGTTCCCAAAGCAACAGAATTTCCAAAGGGAGAAAAGAACAGCAGTTTTAAATGCTCCCAAATGGTTAAAGATAATGAAGGCAAGACTTGATTTGAAAGTTATGAAATTACCAATAATGTCTTCAAGAGCAGGTGCATAGAATTTGTAATGAGGGGATCCTATTGCCAAGGGCGACGTGAGGAATAAATGGAAGCAAGTGCTCCAGCTGCTCCTTCAAGAAGTGAGCTGGGAAGGCAAGAATAGATGCAACAGGAGCTGGAGGCGTCGCAGGGTTGGAAGAAGCTTGCTTCGGGCTGGAAGTGGGACGGCTCAGAGAGGGATTGAAGATGAAAGCAAGGGCAGAGATTATGGATGGAGCCAGATCCCAGAGGAAGGACAAAGGCCCTGGTGTAGATGTTGGCCTTGAAGATAAGAGGTCAGGTCAGAAGAGCAATGTTACTCAAAACACAGGGGAGTCTGAGACGGAGGGGAAAGAAGAGAGAGGACTCCATTCCTGAGAGCAAGGGTGAAAGGAGTAGGTTGGGAACAAAAGAGAATGTAGACTTTGTCTGTCTTGACTTGGAGTCCTCAGAGCTAAGATAGGAGAAGAGGCTGTCCTGGGTAAAATGACTGCTAGATGGTGTCTCCTTCATGTTAAACAAAACTTGTTGACATGGGCTGGAGAGAGAGCACTACAATTCTGTTAGCATTGTATTCAGAAACTGTGGAACTCTAAAGCAGAAGGATGTGTTTAAAGTCTTTAACAGATTAAAATCAGCCAGCACTTACCCAGCACTTACACTGCACCAGGCTCTGGACAAAAAGCTGGCAATACAGAGATGAATAAGACAGCGCCTCAGGAGGAAAGCAGAGTCCAGCAGGAGAGACCAAGGTGTACATAACTCTAACTGCGATGAGTGCTGTAGGAGAGGTACACCAAAGCAGAACGAACGTGGAGGAGGATGTAACTTTACATCACCTCCAGGACCTGCTGTTTAGGAGGAGTTACATTATTATGTGTTGTTGACTGAATGAATTAATTCTGCCAATGGGAGGGATCTAGAGAGGAAATAACAAGTGACCTAGGTCTTGAAGGATACATAGCATACATCCAGGCAGAGGTCAGGATGCGGGCACCAACTGCGTCCAATCTGGTCAGGAAGGCCTTTGGGGGCCCATCCTAGAGCTAATTTAAGCATTCACTCTCCTTAGCACTGACTGAAGGACACAAAAACTTTTTGGAAAAAGCAGATCTGAGCTCACAGGCCTAGAGAGACATGCAGTGGTTCAGTTCCTGATTGTCATTACCCACTGTAAGCCCTCTGGACAGCACACAGATTGGAAACACTGAATTCCTAAGGACCATAGGCTTGCCTTCTAACAGAGATTATTCTGAAGCTCTCAGGTCATGTAGAAAGAGGAGACAATTTTCATTTAGGAGCACTGGGTCTGAGTCCCAGTTTAGTCACTGACCATCTGAGTGATCTTGAGGGTTCAGGTTCCCCAGGAAGCGGACTCTGAAATGGAGAGTGTAGGCAGATGGTTTATCATGGACGGCTCTTGGCAGCATCACCCCAAGAAGGGAAGGAAGGGAGGGAAGCAGGATGGGACAGAGGGAGGAGCTGAACCACTGTGCAGGGGTCTCAGCTGTGAGGTGTCAACAGCTAATATGTCTGGCTGCTGGGGAATGGGTGCCTTGGGCCTGCAGAGGCAGATAAGGGTGATGCACCCCAATACCCACTGTAAGGGAGACAATAATAGCTTCCTCGTCCAGATGCTATGAGGATTAGACGAACTAATGTTTGCAAAGGGTCTGCCATACAGTTAGTACTCAATAAATAGTAAGCTCCTTTTCCCTTTTCTTTTCCTCTTAATAACCAACTCCTGCCACCTTCACTAGCATCTAGAACAGTGATGTTGAAAGGTGTTGTCAATAATCTCACTAGCCTCAATGGGGGAAAGTTACTGTCCACTGCAGGTTCTAGGTCCTACTACTTACTTGACCTTTCCAATTAGATTTACAGTAGGCATCCCAAACTTCTAACATACCCCCCAAAGGGAACCCTTTATTTATTCCCCAACCAACCCATTCCTCACGCAGTCTTTCCTACTAATAAAATGGATCCATTATCCATCAAGCTGCTGAAGCAAAAACCTAAGATTCCTCCTTGAGTCCCATCTTTGCCTTTCAGTTTCCTCCACATCCAATCCATCAGAAGATCTGTAACCTCCAAGATGTATCTGTCCCTTTCTCCCATCTCTGCCATCACCCCTGAGTCCCAGGCACCGTCATCCCCTGCCTGGGTTATTATGGGCCCTGCTTCCATTCTCACATAACATATCAATTCTCATATCACTGAGAGTGATCTTTTTAATAATTTTAGAATGTTTTGATTTTTTAAGTCTTTTTAGTTTCTCATACACATACACATACATAATTTTATGTGAATGAGATTATATATGTGTGTGTGTGTATATATATGTATATGCTTTTCTAGTCTTTTCTTCTGTTTCTTTTTTGTTTGGTTCCCCACCTTTCCCCTCCACTTACATTAACCTCCCCACTCCCCAAACACGGTAGCCCATCTTGATAAGCTATGTTTCTTCATGTCTGCACCTGTTATTATTTTTCTGTTATTTCAATTCTATAGATATATATATATGTGAATATACATATATCCGTATGCACATAGAAGACGACATTTTTGTCAGTTTGAGTCACAAAAATGAAAGCCTATTTCTGCATCTTGCTTTTCTCACACAACACTAGTTATGGGAGGTCCATCAAGTTGACTAAATAGCTAATCCATTCTTTTAAAGACTGCATCGTATTCTGCGGTATGTGTGCAAATTTATTCAGTTATTTCTTTACTGATGGGTAGTCCACTTTGTTTCCAGTTCTGTTTTTTTGTTTGTTTGTCTTATTTTGCCACTGTGAATAATTTCCCATGAATCATCCTCATCCATGAATCCTTACATCTTGGGAATTTCATCTCTGTGAGAAAGATCACCTGGATTAGGTCTGCTGGGACAAGGGACATAGGAGTTTTCATTTTAATAGATCTTGCCCATTGCTTTATTAAAAGGTAACTTTTCACATTTCCTCAACCTAAAATGGAAAGTACTATTTTTCTTTCATCCCTGCCAACTATGGATTTTATACTCATATACTCCATTAAATTTTGCCAATCAGTGGGTGGAAAATTATACCTCATTGTGATTTTAATTTCCATTGGCTTAACTGAGTTAATTTAAATGCCATTAAGTGTGTTTATTGGCCATTGGTGTTTGCTTTCCTCTGAATTGGAAATTTATGTCTTTTGTCCATTTTCTTAATGGTTGTTTGTCTCCTTGTCAACTTGTAAGAGATCTTTGGATATTTAAAATATTCATGCTTTGTTCATTATCTTCAACAATAATATTTACCAAAGCATTATTCTTGGTAATTGACTTTATTTATAAGGCTTCTTATATGTGAAAAATTTTTATTTTTATATGTTCAAATATGTCCACATTCTTACATAGCTTTTGGGTTTGCAGTTTTAGTTAAAAAGGTATTCACAACTCCTATATTATACATGTGGTGCTATAGAGTTTCCTGTAGTTAACTCTTTTATTTATCTGGAATGTATTTTTATATATGATAAAGAATAAATTATGGCTTCAGATGGGTGTCTACCTTTATTTTCTTTCAAATGAATAACTGGTTGCACCAGCACCACTTCCTAAATATTAAAGTGTTGCATGTATTGGGATATATTTATGAGTTCTCTATTTTGTGTCCCCTTATCTATTTTTCCATCCATAACCTAACTCCATATTGACTTGATTACAGTGGCTTTGTGGTGTGATGATATCTGGTAACACAAATCTCCACTTCCTCTTCTTTTTATGCTTGTCTTGGATATTTTCTCTCAGGCTCTTATTCTTCCACATAAACTTTATGATCATTATCTCAATCCCCTCTGCCTCAAAAATGGGGAATTGTAATTGGCATGGCATTAAAATTTAACATTACTTTATAGTGACGTATAAGTGTGTGATAGGAAGTGCTCCACTTTTTGTTCTGCACATCTAAGAACAATGTATATTTGGGGTTCAGAATGATTTTACATCTTTAAATAAGATTGTTATAGTTGTCTTCATATAGATTTATTGCCCTTTTTGTATTATTTACTCTTCAGTACTTTAGATTTTTCAGTATGGTAAATAAATTTTTGTCCAAATTAAATGAGAGAAGAGTCATTAATTCTGTGTGTGTGTGTGCTATGTTGGGATTTTTATTGAGGTAAAATTCACATAATATAAAATTTACTATTTTAATGATTTTAAAGTGAACAATTCAGCGGCATTCAGTACACTCATGATGTGGCACAACCACTGCCTCTATTTAGTTCCAAAACATTTTCATCACCCCAAACAGAAACCCTGTACCCATTGAGAAGTCACCCTCCCCTTCCGTCTGTCCCTGTCCCTGTCTTATGGATTCGCCTACTCTGGATATTTCCTATGAATGAAGTCATACAATGTGTGACCTTTTGTATCTGTCTTCTTTCATTTAGCATTTTTTTTCTTATAAAATATATTTAATGTATTTAAACATACTTCTATAATTGTTATCGATTATACATGTTTGTGGGGTACAAAGTTGACTATCAACACTTTTGTAAAGCATGTGATAATCATATCAGAATAATTAAGATATTCATCATTACAAAACGTAATCACTCTTCATGTCCATTAGCCAGCCAATTCCTCACTAACCCCGCTCCTACTCCCCCTTTCCCACGTCTAGTATCCACAGTTCTGTTCTCTCCTTTCGCAAGTTCAACATATTATTGCGATTGTTGTTTCTTTAATTTTTGTAGATAGCTCCAATATCCAGCCACTTTACCATATTCTCTTAAAAATCATAGTAGTTTTCCTGGCTTCTCTTGGGTTTTCTAGCATAAAATGTGTCATAAGCTAAGTTTTATTTTTTTCTTACAAATGTTTATAGCAGTTATTTAAATTTTTTTGTGTTTTGCATTTACTGAAACTTCCCTGGCCATGTTAAATAATGAAGGGAATAGCAGCCATCCTATATAATTTCTGATTTTAACTGAAAATTTTTTTTTACATTTAGAGTAATGTTTACTACTGATTTTTTTAGTTGTTGATATTCCTGTTGTTGTTGTACTTAGTCTTTACCATATTTAAGAAGTTTTATTTGGTCCCTATTTTTTGAGTTGTTATTAGGGTTTGCTGCTGAATTTTATCAAATGCCTTCTCAGCATTTATTACAACCATGCAGGTGTTCTTCTTCAGGTTGTTCCTATAATGGTTAATATTTACATATTTCATTGATGTTAAACCTTAGTTTTACTGGAAATCAACTCTATCTCATCATCACATCTTGTTCTTTTGATACACTGCTGAAACCTATTGACGAATATTTAGAATTTCTGTATGTGTATCCATGAATGTATCCATGAATGTTGTTTTATAGTTTTGTCAAACCACTTCCACAGAGGAAACCTGAAAGATAATTAAAGGACTACCATTGGAAAAGTCATCAGGAACTGATGGGATCACTGCTGCATTACATCTAACCTTTAAATAACAGATAATTGTAAATGCATTGCTTTCTAACCCAGTGGTTTTCAAGCTTTGGTATGACTAAGGATCATCTAGGGAAGTTTGTGAAAAAAATCCAGAGGCCCAGACCCTGCCATACTTCAAAGTCAGGGTCTCTGTATTCTTTTCAGTTTTCCAAGTGATTCTGACACATAACAAAATTTAAGAACTATTGTTCTAAAATGTTTAGAAAGCTACCAATTCATTTTATGAAGCCAAAACAACTTTAATATCAATATAGGATAAAGCTAGGGCATTTTTATCTTTTGAAAAGTAAAATCTGATTGTGCCATTCTATCACATTGAAATAAAACCTGAATTCCATACTTTCACCTATGAGACCCTCTGTAAACTAGCATGCCATGTTCCTCTGTCATCACCTGCTCTCTAAGACACAGCTTTTCTACCCTCAAACCCAACAAGCTCAATCTGCCTTCGGGCCTGTGAGGTTTCTCCCCCCGACAAAACCCTTTCTCCAGATGCTGACGTGTCCACTCCTTCTTGACATTCCAGTATCAACCTAAGGACAAGCAAGTCCTTCCCTAACAGTGGTTCTAAAGTGGGTCCTAATCTCTATCACATTATCTGGCTTTACAGTTTTAGAGTACTTATCACTACCTGGTGTTTTCTTTTTTTATGTACGTGCCCATTAGTTAATTCTCTCTCTCTCTCTCTCTCTCTCTCTCCATCTCTCTCTCTTTCTCTGTCTGTCTCTGTCTCTCTCTCCTACCAGAATATAAAAGCCATAACAGCAAGAAACTCATCCGTCTTATTTACCAGTAAACTCCCAACACCTAGAATAACGCCTGACACATTGAGTAAATGAATGTACCCCCTTATTAGTCAGCAAACTTCTAAAAGATACAGCTTAGTCTGGTTCATATCTGTAGCCCCAGAGCCTGGTATATAGCATGTGTTCAGGAAACATGGGCTAAATGAAGAAAGGAATGCTTGTTGGATTTTACTCAGCACTGAAAGAAAAAGCATTGCTGATTTTTAAGTACTACTTTTAAAGACTGTAGTGAACTCTCTAAGAAAAGAAGGTGAGACTGGCCTGAGGGCCTGAGGAAGAAGGTCCCACTAGGAGGGTCTAGCCACAAATTCTAATCAAAGTGCCTTCTCTCAGAGCTGTGACTACCCTCAGAACTGTAATTGCATTATAAATCTCATACTGAAATGAACCATAACTGGTCATCTGGTACTGACTTTCTGCCTTCAGGCAGGTTCACCATCGTTATCCTTACTTTATAGATGAAGCTTGTTAGTAACAAAGGAAGAGAGGGACCTTGAGATCAGCAAGAAGAAAAAAAAATGAGATGAAATACAGAAGGCAAACTAGAGTAGTTTCAGCAAATTCTTGGGAGTAATAAAAAAATCTGAAAAAAAAAAATTATCAAACCCTGAAAGTTCACTCCTGGATGTGTCGCAGTGAGAAGTGCATGAGAAAGGCTGGCATTGTCTGGTTAGAATATGCTGGTATGTTTTAGTGTTCTTGTGTGTTCTAGTAAGGTATCGCAGGTGATATAGCACACAGGGTTGGGGGGTGGGGCCGGAGATGGGAAAGAGGAGTCGGTAGGAAAGGAGTACGGAGACAGCAGACCTTTGTGTTCGTGGAGCGCACTCAAGAATAAATGCCACAAATGCCACACTCAGTGAAAGGGATGAGTTGCCACATATATTCCCCTTGTGTTTTATAGACACCAGAGGAAGAAGACCAGAGAGGGTAAATGACTGCACCAAGGCCACAGAGATAAAGATGGAGAGGAAGGTGGCAGCGTGCAGATCTGTCTTTAAGTCTAGCTCTGCCACTCAGTGCCTAACAGACTTTGGCTGGTGCCTTTACCACTGTTATCTGTCAAATAAAGGGGAAAGGAAAACGTAAGGGGAAGGGGAAGGAGGTACGAGATGCTTTCAATCCAGACTCTCAAGTCCAATATCTGCAGAGTTTTCTCAAATGAGAGCTGAGAGCTCAAGAAAGATACTGCTCAAAAGAATCCATTCTTCAAAAATGTTAGTAATTTAGTCTTCCAAAAGACAACCTTTTTAACATGGAAAAAATATTCAGGCTCCCAGCTCACCAGGGAGGAAAGTCTTCATCATGCTGTTTCTGCTCTTAATTAATTTAAACAGCTGTCTGTTGTCTTCAGAAAATCATCTTCTGGGGAACTGGGGAAGTTGATTTTTAAGCATAATTTTTTCCACAAAAATTACACAGAAGGTCTTAGCAATGACAATGCAGGACATATACTGAAACAGCTAGAAGTTCAGGGTGATGGAGCATATGATGGTCAAGGGAGAGTGGAACGGATGGAGGGATAGAGAGGTGGAATGGAGTTAGAACTACGTAGACCACAGTAAGGCACCAGGTTAAAGCACTGGAGCTTTGTAACCAGAGGAATGACAGATAGAGATTCAAGCATGGTAAATCTAAATAATGAAGACTCTGAGACACACTACAACATACTCTTAATACTGATAAACTGCCTAGGCACAGAAGTTCCTTTAATCCAACCTGGCCTTCGTGATAGAGTCCCTTCCAGATGCTACTGCCAAGAAGGGAGGGTGAAGCAGGTGTGGGAACCCCTTCTCTTTGCCAGGATGGCAGGGAAGGGGAGAGTGGCAACGCTTGTGTGGGGGGTTTACATGTGATACTCCAGCCTATGCCCTGACCTTTTCCACCTCTGCTTTTCTGATATGTAATAGTCATTAATACAGCTTTTGGCATTTCATGCTCTGTAGCAGGGCTTCTCAGCACTATTGACATTTTGGGTCAGATGATTCTTTGCTGTGGGGGATGTCCTGTGCATGGAAGGCTGTTTAGCAGCATCCCTGGCCTCTACTCACTAGATAAAAATAACACCCCCTCTCCTTCCAGTTATGACAACCAAAATGTCTCCAGACATTGCAGATTTTCTCTAGTTGAGAAACATTGCTAGAGACTGTGTGTGTCAAACTGGCCTCTCAAGGTACGATGTAAGATCCCTGGGGAGAGGGACCATGTCATGTTCTCCTTTGTCCCTGACACTGCATCAGGACCGTAGTTTTAAGTCTCATATCTGCCAATAAGTCTCCACTCCATCATTCAATTACAAATAAAAAGGGAGAATGTATAATCTCTAAATGTGTCTATATAACATGTAGATTCTAGAGCAATATACAAATCAATGGCAATCAAAAAGTATAAAGAATGTTATAGAGTTTGTGATAATTGCCATGCGATTGGGAGCTACAAGGATTATGAGCAACCAGTGATCTCGTGTAATTAACTGCCAGCTCTAAAACTAAATAGCTGTGTGATCTTGGATAAGTTGTTTAGCATTTCTGGGCCTAAGTATTCTCATTTTGGAAGTGAAGGATTTAAGAACCATAATCTTGAAGTTTCCACAGTCTGTGATCTAAGTCACAGTAAAGCTGCACTATATTTTTAGTGGATATTACATCTTAGTTTTGGCTGAGCGCCAAAATAATGAATGCCGGCTACTACCACAGTCCTCATTGAGGTAGAAGACCCTTGGCTGATTGCCCATCTCTGGCCTATACCTGATGTTGAATAAAGGCCAAGAAGGAAAGCTGGAGAGAGAGGATTCTGGAGAAACTGATGGTGTTCTATAGTTTCATCTCTTCTTCTCAACTCCAGCCTCATGAAAGAGGCTTCAAGACCACTCGGAGACAATGGAATACTACTCAGCTATTTAAAAAAATGATGACGTGTCATTTGCAGCAACATGTATGAAACTGGAAACCATCATGTTGAGTAAAGTAGGTCAAGCACAGAAAGAAAAATACCAAATTTTAGCACTTATATGTGGATTCTAAAAAAAAAAAAAAAAGGTTCTCATAGAAGTAGAGAGAAGAATAGTTACCAGAGGCCAGGAGGGGAGGGAGGTGGGGAGAGGTGGTGAACTAATGGGTACAAAACTATGCAACCTATCCTAAATGAATCATTGTGCAGCATATGTCTGTACTGAAACAACACACTGTATCCCCCAAAATATGTACAAATAAGTGTTAACATTTTTTTAAAATGTGTACCATGTTTGTAAAGATGGTGTTAATATAGGATATTTTAAATAGCAGATTACAAAGTATATTCATTATTCTTGCTATTTTAAAGAAGATACCTCTATAAGTGTGCATATATATCTATATATACACACATCTATATATATCTAAAAGATATCCTATATATACCTATATATAGAAGATATAGATATAGATGTTACTTTAAGGAAGATACCTATAAACCATAATGACACAATTTTTATCACTGGCTTTAACAAAAAAGAAAAGACCACTAGGACAGGTTGTCCCACATTTCCAGAGTTTGTTGGACACAGCTCAATCATGCCTGAGAAATCTAAAAGGCAGGGCCTATGGCTGACTAGCTGCTCAGGCAGCACCATTGCAAGAAGAGAGGCTGTTGCCCTGGGCCAGCATGTGTATACAAAAATCCTCATGGCAAAAGACATGTGACTACATGGGAGTCCAGTGAGAGAGAACTGGCTGGAGATTATCCTAGATTCTGCCAAGTAGGACTTCCTGGAAGTCCAAGGAGACCTCAGCTGGAAGAATCTAGAAGTGTACCCTGGATGGCCAGGGGCTGCAGTACAAGTGTTGAGTAACAAGCCAGAGAAGGAGGAGAGAGGGAATACCTGGCATACACAGTGCAGATCTAAATGGGCTACGAAGGAAAAGAATGGAGTTGTTTCCTGATCACACCCTAAAAGCCTCAGTGGTTAAGCTAGTCCTGTTTACTCAGTCATTACTCTTCTCCTGGAATCCAGCCTTGTTAGGGACTGAATGTTTGTAATGAAGGCAGAAATCGGCACCACCAAGTGGATGCTGCTCTAACAAAATATCTAAAAATATGAAAGTGACTTTGGAACTGGGTAATGGGTACAGGTTGGAAGAGTTTTGAGGTGCAGGCTAGAAGAAGCTGAGATTGTTGTGAAGAGACTTTTGAAGACCATTATGAGGTCTCAGATAGAAATGAAGAATTCATAATTAGACAATAGAGAAAAGGCAATCCTTGTTATAATGTGGCAAAGAACTTGGCTGAATTGTGTTCATATTCTATTGTCTTCTGGAAGGTAGAACTTGCAAGTGATGAAATTGGATATTTAGCTGAGGAGATTTCTAAGTGTTGAAGGAGCAGCTTTGTATTAGTCCCTTTCTGTTGCTTATAACAAAATACCTGGAACTGGGTAATTTATAAAGAAAATGTCCAAAGTCCAAGTAACACATCTGGTGAGGATCTTGGGGGTGGCAACAGTGATGTGGGGTGTCACATTGTGAAATGGCAGAGCAGAGAGAGAAACAGTCTCCTCTCTCTTCTTTTAAAGCTCTCAGAACCACACCCCTGACCACCATTTTTAATCCATTTACTATGGCATGGTGCTACAATCTTATCACCTCTTCAAGGCTCCACCTTTCAATTACCATAGTAGGATTTCCCACCCTCTCAATAGTCACAGTGGGGGCTAAATTTCTAATGCATGAAACTTGAGGGACACAATTCAAGCTTCAGGGAATTTTGGGGGGACATAATTCAATCCACTACATTCTGCCCCTGGTCCCCCCAAACTCAAGTCCTTTTCACATGCGAACACATTCATTTCATTCCCAAAGTCTTAACTTGTTTCAACTCAAAAGTCCAAAGTTCAAAGTCCCATCTGTGAAGTCAAAACAAGTTGTCTACTTTCAAGATACAGTGATGGGACAAACATAGGGTACCTATTTCCATTTCAAAAGGGAGAAATAGGCCAAAAGAAAGGGGTAACAGGTCCCAAAGAAGTCTAAAACCCATCAGGGCAGGGATTAGATCTCAAAGCTGGTGAATCACTTACCTTGACTCCATGTTCCACATCCTCTGCACACTGGTGCACAGGTTGGGTCCGCCAGTCCTTGAACAGCTCCACTTCTATGGCTTTCCTGGTCTGAGGCCATACTTTAGCTCTCACAGGCTGGTGTTGCACACTGGTAGCTCCAAAATTCTGGGATCTCCATGGCAGTCCCACTCTCATGGCTCCATCAGACGTGGTGCTGTTGGGGTATCTCTGCCATAACTCTGACTCCACATTTACGCTCAGCATTGCTCTAGTAGAGGTTGTCTGTGATGACTCTGCCCCTGAGACAGATCTCTTCCTGGGCCCCAGGCTTTTCCACACATGCTTTGAAATCAGGGTGGGGTCTCCCAAGCTTCCACAGCTCTGACATTTTTCTAGGAGGCTGAAGATTTAACACCGTGTGGATGCCACCAAGGTTTCTGGCTTGTATCTTCCAAAGCTGCAGGTCCAGCCACATCTGCAGCCAACTTAGCCACAGCTGGAGTAGCCAAAGCAGCTGGGGCACTGGTACAGGGAGCAGCATCCCATGGTGGCCGTGGGCAGTGAGCCCATGGAGAGCACCTCAAGCCTGTTCCCTGAAACCATTCTATTTACATAAGCCTTTGGGCCTGAAATGGAAGGGTTGGCCCCAGAGGCTTCTGCAATGTCTTCAGGGTCTTTTTCCCCTTCTCTTGATAATCCCTTACATTTGTACTAATGTTCTTAGCACCATTGCATTTTTTTTCTGAAACTGCTCTCTACTTCTCTACCATATGGCCAGGCTGCAAATTTTCCAAATCTTTACGCTCTCCTTCTCTTTTAAATTCTGGCTTTACATCATGCCTTTGCCACCATAAGTCAGCACAGGCTGTTAGAAGTAGATATGCAGCTTCCTTAATGCTTTGCTGCTTAGAAATTTCTTCTGCTAAATACTCTGGTTCCAAGTTCCGAAGTTCCAACTTCCACAAAGTCCTAGGACATGGACAGAATGCAGCCAAGTTCCTTGCAAGGGTGATCTTTGTCCCAGTTTCCAATAAGTCCCTTCTCATTTATATCTGTGACCTCTTTAGAATGGTCTTTACATATATATATATTATATATATATATATGTAAGCATTCTGCTTACCACCATTTAACCAGCCTCTAACACATTCCAAACTTTCCCTGTTTTTCTTGTCTTCTAAACTTTCACCAGCACCTTGGTTGGTTTTCTGGTCCATTCCTCCAGATTCCTCCAGCCTCTCCTCAACACCCAATTTCAAAGCCACTTCCACTTCCCCACTTCTCTGGTGCCAATTTTCTATCAGCATTCTGCCTGATTGCTTGTAGTAATATACAAGAAGAGAGAAATAACTTGAAGACAGAATTATTAAGCAAAAGGGAACTAGAACTTAAATACTGAAGAAATTCTCAGCCTATCCATATTGCAAAAAAATGAGAAAGCATGTTTGGAAGAGAACATGGTGTGACCAGGAGACTCTTGGATAAGGAGATTAGTATGGGTGTGAACCACGGACTTAATCAGCTATCTCAGCGGAAACTTGCCAGTTTGAACTGAAGCGGGAGAAGATGGAAAGAAATAAGAAAAGTTTTTTTGTATCAGACAGCAATGACCCATGAAACCACAGAGCTATTCAGCTACAAACATGCTTTATTTTTCAAGACAATAGAAAAATGGCCCTGAAGGTGATTCAGAGATCACTAGGGCTGTCTCCTGGGTTTCCAAGGTTGAGAGGTATTTCCTCATTTTCAATAGATCAGCCAACCTCTGCTCAAAGCCAGGGGGCTGGGCTGCCCAAAATCTTTGGGCAGCACCCTGGGGGCAAGACTCCTGCCTGAAAGAGCTTTGAAAAATGGACCCCAGTGGGTCTGGAGGATGGAGCAGCCACCTCAGTGGTCCTGGAGGGTAGAGCATCAAGCTAAAGACTATTAATTTTGAGACATAAAGTTTAACGTTATTTGTCCTGTTAGATTTGGGACTTACTTGGGACCAGTCACTGATTTCTTCTTTCCCATTTTCCCTTTTGGAATGGAAGTGTCTATCCTATGCCGGTCCTATACATGAATTTTGGAGGCCAGGTGTAGAATGTTATAAACTAAATGTGTTCCCCCAAAATGCATATGTTGACATATAATCCCTGGTGTAATGGCGTTAGGAGGTGGAGCCTTTGAGAGTTAATTAGTTTGTGAGCATGGAGCCTTCATGAATGGATTAGTGCTCTTATGAAAAGAAACAGGAGAAAGCGTTCTTCCTCTCTCTGCTCTTTCTGACATGTGAGGTTATAACACGAATTCAGCAATTCGCAGCTCAGAAGAGGGCCTTCACCATAATCTAACCATTCCAGCACCCAGATCTTGGACTTCCAGCCTCCAGAACTGTGAAAAATAAATTTATTTTGTTTATAAGCAACCCAGAACACCAGTCTAAACCAAGACAAGCCTCAAGAACAAGAAAAAAATTCCACTGCAGTGAATGTCCTTCAAAACAACTTCCAAACTCAAAACAACTTCCAGATTTGAGCCTATACATTGCTCATCTCAGAAATATGAGTTTGAACTCATATGTGCCAGTGGACTAACTCCCGGATCATTTTTTTTTTCCTTTTATTCAAGTAATGCATGAATACATGTACTTGTTAAAAATTCAGGCAATATTGATTAAACAGAATACTATAGTTTCCTTTGACCACTCTGTAATCCCAGCCCTTCCTCAGAGAAAAACACTGTCAATAATTTGATTGTTTCTGTCCCATTTTTTCCCTGTGCATTTACATAGACACAGAAACCAAAAGCTTTGTTTTACGGGTGTTGTTTTTGGGGGGTTTTTTTTAGCATAAATTATACATTGTTCTATATTTTACTTTTTCATTTAATAACATTACTCCATGATCTTCTGTGTCCACATGTATATATCTAATTAATTTTCTTTTTTTAATTGATTTATAGTACTTTATAGTATAATTGCACCAGAGCTTGAATTCCCCTGCTAATTAGTACTTAGGGTTTCCCCCCCTGTTTTTCACTTACAAATAATTCTGCACTGAAAATTTTTGTAAATGTTTTATAATGTACATATATAAAGGTTTTCTTAGAGTAAATACTGAAAAGTGAGATTGTTGATTTTAAAATGTATACACATTTTAAAATTAGGTAGAAATTTCGAAATTGTCTTCTAAAGATCCAACTTATATTCCCACAACAGAACATGAGAGGAGCTACTTTTCCTTACCTTTTCTAATACTTGATAGTATCAATATTTTATGTTTTTCCAATACGTTGTATTTTTTTAAATGATATCTTATTGTTGCTTTAGTTTTCATCTTCCTGATTGCCAGTGGCCTTGAGTCTTATTTATCCTTGTGCCTGGCAGAGTCACTGGTGTGAAACCAATACTAGTAAGTATTCTTATAAGGTTTCCCAAACACAATTCCAAGAACAAAAACCATTTACTAGGTGATATGCTAGGATGTGTACTGGACAGTTTATATGTATAACCTCATTAATTCCCTCAACTGTTCTCTGAAGTATTTATATTTTCCATTCCATTTTATAATGAAGAGACAGAAGCCCTTCAAGGGAAAGTAAATCCCTCAAGGTCAAATAGATAATATGACAATATAAAATTCCAGCTCAGGCCTGATTCCAGATACTAAGTCACATTCCACCTTGTCACCCCCATATCTTGATTCAGCACCTTCTCAGAGCAAGGAGCTACAGGAGGTCTCAAGATCATTAATGCTGTACCCACTTCAGGCCTAACTGGGGAGACCTGGCATAAGCCCAGAGGTTCAGTGCAGAGTGATCTTTGCTCAGAGAGGTTATGAGTTGTCCAAGAGCACACAGCTGGCAGATGTAGAAGACACTGTGTCCAAGGCAGGGCCTGGGTAGGAGAGACAATTGGAATGCTGAGGGAAGTCCCTGTAGGCTGGCCAAACAAGGAAGATTCTAAAAAAGGCAGAACTTGACTGTGGCCTAGGCTATGGGCAGACTCATGGGGTGGGGGAAGCAGGAGGAGAAAGCACAATGAATCAATTTGATGCCTTCAAATGTCATCACCAAAGGGACAGAAATATCAGTATTTTTCTGGCACTCAGATTCACAAAAGTAAAGGATAATTGGACAATGCAGAACAGAAATTGGTGCTTTGTTCTTCTCTGTGGGAAGTGTGGCAATCCCTCTCCTTCCTCCACTACCTCTAAAGTTTCTGGAACCCCACCGTGATCTCACACTCAAGATGCCTCATTTCTAAAAGCTGGCCTGAGAGTGAAAGGCCAGAGTGGGGCAGGCCATTATGGGAACCCCCAGTTCTAACTTGCATGGGCATAGGGAGCAAATCTTGTGCTTCTCTGTATGTCCTTATCCCGTGACCACCCTGTCTCCACTTACAAGGCCTAGCACCACTGCTGCCAACATCTTCAGAGCACTGTACAGGTTACAAAATTGCTCTCTGGTCAGGGGGGAATGCAGTTTATCTGAAACCTGGAACTTTTACAGTTCAATGGCACCTTCTATTAGAAAAAGAATACAAAATAACAAAATTAAAATTAAGTGAATAATTATTTGGAAATGAAAATAAATTGTTTATAAATTACAAAATGTCAAAAGCAGGCACATATGGTAAATATTATAAAATCTAGAAAACAACCTAGTCTCTATTTTTAATTATCTGCCTGATATACTGCTATATTTTTTTTCTACAATTTTGTGGCTATACACTCTTTGATCCTCTTTTTATATGATAATGAGTTGTTATACCTATTTATATAGAAACAATAAAAAATTAATTCAGTCTTTCCTCCAGCATGATTGATTAAAGCTTGTTTTTTAGTAGTAGTATCTTGGATGCATTAAACATGTGACATTACACACAGACACACATGCTCATTATAGATAGTACTATAGTAGCAATTGTCCCCTCAGTGAGGCTGTGGCCTGGTCCCTCAGCTCAGATATGCCCTACAAATGCAAGTATTCGGAGAAATTCTATTTCACATGATTCCCATCAAGCAACAAAAGTATGGTGGGTTTATAACTGTACATGTATGTCATTGACTATACTCTCAACAAGTGAGAATTTCCATTTCACCCTTAGATGAGAACTACACATCTTCCTTAGGTTCCTGCACATCTCATGATTGGAAGAGGTGCCCACAGACTAGCCCTGGCCCTGTGCACTTCCCACCTTGTGTCTCCTGCACCATCCACAGACATCTGATGCCTGCTCCCATCGGACATGTCACATTGATACATGACCTCTGACCCTACACATTTGTGTCATGATACAAAATGAGTCAGTACAGTGAACAGTAGAGGGATTTCTGGAAGCCCTTCCTCCCCTAGGACACATAGCAATAACTTAACTATCCCCAAGAGTGACTTAGACCGCGTGAATATATTCCACTGAGCCCAAGCAAATCAAGTCTCCTTTAGGCAATCCCAGAAAAGCCCACGCCACTCCATGCCACCTGGCCCGAGGGGAGGTGTGGATGAGGGGAAGTCAGAGTAGAAAGAGACAACGGTCTTAACCAATTACAGATGCAATATCTTACTTTTGCAAACTTTACAAAAGGATATGATTATGGGAACACATAGGTGGTGAGGGGCCCTGAAGCATCATCTTCCTTAGCCTTGTGCTAAATCCGTCTCTGCTCTGGCTCCTGATGTAGTCCTTGTTCCATAGAATACACAGTCAAGAAATACTGTAACATCCACTGATCTCTCGTGAAAATAGAAATAGTAGGAGCTGAAAACCTCAATTTGAATACCCTGACTCTGACTAGCCAGTGTCTTTGGACAAGAGACTTAGCTGCACTTGAAACTTAGTGTCCTAATCTACAATGGGAGCAATGATGCCAATCTCACAAGGCCACGCGGGCTAAACGAGATTGTGTACGTGAAAACGCCCGACACAAAGTTGGGGTGCTGTCAGTGTTGCTGCTGTTGTACCCTGAATATGGAAAATGGGGCCGTCTGAAAGCCAGGCCCCAGCTTTCTGTGCTAACAACCTCCAATGTGTTTTCAGCTTAGAAACACTCCAGGATTCAAAATCCCCACAGAAAAAAAGTCAGGGGAGGATTTAAAGAAATAGTTACAAATGATTTTTTGCAGGCTAATCTGTGGCTCTGTGTTGGTCAAAGAAGATTAAAGGCTCCCAGAAATTCAAAGCCTGATTAGTTCAAATCCTATCCCAGGAGCCGAGAGGGGAGGGTGCCACGGCTCAATATTCTGTGCACAAGCCAGGATTTTTTTAGATAAGCATTTCAGGAAGCTACCAGAAGGTGAATGGTTTCCAGAAAGCTGTGACTTTAAAACAAATGCACTAAAGCACAGGGAGCTGAGCTCTGTTCACAACCTCCAGACCCAGAGGCCCCTCCCTGAGGCTGTGGCCTGTCCCTGCCTCAGCTCAGACACCCCAGCAGCTGCTGGAAACCAATTCCTTCCTGTCGCCTTCG
The DNA here is from genome assembly GCF_027409185.1 of Cynocephalus volans. Classification (NCBI taxonomy): domain Eukaryota; kingdom Metazoa; phylum Chordata; class Mammalia; order Dermoptera; family Cynocephalidae; genus Cynocephalus; species Cynocephalus volans. The sequence goes on from NC_084473.1 coordinate 14,925,660, forward strand.
AGGACTGGGAGAAGTCAGAAAGGGCGACCCTGGAGGCTGATGACATCCTGACTCGTGACCTCCTTCCGGCCCCTCCTCCAAGCTCTGCTGAAGGTGAGGAGGTGAGCATATGTCTGCACTTAATGGGGAACAAATTAAGTGACAGCTTAAATCTTGTACCAGGTCGGGCGGGTGGGGACATGAGTGATGCGTCTTCAAGACGGTGATCCATCTTCTCTGTCTCCCAAGAGAAAGGCAGATCCGCGGAGAGAGAAGAGAGTGGCAGGGAAAGGACTCGGGAAGGGATTAGCTGGCCCGGCGACATCACTCGGTGCTGCCCCTGAAAGGTGACCCCGCTCCAGATCTCCGGGAGGCCCCCCAGAGCTTGCAGTATCTGCAAGGAGCAGGATTCTGACAGGCCCAGGAGGCCCCAACAGTCTCAACTGCTTTTCTCCATTGCACAAGCACACTCATCGCCGGCGTGTATTGCATCCCTACTATGTGTCAGGCACGTGACTAAACGTTATCTCATTTCATCCTCGCCAAACTCCAACAAGGGAAGTATAGTCACTGGTGGAAAAACTGAGGCTCAAAGAGGTCACACAGAGCCTGAATTCACAGCCAGGTAAAAATCTCTGATTCTTGCAAGGTTTTAGTTTATTCTGATAAAAGAAGCCTTTGCTGAGTCTTGAGCAGGTGTATATGGATGGCTCATGCATGACCAACCCTGAATCCTGAGGAGGTAAAACAGCAAACATTCAGGGCTTTGATGGAAGGAATCAGAGGAAAAGCTACTCAGAAAACTGGTAAGAATCAGAAAAAAATAACAGCCACCAGTGAGCGTATGCTGTCTAGACCCAGCTAACAGATGTAGGGTTCAGCAGCTGGCCTGCACTGAGCTCGTGACAACCAGGCAGTCCTAAACTGGCAAGCTGAGACTGTGTTGAAACCCACCACTCACACTTCTCTGTCGAAGCCTGAGGTTTTCCCTTTATAAGCCCTGCCCCTGCCCTGTCTGGGGGGCAGTCTTTGCAGGGTCCACTCCTGTCAGACTCTGCTCGCTGCTCATGAATCCCAGTGCTCACGCTGTCCCTGAGTCCTTCTTTGACAATTAATCTGAAGGCCCCTGACATGGTTGGAATGTTTGTCCCCTCCAAAGTTCATGCTGAAGCTTAATACCAACATGGTATTTGAAGGCGGCACCTGTAAGAGGTGATTGGATCATGAGGCCTAGACCTTATGAATGGATTATCCATTCATGGGTCACTGGGTTCATGGAGTAATGGGTTACCAACTCCAACTCCCCTGACAGGGAGAGAAGAGAGCATGTGGACACACTCTTGCCTGTCACCATGTGCTCTTTCGGGTCTCTGCAGAGAGTTCCCACCAGAAAGAGCACCAAGTGCACTCCCATGAGGACTTCCCGGCCTCCAGAACTCTAAGAAATAGAATTAATTTCTCTATAAATTACCCAGTGTCAGGTATCCTGTTATAAGCAACAGAAAACAGGCTACGACAGCCCCCAGCCCACACTGTCTAATTCCTCTGATGGCTGAGGTTGTCCCTGCCTTGCCAGAGAGTAACTCAGTTTAATACTTATATGTCTCACAGTCTTTTTTTCTCTTTTTCAAGTTTGTTTTCATTGAACTACTCCTAACTAAGCTTTTATCTCCAGGCTTAATCCCTCCAATCTAATATAAAAATCCCTGGAAGATTAAAATTGCCCAAGCTAACTCTGATCACGTCAGCCCCTACCCACAGTCACTCAATAGGAGCTCCCCTTTGCGTAAGATCAAACCCCTTATTCCAGGATTCACATCACTCTTGTTCACGCCAGACTGAGTTACCGTGGGCGCCCTGAGCAGAGAGCACATCTCACCACCATTGGGATGGCTGGTCCACACTGCTGGTCTCGCCTTGCGGGGTCTCCAGGCCTGGGGGAGAATAGAGAGGCATTTCTGGAGGAAGGGAGAGCTGTGTCTCCATGGCAGAAGGTTCAAGAACCTCTTCAGGAATCAAAGAAGTAAGCAGGTATCAATGAGGACATCTGGGGTCTGTCTCCAAAAGAAATCAGGAGCCACAGACCAGGGCAAATGACAGTTGGAATTCTGAGATTGAGGGCCTTCTTGCTTTCCCACATCTGTTCCCTACATTTATGTCTTTTTCATAAAAACATTTACAACAACAGCAGCTATCGAGCAGGAGGACCAGAAGGGTGATGTGACAGTATTCCTCTTTGTAGCCTGTCCCCAGGAGAAAGAGTGGCTTCTGGGAGGGGAATAAAGCAGTCTGCAAGCCTGGAGCATGCAGGAAGAAAGAGTCAGCCAGGGACAGAGCAAAGGCCCGGTGGTGACTCAGAGCAGGGAGGGGTGCCCAGTTCTGGTAACTAGCTCAAAAGACAGCAGCAAGTGTACTGACTGTACAACCAGATGGAGGAGCAAAGGAATCCTGAACAAACGAAGACATCTTCTGCTGCCCCACAGCCGTCCAGGTAGTTTCCATATAAATACATAAGCACGCACATCAGGGCTGCTATTCCATCATCTGTGCAGTAAGAAATATGGACTACCTGGCTCCCCAGAGCTCTACCAACACTGATGTTCTATTTTTTATTTTTTATTTTTTTTTTTTTCCTCTTTGATACCAAATGGAAAGAAGGCCCGGGATGGTGGGACCATTTTCAGGCTTGAGAGCACAGTTCCAAAGTCGGCTTTGGAACAGACTTTATTTTAGCAAGTGAAAGTGAAGTGGGAAAGGAAGGTGATTTGTGGTTGTGCTTCACAGGTTTCTGTATTTGCTTTAAACATAGACGACATTTAACAGCACATGCAGCTTCTAAATCTTCCTGTTATTTCTGGAGCCAGGGAACTGCTGGAGGCCTCACATAAAAACCTGGTCCCAATTGGTTTCTTTTGTAAGAAAGAGAAGAACAAGGAAGGAGGCCAACCTGGGAGACGGGTGGCCTTTTCTGCCATTCTGATCTGTCTGTAAATGCATAATTGCCATCCCCAGAGCCAGAAAATGCAAAGGGGTGTCAAGAATCATTTGAACACATGAAGTGACAATGTCATGAGCTGGCTGGAGCTGAGTGTTGGAGTAATAATGACCATAATTTAGTTTGGTTTCTACTTATAACTACACAGGTTTTTAATTGAAATAGAAGAGAGAAAATTGCTGGAGAAGGAAGTAGAGAAACAAAATTACCCCAGGAAATTGGGAAATAAGTGAAATGAACAACAATCATGATCCAATTACCTCTTAAAGGTCCCACCTTTCAAATACTATAATGGGGATTAAGCTTCATCATGACTTTGGAGGGGACAAACACTCAAACCCAAAATGACTACCAGAACGAACAGAGGAGAGAGTGCAAATGTTTTATGCAGGGATTCAAAAGAAACCTGTTGGCAATGGGCTTATTTGCATTTGTTCTGAGGGATGACCCAGACAGAAATCAGCAAATTCCCTACAAAAGAGAAACTTGGCAGGGCTGGGAAGTGTCCACACCACCTGTTTGAGTGAGTGAGCAGGATGGAAGCCATGTTGGGACCTACAACCACATGGGCCGTAAAAGATTCTGAAAGGACACCATTTATTTCTTGGCATGCATTTCTCTGAGTTCCCTCTTTCCACATGGTTATTTGATATTTTGAACCTCGGTTATGGGGCAAGATGACATTATTTACAGAAATGTAAAGTTGTTTTTCAGCCAGCCTAGAGCTGCAAACTTGCAGATTCACACTATCCAGACCCTGGGAAACGAAGGAAGACATTAATAAAGCTGTGCTGATTCCACCCTTCCAGCAGGACCCTGAGATAATAGCAAGGATGGGAGCAGAAACCAGACAGAGCCTTGGTGAGACCTTGCACCTGGCTCCCTGATGCAGCTCAAATCCCCCTGCCTCCCGCTTTTCATTTCCCACGTTCCAGTCCCTCAGCCCCTCTTTAAAAACCCGTGAGTAAATCTGAGTCTTTGAGATGGCTTTCTCTGGCCACTCTCTTTCAGGTGTACCGGAGAGATGGGTGAGCCTCACACCTCTCCTCAGGTCACCGGTGTTCCTGAATGAAAGCTGGCTTGCATTTTCACCAACATTTGACTTTTGAATGGTTTGCTCTTGGAAGCAGGCAGGCAGCGGGACCTGTGCCTGGTATCACCCCTTCCTTACAACAAATCATTCTAAGCCAGGTACAGGGAAGCCAGACACCCAGAGGAACTCTGGCCTCCTGCCCAACAGCAGTTAGATCACTACATGGCAGAGATTCTGGAATCTTCACGTCAATTAATAATTAAATTTGGCAAAACTATAACCCATGACTTAAACCAGATAGCAGCAAACTTTTACAGTAAAGGCCAGATGATAAACATTTCAGATTTTGAGGGCCACGTGGTTTTTGATGCGATTCACCTCTGCCATTGTAGTGTCCAGGCAGCCACAGCCACAGCCAATACGGACACAAATGGACGTGCCAAACAGCAAAATTTGATCTACGAGAGGCAGCAGGCCACACTTGGACCATGGGCCATAGCTTGCCAATCCCTGATTTAAATAATAACAGTGCATCCTATCTGACAGCACTTTACCATTCACACGTCACCCCTCCCTGCTTTGGCACTGGGTCACCTCTGTAATGAGGAGGAGACAGAGCAGGGATCACTAGACTTACCCAACAGAGGGGGAGTTGGGAGCTCACAGGAAACAAGAACGTTGCACAAGCCACAGTCTGTGGGCAGCAAAACCCAGGACATTCCCTCCCTGTGTGCCTTGGACCCACGCACATCTGGTCCAGCTGCTGGTCCTGCTGCCTCTAACTTCCAAGGACCTTCCAGCTGAGCAGTTGCATGTACACGACCACCGTCTCCATCCTGGCCCACTTTATCTTTCATGGGAAGCATCTTCTCTCTCCCTCTCCCTCTCCCTCTGACTCTGCACTGATGCCTAAATGAGCTTTCTAAAGGTCAGATTTGAGCATGTTACACCCCTGCTAAAAGCCCTTCAGTGTCTCCCCATGACCTACAGGCTAAAGTCTAACCTTCTTGGCTCAGGCCACAGGGCTCTCCTGGCTCTGGGCTCTGCCTAGCTCTTCATCTTCATCCCTTGCTGTGATCCCCTAAACCACAGTGATTTCCAACAGCATGACATGCTTCCAAGTCGTCACATCATGGCAAACCTCTGTGCCTTTGTCCATACCACTCCTTAATGACAGAAAGCCCAACCCCTCCCTCCACCCTTTACACATACCAGGATTTCTTTGCTAAGTAGGCCATAGAGGTATGGAGGATTTAAAAATTCCCCTAGAATTAGAAAGCCTGGGTTCTAAGTGTCCCTCTACTGGTGTCCCTCTACAGGAGAGCCAGGCCTTGAGCACTGAGCTCAGTATCTCACCCTGGAGAACATCTTCTAACCTCACCTCACACTGGGCTGCCAGGGCTCCTGTGATTACAAAAAAACCCCACAGTGCAATGTCTTCCTCTGTCCATTTTCTGCAAACTTGACCCATTCTGGCAGAGATCTTCTTGTTAAACTTTCTATTCCCATGTGCGTGGCTGGCACCAGTACAGAACAGACAGACAGTGAATATTGGTTGACTGGTTGGATAAATGAATGAATCAATGAATGAAGTTCATAGATAAGGAAATTTTCACACAGACTTTTTCTAATAAAGGATTAGGCTGAACAGAGAGAAAAATTAAACACTTTCCTTTGCTATTCCATAAATTTTAGATATTTCTCCAGTTGTGCTTCCAATTATTTAGATTCCAAATGACAAAATTAGCATTCTGTAATATACTGATGCTGCATGATTTGCAGGTAAGTGGGGCAAGAGCCTTTGCATGGTTGAATTCCTTCACACTGAGGAAGAATGGGTGACAGATGACTTAACTGTAAACTCCCAGCTCAGAACCCCCGCAGTCCAATTACTTCAGCTATACTCAAGCCTATTGACATTACACATACAGAAGAATGAACAGCAAAACTGTATTAATGAGTTTTTTCATAAGACAGAAAAATAAATGCAATCTGCAGCAAAGCATACTGAAAAGGACCAACAGACTGGAGCACTAAGATTCCACAAAATAACTAGAATGACAGGGTTCCTTCCTAGGGTGGCCATGGAACGTGTGGAGAACCTGTGAGTTGGAACCCCAGGTCTTTTGTCCTAAGATCTTGGCATGTCACGTTACCTACGAAAGATTCAGTTTTCTCATCTGCACAATGGGGACAAAAAACTGTGACCTGCCGACCTCAGAGTTGTTGTTGCGAGGGTTTAATGAAATAATGGTTGTGACCCTGTTTTCTAAACTGTAGAGAACTATGAAGAGGTGGGAGCAGTTACTCTGTCTTGCATGCTTTTGTTCAGTCCAGCAATTATTCTTCACTGAAGACAGCAGGGTGCTTCCTATATAAAGACAAGGCTTTGAACATTTGGCCTTCTGTTTGAAATGAAACATGAATGCATTTGCGAGCACCAAAACATAATTGGGAAAAGGCCAGCATACAGCAATGAAATGTCATATGCTAATAGGAGCTCCCTAAGGGATGGTGTATCAAAATCAGATTTCAAAGGAAAGAGCCCATTCTGCCCAATTAGTAAAGACTGATCGATTTCTAAATACTATCTTCTCCCAAAGTAAATATCAAAATCTCAATCATGTATTTTCCCACATTCCCAAAACATTCATATTAGATAAATCAATCCAGGGAGCACTGATTGACCACCAATGCCATATCAAGCACTGTGCTGGGAGCTAAAAATACAATAGAAGACAACCTCACAATCCGACAGGCCAGCAGGCAAGAAAACAAACTGTTCCAGAACAGTGTCAGAGGAGCAAACGCTGAGGTGTGGGCACCATGCTGAGGAAGCATATTTGTGGGCAGTGATTTCCCAAACCACCAGTAACGCGGCTGTCCCCAGCACAAAGTGGTACCCGTGTGTTTCATTAGGTTATTTCAGACTACGGAGAAGTGCTCTCCCCCAACGTAAAAATGCCTTTCCCAATTCTGAACACAAGAACCTCAAGCCCACCATTAGTGGGTTTCACATACAGATATCGTTATTTCTGCTTTTTTCCAATGCCTGCTAGTCTGGGCTGGGGAAAGAGAGAAGGACTGTTTCTTGAGGGCCTTCTCTATGCCTGGCACTGCTCTACCCCATCTCCCATGCATTCTCTTAGGGACGACTCAGTGCAATACCGTGAGATAGGTCATTTCCGTCCAGTTACAGAGGAGGAAAATGAAGCTCAAACAGGTGAAGGAGGTTATCCAGGGCGGCTCCTCTACTGAACCCTGGATCCTCCACTCCAAAGCCTCAGTCTTTCCAAACACTGCACCAGCTCGAGCCTCCAGCCTTTCCCTGCATACAATGAACCACTCGAAAAGGTTTCTGGGACCAGCGTCAGTAACACGGAGAGCTGAGACATGTATTGGAGGTTTCTTGTTTTTTTCCCAGCATTGTTGAGGTATAATTAACAAATAAAATTGTGTATATTTAAGGTGTACAATATGATGCTTCAATAAATGCATGTACTGTGAAACGATTACCACAATCAAGTGAGGAAGCATCTATTACCTCACACACTTACTGTGTGTGCATGTGTGTGAGTCTGTGGTGAGAACACTTGAGATCTACTCTCTTAGCAAACATTTAGTACACAATACGGTATTATTAATTATAGTCGCCATGCTGTACATTGTATCTCTAGAATGCATTCCTCTTATAAGTGAACATTTGCACCTGACCAGCACCTCCCCATTGCTTCCCCACCCCGAGGCCCTGGAAACCACCATTCTACTCTGCCTCTGTGAGTTCAACAACTTTGGATTTCACATGTGAGTGAGAACAGGCAGTATTTGTCTCTAATTGTTTCACTCGGTGCCATGCACTGAAGGTTCATTCATGTTGTTGCAAATGGCAGGATGTCCTTCTTTTATGGCTGAATAATATTTTGTGTATATTATACACCACATTTTCTTAGCCATTCCTCTGTCCACAGACACTTAGGCCATTTCCATATCTTGGCTACTGTGAATAATGCTGCAATGAACATGGGGGTGCAGATATTGCTTTGAGATGCTGATTTCATCTCCTTCAGGTATACACCCAGAAGTGGGATTGTTGGATCATTTGGTAGCTCTATTTTGAGTTTTTGAGGAATCTTCATAGTGTTTTCCGTAATGGCTGCTTTAATTTACATTCCCACCAACAGCACATGCGGGTTCCGTTCCTCCACATCCTTGCCAGCATTTGTTATCTTCTGTCTTTTTATAAGTCACCCTAACAAGTACAAGGTGATGTCACATTGTGGTTTCAATTTGTTCTTCCCTCACCATTAGTGATGTCAAGCACTTTCTCACCGGTGGTCATTTGTCTGTCTTCTTTGGAGAGATGTCTGTTTGGGTTCTTTGCCCATTTTTAAATCAAGTTATTTGCTTTTGTTGTTGTTGTTGTTTTGCTATTGAGTCGTGTGAGTTCCTGATATATTTTGGGTATTAACCTCTATCAGATAAACGATCCGCACATGCTGCCTCCCATTCCATAGGTTGCCTTTTCATTTTGTTTACTGTTTCCTTTGCTGTGCAGAATGTTTTAGTTTGATGTTGTTGTTATTTTTTTTTTTTCCTGACCAGTAAGGGGATCACAACCCTCAGCAGGGTGTCGTCCACACCATGCACAGCCAGTGAGCACACGGGCCATCCCCATATAGGATCCAAACCCACAGCCTTGGTGCTACCAGTGCTGCACTCTCCCGAGTGAGCCACGGGGTCAGCCCTTGATGGTGTTTTTGATGAAGAGAAAAAGAAAGGACTTTTAGGGATCCAAGAGAGTACCTTGAGCTGACCATCCTCAGGAAGAGGTTGGGGAAGGGACAAAATGGAGCAAAGACAGGCTGTCTGCTGCCGAATTCCCACCAGCCCGTTACCAAAAGCTCGCACATGTGAGGCTCCCAGCACATGGCAGACACTCACCGAGCAGTAGCGCTTTGTTCATGACCGTCCTACAAACGTACTCACTCAGCTCTGGTGGGTCACCAGAGACTCCAGGGCCACCCAGATCTCCTTGTGGTGACTGTTCTCAACAATCCCAGAGCTGTTTTAAGCCCCCATTTTACAATAAGGGTCAGAGTAACAATCTCAGTTATAGAGACCTGAAACCCAGAGGTCCCAGTATCACTGGTCCTCTAGGAAAAAACACTTGAGAATTCTGGGCTCAGCTCAGCCTCCACCTTAGCACAGGACTTGGTAAGAGTCATTTTAAGATGTGTTTAACCTTACTTATATATAACAAGGGAGCTCTCCTCATTAAATCTTTTTCAATACAAGGCAGAAAATAAATTAATACATTTATTTGAGAATCAAAGCATGTTAATTAAGCTTTGGTGCTAACCTACTATGTGTTGGCATTCACTGTAGGCAGGGCAACAGTAGCTTGTTTTGTGTTAGAGCCAGTAGGCTCCAGTCAGGGAGGGGCATGAAAGGCCTTTCAAGATTCAAAACTTGAACCTGGGGAGATAATCTCAAGACAGTTATATGCTATCACCTTGGCCTTTCACATTTGAGTCTAATCCAGTACTTGAATCTAATCTCCCTGATAGCCCTATGGACACAATGTTATTATTTGCATTTTATAGAGGAGCAAACAGGCTCAGAGGTATCGGGGTGACCTGCCCAGGAAAACAAAACAGTAAAGTGTGGAAGTAAGAGGATTGAACCCATGTCTTCTGGTTCTGACATGTGCACTGTGCTCCAGAAGCTTCCCTGGCCTATTGGCCTCATCCTTTATCTATAATTTCCATTCTTTTTTCCCTATAGGATGCAGCACTTTTTTTTTTTTTTTGGAACTTTTTATTTGGAAATGGTTTTAGATTTATAAAAGATTTGCAATAATAATCTAGTTTTCTGGAGTTCTGGTCAAGATGGCAGAATAGACGGTCACCTGCATCACTCTCTCTCACAAATCAACCAATTTACAACTATAAAAATGTAACATCAGCCAAGCTGGGGCCACTGGAGCAGGGGAAAAGGAGGAGAGATCTATGGAGTTCATGAAGGCAGGAGAAACCATGACAAGAAAAAGAAAAACTGCTCTGAGCTTTTCGGCCTGCAGCCTCTTTAAGGCTCCAGCTGCTGAGCACATGGAGCAGAAGCCAGCAGAAGCCAAAGCCATGCCCTTCAGGTGGAATTACTTGGAGGCGACAGGGGAGAAGAGGATCTTGGTGGCCACCAAGACAACAAGACCACTAATAGGGTTCCCATGGACTCACGCAGGAGCAAGGAGCCAGAAGAGCTGTAAAAGGGGAGCCATTCAGAGGCTGGTGAGCCATCACAAGGGACCAGTGCACAGCCCTTCCCATGGGAAGTATTTGCAGCACAGGCAGTGGGGGAGAGGGGCCCACCTGGAGAATGCTGGCACACAGCAAGGACAGCAGATCTGTCCCCCAATCAGTGCAGGACCACTCAGAGGAGACTGGTCAGGAATATAGAATTGCATAGGGTGCAGTTTGATGAAAATACTTGTGCCCAGATCAGAGTTTCTACACAACCCAGGTGCACCAAGTCTCAGGAGAGCCAGATGTACCTATAAGGCCCACCAATAAAACCTGAGCTACACAAAAAGCCTTCCCTAGGGAAACAGCAGCAAAGCAGCAATTTAGCTCAATAACACAGCTCAAGTACTGGTTCCCACAGGAATTTCCCCCATTTTAGAAGTAAGCAAAGGATAAAAAAGCCCAGGCACACCACCAGCACCTTGGGGTACATGAGGGGACATGAGATATGGAGCCAGGGACCAGACCCCTCCCACAACCACCACACTACACTAGCACCTCAGGGCCTGCCCAGGGATCTGAGGCATGGAGAAGGGGACTGGACCTCTCTCCCACAACCAGGCACACCATGCCAATGCCTTGGGGTCCACCCAGGGACCCAAGGCATGGAGTCAGAGACCAGACCCCCCTCCCACAACCAGGCACAGCTCTCCAATGCCTTGGGGCCCTTCTGGGGACCTGAGGCATGGAGAGGGGGACTGGAACCCCCTCCCACAACCAGGCACACCACCAGTGCCAAGGAGCATGCCAAAAACATCATCTCCATATGGGTGGCCCACCATAACTACCACAATGACCACGGCTGCTGCAAAAGCAGCTAGATGCCACAACCACCACACAGATGGTCCGCCAGCCAGTGAAATGCATTGACACAAGGAGAGTCACCAGCAGAGATAAAGAAAAGAAGAGGACGTCTATCTCCAGAAAGCCCATTTCAGAGTGACAGAAGAAGCATCTGCTCTATGGTAATTTTGGGGGACCTGAACACACCTCTCAGCATTGGACAGATCATCTAGGCAACAAATCAACAGAGTAACCATCATTCTTTCAGAAGTAGAGAAGAAATCTAGGGTAATTAGTTGGGGGAAGGGGAGCGAGAGGAAGGTGGAGAGAGAATGGATAAGGGGCATAAAGAATAATTATGATTTGTAACAATAAAATGCTAGTAATATTGATTTGATCAACATATCTCAACGTTGAAACCCAAAAATATGTATAATCAATTTTGATTCAATAAATTTTTTTTAAAGTAATCTAGTTTTCCATATATTCTTCTCCCAGTTTCCTCTAGTGTTTGATAAATGTACCAGGGAACTTTTATCAAACCCAAAAAGTTAACATTGCTACAATACTATTAACTAAACTACAGACTTTATTAGAATATCCCCATTTTCCTGCTAATGTACTTTTTTCTGTTACAGTTTCTATTCCAGATACTGTGTTGCATTTAGTCATTTTGTCTCCTTAGTCTCCTCCCATCTGTGATGGCTTCTCTGTCCTCCCTTGTGTTTCATGACCTTGACATTTTTGAAAAGTAGTGATGAGGAATTTTGTACAATATCCCTTACTTTGGATCTGTGGGACGGTGTCTAATGATTAGCGTGAGGTTATGGGTTTGGTGGAAAGATACCATAAGAGGGGGTGTCCCCATCACATCATACCAGAGACACATGATATCAACATGACTTACTACTGGTGACACTAACCCTCCTCACTTGATCAAAGTGCTGTCTGATTTTCCTTTTCCATGGTCTATTTGTTAAAAGCAAATCAAAAGTAAGCCCAGCCCACGTTCAAGGGGAGAGACATTAAGTTCTGCCTTCTGGAGGGAGAAATATCAAAGAATTTGTGGTCATATGTTAAAACCACCACAGTAATTAGTAAATTTGAAGGGAGATATTTGAGGCCTATACAAATGTTCTGTTTCTCCTTAAAGTTTTACCACTCATTTTAGAATTTATCAATTGATCTTACTGCAACTATTATAACTGTATTATTCTAACAGTATTTTTAATTTCCTTTTTTCTTTTACATTTATTAATTAAAATCCTTCTATAAGGAAGATTTATTTATCTCTTTCCCTTATTTATTTATTCAACCATTTTCTTATATCAGTGTATTACTTTCTTATTTTGTACCTGCCCCATACCTAGAATCAGGCATTTCTTCAAGGAGTCCTTGTTCCTTTTATTGGGAGTAGTTTTAGGAAGCAAGACCTGGGTGCTAACTGTGCTCATTGCTACTGGGGTGTTACTGCTTCTAGGCTCTTCTAGCCGACAGAGCTAGAAAATAGATATATATGCACTAATCCACACACACTGACAAAGACTCTCTCCTGCAGCAAAACTTTAGTCAAGTTCTTCTGAGCCCTCTTTGGGACCAGTCCCCCATCCTGACTTTGGGCTACCCAGCCCAGTCTTAGCAAAGAATCCTGCTACGTCACCCCTTCCACCCCCCCACCCCCATATCTGATCATCCGTGCTATCTGGTCAAGTTCTTCATCCCCACCTTTGATGTGTAAGTCTTTAACCTGTCTATAACAAAAATTCTGTTAGGGCAGTTTAGCAAGAATACCTCTGCCCTTGATGTCTCCTCTTAGTAATTTTCCATCCACTCGCCCCCTCACTCTGCTTTCAGGATTTTTTCTTTAATACACACATACCTATATTTATTTCTGTATCTATCTACCTGTGCATACATGTATGTACACGGTCAGAATAAGCATACATTCATACTGATATCTCCAAGTCCAATCTAGCAATACAGGGTTCACTCTAAACTCCCTCCCTCTTGCTTATTTGTGTCTTCTTTCTCTGACAGTGGAAAACCCCACTCCGTTTATCTACAGTTTATGTACTTATTTAGCCCTAGTATGCACATAAACTGGTTTCAGAATTGCTAACTCATACCCTGTGATAAACAAACTTACCAATTAGAGTACCAGTAGAGCACCAAGGAGCAGTTCTTTTTGTCTTTAATCTTATAACATGCAGGCAAACACCTTTTTCTGAAGGTTTTTAGGTCAACTATACCCCTCCCCTTCCTTGGGGCCGTGCCATGTGTTTATAATACAGTTAGAGCCACAGTCAGTCTGTATTTGATCCAGGGATCAACTGACACCCTTTCTAATAAAGGACAGAAGTTCCCTTCTGTGCCTAAGTTGCTGAACTTTAAATCATAAACAGGTGTTAAATTTTTCCAAATGCTTTTTATAACTCTACCTAAATAATCTTTTTTTTTTTTTTTTTGCCTGTTAATAAGTAAGTCACATTGATCAAATTTCAAACGTTAAAACAATCTTGCATCCTCGAGATAAACTCCACTTGGTCATGATGTATTATCCTTTTAAATATTGATCAACTTTATTTACTGACATTTTCTTGAGGGCGGTTGTATCTATGTTCATGAGGAATATTGGTGTGTAGTTCTATTTTCTTTTAATGCCTTTGTTTGGTATTAGGGTGATGCTAACCTTAGAAAATAAGTTTGGAAGTGTTCTCTTCTCTATTTTCTGGAAGAACTTGTGCAGACTGGGTCTCGTTTTTTTCCTTAAATGTTTAGTGGTATTCATAAGTGAAACCATCTGGGCCTTTAACATACTAATCATAGTTATTTTAAATTCTCTGTGAGGTAGTACCTACATCTCTGTCATATCTGTGTTGAGTTCTGATGACTGTTCTCTTGGGAGTATGTTGCTTTTTCTTGCTTTTTCATACACCTCATGACTTTATGTTGAAAGCAAGACGTGATGTATAGGACAGCAGAAACTGAGATAATAGTTGTATGTCTAGAAATGGAACCGCTTTCCTTTTGCTAGGTCCCTAGTGGAAGGGTTTGCATTAATCTAGTCATGTGTTGGGCTGGTTTGAAGATTTACTGTTGCTATAGTTACTCTCAGTGTATGTCAGTCTTCAATTACTTACAGAGACAGCTACAGAGTCTAGGGTTTATCAGAGCAATCTCTCTTTGATTCTGAGTTTTGGCATTCCCTTTGTGGTAGGTCTCAGAAAGGGTCCCTTTCCATATTCTTGTACCTCTCCTCTGCCTCATCCACAGTACTCTGCTGTTATTTGTTACTGAAATCTTCTTAGGTTGATTGTGGGGATGGGGTTAGGAAGGTGCCATCTCTTTAATTCTGATCAAGGCTTAACCTCAAGCCTGGACCTTGTCCCTGAGTCCTTGAAGGGTGGCCTTTTAGGTTCTCCTGATTCCCTCCTGTCTGCAGTTGTGGGATAGCCCTCAATCCTTCCCCTCCCCCAGGAGCAGTGGTCCTCCCTGCCGCCCTTCCTCCCACCGCTACAGTGAGTATTCACCAGTGCTATGGACACCGGACACCAATGCCCCAGCCCTGCAGATTAGGGCTGTTGTTCTACAGTGGAGATGGAGATGGAGATGGAAGGAGGGACAAGCCTCCCAAATGGCTGCTGTTCCGCTCCCCCAGCTCTGTACTCAGATCTTTTATGGGACTGCCAGAAAAGATGAGGTTCTCAGGGTTTGTGGAAAAAGCTTGCAGGAGGGTACGCACCCCTCACCCCAATTTCGGCAGCCCTGGGGTCTTCCCTCAGTCCCATTAGTCCACTCAGCCTTCACCAGCTTTTCAGCTTTTCCAGCCGACCTCTTCTTATCCACGTGTGTCCATCCCAGGGCAGTGCATGTTCACATCTCTCCTGCAGGCACCGTCTCTCCTTGGATTGTCTACAAGTTGCTACCTCTGCAACCACAGCTCTCTGATGGTTTCAAAAACAATCCTGAATTGGACATAAGTTCACCTCTTTTTCATTGCAAGGTGGTCGTGATACTCTTCCAGCTCTCTGCATCCTGGGGTGGAAGCCGGATTCAGAATATTTTTACAACTCATTTTTATTTTAGTTCTTAAGGCTTAATTTGAATGAGGTGAAAATCTATCTTAACTGGAATGTCTTATTCCAATTTACATGAATTTTAAAACTTTTTTAAAACTTTAAAAATTCTCATCATATATCTCTGAGAAATCTTTTAACCACCACACACACATAATTATAGAACTGGGGAAAATGATCGCGTAGGCCCAACAAATACAAACTTCGAATATTCCTTTACTCTTTAGGCTCCTGAAACAATTTAATGAGAACAGTTTG
This sequence comes from Cynocephalus volans, assembly GCF_027409185.1. Taxonomy (NCBI): domain Eukaryota; kingdom Metazoa; phylum Chordata; class Mammalia; order Dermoptera; family Cynocephalidae; genus Cynocephalus; species Cynocephalus volans. The sequence continues at coordinate 14,941,083 of NC_084473.1, forward strand.
AAGGGGGACAGAAAGAAAGCTTCCTTTCTGAAATAAGAAGTGGCTGCTTCTGAATAGAAATGGAAAAATCATTCTATTTTATTTTATTTATTTATTTTTTGCCACTTTAATACCGAGAGTGATTTTATTTTTAGTTCACTTTTAATTAGTCATGTAGAAGAAGAGACTCTGAGTCAGTTCCAGGCGGGGGGAAAAAGTTATTCTAGACAACTTGATACCAACTGTAGTCTAGAAAGTGGTGGACGGACATAGACTTAACTAGTGACTGACTCCATGATGAGGGTGTTAGCAAAGGTTCACCAAGGTGGTGACTGGGCCTTGAAGGGTCAGGTTTGGAGAGGCAGCGTGGAGGAGCAAGGGCAAAGGCACAGAGACACAGCAAAAAGGCTCCAGAAAGACCCATCGACTCGCCAAGTCGGGGGGACAGAGGAGCAGAGAGCTGCAGACCTGCTGGGTCAGGCAGTCCAGGAGTTTGCACTTGAGATTTCTGAGCAGTGGAGGGGCTTTAGAAAGATGGGTTTGTTGAACAGGTTGGGTTGAAACAGAGGACTCAAGCTAGGGCAGAAGAGTCTAGAAGTGAAGCTGTCAGGGTCTCCCCTAGGTGCTGGCAACAGGATTGAGAGAGAGATTTGAGACACACGAGGAAGGCAGAAGAGGATGAACAGCTTTATTGCCTGCACAGAGAGACTGAGAGAGGAGCAGGCACAGCCGGCACAGGGTTTGAGCCTCAGCCCTGCCTTCACCAAGACACCGAGCTGATGCAGAGGCAGAGGCGGAGGCGGACCCAGCAGCAGCGGGGAGGCTGGGCTGTGCAAGTGAGGCCACCCCAGCACTGCCACTTCCTCACTGTGTGACATTGGGCAAGTCATCTGACTTCTCTGCCAAGGGATCCTCAACTGTGAAGTGGGGAAACTGACCTCAAGGCATTTTGCAAAGTGTGAATTGGGAAACTTACATCAGATGCTTAGTTAGCATGGTGCTAGCTCACAGCATGCAGTCAATAACTGAGTCATGATTCTTTATGTTTATATTCAGCAAATGGCTACCAGAATTTTCTAGTGCCAAGTACTCTGCCAAGCAGTGAGGATACTGTGGGAAGAAAGACAGACATTGTCCCTGCTCCCCTCCTGGAGCTAGAAAGCACCAAGCACTACTGGTGACATGATGCTCCCCAGAGCCAGAGACAGGAATGAGCCAGCGCACAGAATGAAATGACCCTGTGACAGGGAGTTGGGGGCTGAGGGTGCAGGACAGCAAAGCAGCACTCTCTCCCTGCTCTCCATGTCCCTCATGCGGGGGACACACTCAGGCTCGGGTGGGAAATAGCCCCATCTTTTCTTTCCATCCACCTCAAAGCAGGCCCACCTTCTCCATCAGACAGAATTGCTAAACTGTGGCCATGTTGCTAGTTCCAGGAGGTGGCAAGGCATCTGGCTCGACCTGAAAGGACGCTGGCTGCCTCCTCTCCCCGCCCCACCTCCAGGACCATCCATATCTCAGTCCCACAAGTGCCAACTCCTGTCCCACCCAAGGTCAAACTGAAAGCAACCCAGCTCCAGAACCAGAGACCACCACCAAGTCACCAGGCTGCAGCCCACTCTGACCTGGGACTGGGAACTAACAAGGCAGCTACTTCCTTGAATTCCTGAGACCACGCCAGCTGCAGGCAGCTTGTTCTCTCTTGGCTCCCTGTCTTGCACCCATCTCTTCATTCCACATATATCCTCAAGTCTTGCACTGATTAGGTCCTTTCCTGCACATTAGGATTCAGTCAGACAAGATACTTACCCTCCCTCTATAAGCTATCTGAGGCAATCCCAGGGGAGTCCAAGGTGCTGCGGTAAGTGTGTGGCAGAGAGAAGGGAGAGCTGGAGAGGACACAGGAGAGGCCCCCAACATAGCCAGGAGCAGGCCCTCAACCCAGCTGGGAGCAGGGGCCAAGCCGAGAAGCCATCATAAAGGAAATGACACTTAAGCTGACTCGCCAAAGAGCAGGATTCTGACAGGTGAAGAGACTTTGCAGGCAGAGAAAGAAGCCACAGGTGAAGAGAGGATTCCTTAAAAGGAATAGTAAACTTCTCCACACCTGGGGCCCTGCCTCATATGCCAGTTCCATCCAGGACCCTACACCTGCAGCTCTGCCACCTGCACCCACAACTCCCTGAGGCCAGTCACCTGCCTGCCAAGAGCTCAGGTGTCACCTGCTCCCAGACTCCCCAGCCCATGCTTCAGCCAGCTGTAGGCCACCTGCCAGGCCTCTCCCCTGCCACCACCTGCTGGACTGCCTCCTCTCCTCTGTCCTTGTCCTCTCCTGGCCTTGCTCCCATCTCCTACAACCCAGAGAGTCCCTGCTGCTCAGTCAATGCTCAGGACTCATCCTCTTTACATCCCCAGCCCCTAGGTGTGGCCCCTCTGAGCTCTGACAAGGAGAGGAGGGGGTTTGCTGGGCTGTGGGGGCTCCAGGGGCTGTAAACAACCCTCTTCCCAGATGTCAGCACCACAGGCCTGTGATCCTAAAACAGGAACCTCAAGGCCATTTTCTCTCTAAAATGGTGCTGAATTCCCAGCCAAGAGGGGCAGGGGAGCAGCTAGAAGAAGGGCCTGAGGAGATCCATGAGCTGCCGCAGGGCTGCTGTCACACAGTGGAAAGAGTGCCTGCTGCCCCCAGCGTAGGGGCCATGAGGCCAGCTGCACACCCTGCCCTCTGCCCCTGGGCCAGGGAAGCTTCCAGAGGGCCTTGTAAACACGCAGGTGGCAGGGCCCGGCAGCCCAGCAGGTGCCTAGGGAGTGCCCAAAGACAGAGGCAGACATAAGCTGGAACATACTTTTGTGTCAAGCCCAGATGCTCCAGCAGCAGGTGTCTGTTCCTGGCAGCCCCAGACAGTCCCAGCCTGGGCCATGCACTTGGGGCCCCAAGACCTGGATTTTTAGCCCCACTGCAATTCTAACTAGATGTGTGGCTGTGGGCCAGTTTCCTCTCCTCCCTGGATCTCAGCGGTATCATCCGTAAATTGTCCAAAAGTCCAGCTGTCTCCCACCACGTGGGGTTTCTGTGACTTGCTTCTCATTTCAGCTCAGCAGCGCTAAGCTGCAACCATCCCAACACACCCCAAAACAAAGCAGTCCCCCCTTCTAATTCCCACTACATTTTAAGTATAATTTAACATCTCCTTCCTTCCTTCCTTCCTTTCTTTTTAACCAGACTTAACCTCTATCGTAGGTCCACAATCTTTGATTCAAAACCCACAGGGCTTCAAAATTGAACGTTTTCATGAGGTTTAGAAAGGCACAGAGTGCCTGTAACGTATATCATGCAACACCCCACCAAACACGGTAGCAATCCCGCAGCAAGGTGTGTGAGTGCGAACATGCACACGAGATGGGGTAAGGACAACTCAGAACAGATCAGGGAAAAAGCGAGATTGTGGGTCAGGGGTTGTGAAGCTGTGGTGGACAGTGACGGTCTCGGCAGCACGGGGTAGGTCATGCTGTTTTTGGAGCCCTAGAGCCAGCTACAGGCCAGCTTGGATGAGAAGGGTTGTGCAGTGACAGACCCCAGCCTGGGCATCTGGAGCCTGGGTTCTATCAGGGTTTACACCAGAGCTTCAGCTCTTTTGTCCTGTGAACAGAGATCATGTTACCGACCACAGGGTTGTAAAGATGAAATGAGATGGGGACGAAGGAAGGAGGGAAGGAGTTATAGAAATGTAAGGTGGGGGGGGGTGTCTCCCTCTGGATTTCCTCCACACAGTTGCGTCAAGGGTCTTCTGTCTCAATTCTCCCCCACCCAGTAAGCCCCTCAGGGTATACACTAGGTCTTTTCTCTCCATTTCCCAGTACCTAGCAGAGAGTCTTGCAACTAACAGGGCCTCAATAAATGTTTGTTGAGTCAATAAATGATAGAATGAATTACTGAGCATGTGCTCAACCATCATTTGGTGGCTGAACACTGAGCACATCCCAGGTCTGCCTGTCCTCGAGACAGTAGCCTCTTGTTCCACTATCTGTTCTCCAAGTAGCCGCCCCCAGCCTGTCACAGCCACTGTGATAACAGCCGCAGAACCAGCCACGCATCAGTCAGAGACCTGAAAAGAAGTGTGCAGAGAGCTGGCCAGGTGAAATGTGTGTGGAGTTTATGGCCACACTGGGATTTCGTGAAGGTGCAAGAGGAGGCAAGTTGCAGATTGCTGCGGGAGCACGGGCTTCTGAGTCGCACACACCTGATTGTGGATTCCAGCTCTGCCACTTACCAGCTGGGGGCAAAACACCTAACCCTCCAAGGGCCAGTTTCCTCTTTTATAAAAAAATAATAAAACCTGCCCCACCCAGAGTTGTTGTACATATTAAAAGCACAAAGTAGGCAGCCACAAGGAAGCTGTTGTTATTATGTCTTGCACACAATTGGTCTTTAGAGCCAGATACACAGTCTTACACCGTCACCATAATTAGGTTAATAGCTTTAATGTGTATTGCAATTAAAGCACCTATATTTGTCTTGGGGGTTTTATCACATATCTCTTGATATCATCCTGAGTGTCACTGTGGGATTTCCACCTAGTCAGTGATTGACAGATGTCAGACACCAATTAAGGTGCAACCCAGACATATCTTGTCGTCCTTGCCTCTTTCTACAAACGTCCTTTCCCTACTCTCAGAATGCTCAAACCTACCCATTTTTTCAAGAGCCTGTTTAAAAGAGATCTTCTGCATGAAAATTTTCTTTCTGGTCCCCAGCGGTACACGCTCTCTTCTCCCTCTGTGTGCCCCGCAAGTCCCTGATCACCTGTGATAGTGACTGTGAACTTGTCTCATCTCCCTTCTCAGTATGAGTATCCTGAAGGCAGAAGACACGTGTGACTCCTCTTTGTCTCTCTAGGGCTCAGCACAGGGACTGACACTTACAGTACCCCCGCACCTAAGCATAAAGTTGTAAGAAAAAAGCCTGCTCCGTAATGCATTGGGAAAAGCGAGCAGTGGCTACAGCTCCTCTCTTCTCACAGACATTTATGTACTGAGACCATAGCCACACACCTCCCTTGACTCCAGTGGTTTCCACACCAAGGGCGATGCCTCTGGAGATACCAGAAGACTTTTCCAGGACTCCCAAGGCGGGGAGAATGTTGATGGAATCGGTTTCTCAATCCAGGGCTTCTAGATACTCTTTCCTCAAACTCTGCCCAACATCACCCCATGGCGGAGGCTGGCATTGTGGCAGCTGTCGCCTCCCACCTCCCCTTCCCCACCCCCCCTTCCCCCACTTACAAAAGGAAGACACGCCCCACTCACCTCGAACCTCCTCACGCTGCCTGGACTTGGAGCACAGAACAGGAGGCTCTCCGGCTGCAGTGTCCAGAAGCCTCCTTGAATCACGGCACTGTAATTACCCTGTCCCATCAAAGACATAACTTCCAATAACATTAACTTTTTCTATGTAATAGGTATAAAAATTTGCAGTGAAGGTATTTTGTTCTGTTCAATTGCACATGACAATCCAAGACAAAAAACAATGTTAACGCTTAAGAGTCTTAATAGATAAGGGAACTTAAAAATTTAAATTTGAAATTCTGTGCATAGTTTTGATGCAGGGATGTATGATAGTGTGATTAATAAAAAAACTTTTCAGTGTAAAAATGTGTTAGTTTAAAGTTTTGAAGGGGAAGAGAAATGGAAATTCAAAGTCAAGGAGGAAAAGAACAATGTAAATTTACAACTACTAAAAAAATATGTATTGTATTTTCTTAAATAGATGATGGTGTGTATAAATGTGGTTTTTATATTTCATTATGAACATTTTAAAAGGGGATGAAATGTTTTTTGTTATAAAATGTCAATAGTTTACAGTACACTAGAAATTGTCATGTGCGGTTCTTTATAAGCATGATTAAAATATTTAACTATCGACTTAAAGAAGGAGGTACGTTGACTTTAAATTTATTTTAGGGGTATCTAGACTTCTAAATTTCACTGGACAAGTGATCTGCTGAAATCTGAGATAGCAAAGATAAAAAGGGAAATAGTAACCATGAAATAGAAAGTCAGGGGGCATGCGCATGTAGGGCAAGGCAGGCAGGAACTCAGGGGCCCCAGAGTCTCACCCGGCTCTATCTCTGAGAGTCACTGTGTGACCTTGAACAAGTCCATGTTTTCCTGAAAGCCTTTGTTTACCCACAAAATGAGGGGGAGTAGACAGAAAGTTCCATAAGGCCTTTTATAGGTTTAAAATACTTTATCACCTAATTTCCTAAAAAGCAGCATCAACTCAGTGAGGTAGAAGAAACCCAAAATTGACTTAGTCTGAATTAAACTCCTTAGGCAAAACTGTCCAGGCCTGGGACCTCTGGAGCAGGAAAGGATAGAAGAGGCCTGGTGTTCTTGCCCCTGCAGGCCCTGGGGCCATCTCCGGGTCTAGTTATCAAGAAGAACGTGGATCTGGTGGCCTCCAGTCTTCCCAGGCTGCACATTTGCCTGGAGACCAATTAGCAAATGAAAGAGGAAGAGGAGCCAGAAGAGTGGATGGATACTCCTTTCTCAGCCCAACTTCAATTACCTAGATTAGAATAAACTGGGCATACGTTAAATGCTCTATGTTGTCATGCTGGGCTTGACAACTAGAAACTTCAACTCACGTCCTATATGTATATGGCTTAGCCCATTAAAATGTCAACAGCTGCCTGCTCAACAATCTGTGATACGAATGTATTTTTTGATTCAAAGCAGCAGCCCAAGATTTCTTTTAGTTTGTGGGTACTTTTTGTTACAATAAATTGGAGGGTTTGTTACCCTTTGCACTGTTGGCACTGAGGACTGAACGATTCTTTGTGGTGGGAGCTGGCCCATGCATTGCAGGACATTGAGTAGAATCCTTGACTTCTACCCACTAGGTGCCAGGAACACTCCCCTCCCCAAGCTATGACCGCCAAAAATGTCTCCAGATATTTGTCAAATGTCCTCTGGGGGACAAAATTGTCTCCTACCCTCTCCATTGAGAACCAGTGATCTATTCATATGATTTTAAATTTAAAAGATGCCAAAAGCTATAAGAATAGTTTCTCTCCTGCCCAACCACTCAGCTATCAGGCAAAAGGGGTTTTTTTTTTTTCTTTGTTTGTTTGTTTTCTTGTCAAATTGCTGGGAAGAGAAAGTCCTTGAGACAGAAGTGGCATTGGGTAACAGAAAGTGGCTGGGGTTAGGGGTCAGAAGGCCAGAATTTCATTCTCGTTTTATTGATTATGACTTTCCCAACTAGCCTTGCCTCGTCTGTAGAATGTGTCAAATGCCCTGGCACTGTTTCACCCCTGAGCTGACTCTTTGTTTACCTGCATACCACAAGCCAGGGGGCACAAAAGCAGACCTCACAGACAGCATCTGCTTTAGGCAGTGGCCAGGTCCCTTCTGACCTTCTTGCTCTTACTGTTTAAAATTCTTATTCCCAAAGTCCTTGCTTCAAACACCAGCTCAAGTACCTGCTTGCAGCCCATCTGTTTGAGCAACATTCTGTCGTCCCCACTGGCCTCTGCACGTCCGTGTCTCACATGCTTTATGTTTGGCCCCTCTTTGAGCACCCCCCTATTCTTCTGATCCCTGGCTCTTGCAAAATCTGTCATCAGACTGGGGTCAAGGCTGGTTTCACTACCACATCCTGCTGAGGGATGTGGATGGTTTTAAGATATGGATACAGAGACACTTTGGAAACTCGAATGTACTCCACAAATAGAGGGAAAGTGTTTTGTTGGGTCAACTTCTTCCTGTGTCTCACATCCTTAGGGCCTGTCACCAAACCTGTACAGAAGTGATGGGCAGGAAATGCTCCTTGCTGATGAGAAAGCTCAGAGACGGGGCTGGGGAGGCGGGAAGGAGTGTCACACGCCATGCTCGTTCCCGCAGCGATAAGACAGACGCCTCCAGCAGCAGAGTGAGCCCTGTCAGGAAAGGGACCCACGTGTGACAGACAGACACGTCCTCTTCAGACACAGCCTCACTTGGAGCCCACGGAGCCCAGCACAAGTGGCAGAGTCCTCCCTATGCACTGACCTGATTGGATGCCACCTGAACTTTTGTTTTTCATGGTGTGTGTATCCAGAAGTACATCTAGAGAAAGGCAATCGGGTCTGAGAGAAGCCCAGACTCTGTCTCCTAAGAGCAAAGACTGAAGAAATCAGAGACGTTGCCCTAAAGAAGAGAGAACTAGCCCTGGAAACTTACTCTGTGAAGCTCTGGAGGCCTGGACTAGGATGAAAGGGGAGATTTCAGCTCAACCTAGAGAAGACCTTTACCGGGGTTAGAGTCAGCCCACGGCAAAAAGGCTGTGAGAAAGAATGTATTTTTAATCATGAACTAACCGTGATAGGGAAGGATGGTGACAATGGTAAAAAATAACTCCAAGTAAAAGTCTGGTCCTTTAACATATGAAACAAATGTCTGCTCAAGAATATACTCACCTGGAGCCCAGCTCTGCCACCAAATGCTGAGAGGTGTTGAATGAGTCACTGGGCCTAATGTCACCGGGCCTCTGTTCAGTTGCCTATAAAAGCAGAAAGATTATACCCATCATCATCAAAATGCAATAAGATCCGGAAACTCGCTTTAAAAAAAGCATAAGATGTGACGTAAAGGCTGGGGGTTTGTGTTGCAAATCTCCGTCCGCCTTGCTACGTCTGGGAACACATTGCCGTCTCTGCAGCAGCTCTTGCGCAGCAGTGTCCCCAGCAGCTCCAGTCTCAGTACCACCCTCTGTGCATAAGTGAAATTCTCTTTGAGTGAGCACAGCGCCAAGAGAGCCCTTGATTTAATGAACTCGGTGGACTACGTTGGGCTGTTGGGCTGTCTGTAGGAAGATCATATTTTATTGAAACAAGGGGAGAACACAATCACAGGGCTGGCTGAGTCCCTGTTTGTTCCACCTCTGATCCTGACAGTCATCAGCAACAAGCTGAGCACACACAATCAGCTACGTCCTCCTGCTCATGGGGCCTAGGAGCGTCACAGCCCTGCAGGGCCGGGAGGGTAGCCAGCTCGCTGCAGCAGCCGGAGGAGGATGGGACTTCATGAGAGTTGCAGAGGGTCCCCAGGTTGCTACATTCTCATGCATGATTTGAGACTAATATTGTACCTCCTCTAAACCTGGGTGTTTTCAGCTGTAAAATTGGGGAGATTATCATAATACTTCCCTCCAAGGTTGCTGGGAGGGTTAAATGAGATAATGCTGGATACGGCCATGGTGACAAGAGAAACAAGGGAGCACGTGCCCCATGCCTCCAACTTCCCAGTAAACTGTGTTGTGTCAAACACAACAGAGGATGCTCAAAAGTATAAGAAATCAGCCACATAATTTATCACATGTAGATGGGCTCCATTATTCTGTAACATGTAAAAAAATCACAATGTTTCCATTTAAACAGAAAATAAAAACAAAGAAAAGCCATAAGAACTTGCTTCTGAAAGAGGCTGAAAAGGACCGTCCAGGATAAAACTGTGACCCAGGGAATTTGAGACCAGAGACACAACACTCATCCCCTGACATAAAACATGTCTTTTCATACGTGCATGCACTCACATATGTGTGCGTGTGCAGACACATAGACACATTTGAACTCAACTAGATCTGAGGTGTTGACTGAGAGGCAGCCTGCTGTAGGGAGAAGAGTGAAGGCTCTGGAACCCAAACAACATCCTGGCTTGGGGTTTTCTTATTAGCACTATGACTTTGGGCAAGCTACTTTCTCTGATCCTCATAATAACTTATTTTCAAAGCTGCCATGAAGATAATTAAATCATATATGTAAATTGTCTAATCTCATGCTTAGCACATAGTGAGTATCCAATAAACAGTAGTTTTAAATGGTAGCCGTCTTCTGCATTAATGCAGGTGATTGCAGTAAAACCCTACTGCGTGTTGGAAGAGATGAGGTCCATTTGGGCTGATATCCCCAAGGTCACTTGGGACATGGTGGTTGAAGTACAAACCCACAGTTCCTGCGACCCAGTCCCAGGCTCATTCACCTGCTTTCAAGCAGGAGAAATGCCACAAGCAGCCAGCTCTACCCAGGAGCCCAATCAGACTGCCCCAGAAGGCTGTCTTCCCTGTCTCCCGGCTCCCTTCCAGCTCTGCGGCTGGTGGCATTCCAGGAGAAAACAATCTCAGGGTGTGTTTACAGGAACCATGTGTTCGCCAAATTCCTTCCTGAATACATTGCTAAAACTCTCAGTTTGTAATTCTCCATCTGTGGTTTCACAAGGGAAGATAAGCAAAACTTAAAGAAAAGTGTTACATAATTGAACCTGAAAAAACATATACAGGTCAGAAGAGCAAGAAAGAGGAAGAGAAGCAGGGGCCTGGTATGAAACAAGACAATGACCATTAGCCCCTCCAAGACGTACAGCTAAGACCCCAGGAAACACCCTGTAGACCTTTAAATGGAGAGCAGCCCCAGCACGGCACTGACTGCTGGAATTCAGCTGAGCCATTCACAGTTCCAGGTAGCATTGCCATCATCCCACACCGACAGCAATTGACATTCTGGGATTCACCATAGAAGAATAAAGCTGAGTTACTGCCGCCCTGGTTGCTGGTTTCCTTTAGCATTTCTGCAAGACTCAGGCTTTACAATCTCACCTGCTGCATCTTTGGACCAGAAGGTATGTCTTAGCCATTGAGCTTGAAAGGTTACTTCATGGAGCATCATCTATTATCCTGTATTATCACTAAGCAGAGAATAGAGTTGGTCAAGCTGCACAGAGCAACAAAAGGCCTGGGCTGCCAGTTGGACTGTTTATACTGGAGCAAGGATATTTGAAAATTTCATCTCAGTATCTAACACAGCATGATCGTTTTATATGCAATTATCCCCCAGTTTGGCATAAAATCCAAACAAATGTTTAGAAATGCTCCAACCTCCAGATGAAAGCTGTAATTAATGTATCAATGATTTTCTTCTAAAGGGCATGCAATCAAAAAGAAGAGCCAGCATATTAGAGCAATTAATGGAAATTATAGAGTTGTGAGGACAATGGGTTTGCATTCTGGTTTCAAACATTTTCAGGATTTAGACATGACCAGGTCAAAATTTGTTGTGGCTAAACCCAAACTCTAATTAACATTTATGGTTTATGAAAGGCATCACACATGCAGATTGAACTTTGCAAATAGTAAAACATAAAAGACAAAGCCCTGGAACTTAAGATCTGAACAATATATAAACTAAATAACAGGCTTCTGGTCAAGATGGCAGAATAGACAGTCCCCAGCATCATTCTCTCCCACAAATCAACCAATTTACAACTATAGGAGAGCAACAGCAGCCAAGCTGGGGCCGCTGGAGATTGGGGTAAGAGGAAGAGAGACCTGCAGAGTGCATAAATATGGGAGAAGCCACAAAGGGAGAAAGAAAAAACCACTCTGACCATTTTGTGCTGCAGCCACTTTAAGGCTGGAGCTGCTGAGCACATGAAGCAGGAGCCGGCAAAAGCTGCAGCTGCGCCCTTTGGATGAAGTCGCTTGAAGGCAGCAGGGGAGAGGAGGGTCTTGGTGGCCCCTAGAGCAGCAAGACCACTGATGGGGTTCCCCTGGACCCAAATAGAAGTGAGGAGCCATGACAACTGAAGAGAAGGAGACACTCAGAGGCTGGTGAGTCATCACAAGGGACCAGTGCACAGCCTGTTCCATGGGAAGTGTTTGCAGCATGGGTGGTAGTGGAGATGGGCCCACCAGGGGAATACTAGGACACAGCAAGGACAACTGACTGGCACCTCAATCAGCAAAGGACTGCTCAGAGGAGACTGGTCAGGAATATAGAATTGCATGGGGTGCGGTTTGATGAAAAGACTCAGGCCCAGATCAGAGATTCTATACAATGCAGGCGCCCCAGGTCTCTGGAGAGCCAAAAGTACCTATAAGGTCAACCATTAAAACCGGAGCCACACAAAAAGCTTTCCCTAGGGAAACAGCAGCAAAGCAGCAATTTAGCTCAACCACAGAGCTCAAGTGCTGGTCCCCACAGGAAGTTCCCCCATTTTAGAAGTAAGCAAAAGGCAAAAAATTAGTTTTGGCCCAGGCACACCACCAGTGCCTCAGAGCCCACCCAGGGCCCTGAGGCATGAGGCCAGGACCATACTCCCCTCCCATAACCAGGCACACTGCCACCAAGGAGCATGCCAAAAATATCACCTCCATGTGGGTGGCCCACCATAGCCACTACAATAACCATGGCTGCCGCAAAAGTGGCTAGACACTACAACCACCACGCAGATGGTCCACCAGCCACTGGAGTGCATTGACACAAGGAGAGTCACCAGCAGAGACCAAAGAAAAGAAGAGGATGTCTCTCTCCACAAAACACATTCCAGAGTAACAGAAGCAGCATCTGTTCTATGATAATATTGGGGGAACTGAACACACCTCTCAGCATTGGACAGATCATCTAGTCAACAAAGCAACAGAGTAACCATTACTCTTTCAGAAGGAGAGAAGAAATCTAGGATTATCAGAGGGGGGAGGGGGAGGAAGATAGGGATGGGGAGAAATTGGACAAGGGGCATAAAGAATAAGTACGATTTGTAACAGTATATGTGCTAGTAATACTGATTTGATCAACATATGTCAATGTTGAACCCCCAAAATATGTATAATCAATTATGATTCAATAACAATTAAAAAATAATAAAAATAACACATGGAAGCTAAGTATTCAATCAAAACAATGTGGTCAGGAAAGGGACGCTAGGCTTAGACAAGGAGGAGGGCTTCAGGAAGACTGGAAGTGGAACACAGGTTATAAGCACATGCAGTGCGCTATACCCAACATTGAGCCCTGAGCTATACACCGAGGGATGGCTTGCTGGGGACACATCTGTTCCCCACAAGCCAACTTCAAATGGCTAGTCTATGCTACAGACTTCCCTATCTGTCTGTACATTGTTGATCCTTGACTCTAAAATCACCCTTCTTCTTGAGTGTGCACAGCTCAAGGACACATCCTTTTTTTGTGTGCTCGTATGTCAGCTTGCTGTCTGGCAGAGGGTAGATGCCCAGAAAATGTTTATGGAATTACATGAGATTAAGTGCTGATTTCTCATATCTGTTTAGTTTTTAGACAGAATCTTCTCTTCTCTTTGAATTTCTAGAAATGTGTGTGCATCTTTCAAGGCCCTCTGTACATTGTCTCATCCCAGAAGCCTTCCTTAATCACTGTAGCCCACAGTGGCCTGACACTCCTCTGAGCTCCAAAATCATGTGCTGTCTCTCTTTTTTAAATTGTCTCCATCTAGGCTATGAGCTACTGGAAGATTAAGAGGATGTCTTTTTCAACTTTGTATTTCATAACTGATTTTTTAAAATATATAATGTGTTATGGACTGAATAGTATACCCCCTAAATTTATATGCTGAAGTCCTAACCCCCAGCATACCTCAAAATGTGACTATATTTGGAGACAGGGACTTTAAGGAGGTTAGATTAAATGAGGTCTTAAAAGGGTGGGGGAGCTAATTCAATATTACTAGTGTCCTTATAAGAATAAGGAGAGACATCAGGAATATGCACACACAGAGAAAAGGCCATGTGAGGACAAAGCAAGAAGGCAGCCATCTGCAAGCCAAGGAGGGAGGCCATGGGAAAAACTAAATCTGCAGTGCCTTGATCTCCGACTTCTATCCTCCAGAATTGAGAGAAAATAAATGTTTGTTGTTTAAGTTACCCAGTCTGAGAAAATAAACTTCTGTTGTTCAAGCTGCCCAGTCTGTGATGTTTTGTTATCACAGCCCTAGAAAACTAATATGAAAGGTAGAGAGTGTAAAAGCTTCCTTCATTTGTCCTATTTCCTCTAAGCAGTAGAAGAGGAAGCAAGAACATAGAAGAAAGAAAGGAGTAGAATGTTCTGTATATGTCTAGTAGGCCCATTTAGTCTACAGTGTTGTTCATGTATGCTATTTCCTTGCTGATTTTCAGTCTGGATGTTCAATCCATTACTGAAAGTGGGGGTTTATTGAAGTCTCCTCCAAGCTAAGCTCAAAGTTAGCAGAAGGAAGGAAATAATAAAGATTAGAGCAGAAATAAACGAACTAGTGAATAGAAGCACAATAGGAAGAAATCAACAAAAACTAAGAAATGGCTTTTTGAAAAGATCAACAAAATTGACAAACCATTAGCTAGCTAAAAAAAAAAGAGAGAAGACTCAAATAAAATCAGAAATGAAAGAAGAGACATTACAACTGACACCAAAAAAATAAAAAAAATCATAGATCTACTATGAACAATTTTATATCAACAAATTAGATATCCTAGAAAAAATGGACAGGTTCCTAGAAACATACAACCTTCAAAGACTGAATCATGAAGAAATAGAAAATCTGAACAAATCAATAATGAATAAGGAGATTGAATCAGTTATTAAAAACTGCCTAACAAAGAAAAGCTCAGGAACAGATGGTTTCACTGATGAATTCTACCAAACATCTAAACATTTAAAGAAGAATTAACATCTATTTCTCTTAAACTCTTCCCGAAAAAGTGAAGAAGAGAGAATACTTCCCAAACTTATTTTATGAGACCAGCATTATTCTGATACCAAAGCCAAACAAAGATATTATCAAAAAACACAAACAAACAAACAAAAAACACTACAGGCCAATATCTCTGATGAACATAGATGCAAAAATCCGCAATAAAGTACTATCAACAATCACAACAATTCCTTGAACTTGTTAAGACAAGTGAAAGGATATGATGTAGTGGTGGGGGAGGGGAGAGAAGGAGGGGGAAACATGAAAGGAACATGAAAATCAACTACAATGTATATTGAGAAGTTAAAATTTTTTTAAAAATTTAAAAATTAAATTAAATTAAATTAAACTAAATAAATAAATTAATAACCTAATTCAACAGCACATTAAAAGGATTACACATCATGATGAAGTGTGATTTCTCCCTAGGATACAAGGCAAGTATGTTTCAGCGTACTCTAACCAATCAGTGTGATACAACAGATTAATAGGGTGAATATCAAATGATCATTGTGATAAATAAAGAAAAAGCATTTAAGAAAATTCAGAACTCCTTCATGATAAAAACTCCCAACAAATTAAGTATAGAAGGAATTTACTGCAACATAATGAAGGACATATAAAATATGTTAATTAGCTGAAATGCAGTGATCAGTTCACAATGTATACATATATCAAAATATCAGGTTGTACACCTTAAATAAATACAATTTTTATATGTTGATAATGTCTCAATAAAGCTGTTAAAAATAAATAAAGATCATATGTGAAAAGCCCAGAGTTAACATCATACTCATCAATGAAAACTGCAACCTTTTCTCTTTGACCAGGAATAATCCCTATCAAAATCCCAGTGGTATTTTTTACAGAAATTAGAAAACCATGAAATTTATATGGAACCAAAAAAGACTCTGAATAGCCAAAGCAATCTTCCAAAAGAAGAACAAAGCTGGAAGCATCATACTTCCTGATTTCAAAATATATTACAAAGCTATAGTAATCAAAACAGTATGCTACTGGCATACAGATAGGTGTGACGAACAGAGAAGCAGATGAGAGAACCCATAAAGAAACCCACACATACAATCAAGTGATCTCCCACAAGGGTGCCAAGACAACACAATGAGTAAAGGATAGTCTCACCAACAAGTGGTGCTAGAAAAACTAAACATCCACAGGCAGAAGAATGAAATTGTGCCCTTGTCTTACACCGTCCACAGAAATCAACTCAAAATGATTTAAAGACTTAAACATAAGACCGGAAACTGTAAAACTCCTAGAAGAAAACATGGAGCAAAGCTTCAAGACATTGGTCTTGTCAATGATTTCTTGGATATGACACCAAAGGCACAAGCAACAAAAGCAAAAATAAGCAAGTGTGGCTATGTCAGACTTAAAAAACTCTGCAAAGCAAAAAAAAAATACAATAAATAGTAAAAAAAGCACCTTATGGAATGACAGAAAATATTTACAAACTGTGTATCTGATAAGGCATTAACATCCAAAATATATAGGGAACTCATCCAACTCAGTAGCAAAATAATAATAATAATCTAATTTTAAAATGGGCAAAGGATTTGTGTAGACATCTGTATCAGTCCCTTTCTGTTGCTTATAACAGAATTACCTGAACTTGGTGGTTTATAAGAAAATGAAATTTATTTCTTACATTACATTTATTTATTTTCTGAGGCTGGGAAGTTCAAAGTCCAAGGAACATATTTGGTGAGGGTCTTGTCCTGGTGGTGACTACTGCAACTCAGGGTGTCACATGGCAAATATGGTGAAGCAGAGAGAGAGACACTAACCTCCTCATGCACTCTCCTTTTAAAGCCCTCCAAACTATGAGCACGACCACCATATTTAATCCATTCACTATGGCACAGTCCTATAATCGAATCACCTCTTCAAAGCCCCACCTTTCAATTGCCATAATAAGATTTCCCACCCTCAACAGTTACAGTGGAAATTAAGTTTTGGGGGGACATTCAAACTGAGGCAACTTTTCTCTAAAGAATACATACAAATGACTGTGTATACAAATACATGAAAAGATGATCAACATCACTAATCATTAGGGAAATGCACGTCAAAACCACAATGAAATATCACGTCACATCTATTAGAATGGCTAGTATCAAAAAAAAAAAAAAAAGTAACAAGTGTGGGTGAGGCTGTGGGGAAAAGGGAACCCTCATACTGTGGGTGACAATGTGAAATGGTGCAGCCACTATAGAAAACAGTATGGAGTTTCCTCAAAAAATTAATAATAGAACTACCATATGATCCAGCAATTCCACTTCTAGATATTTATCCATAGAATTGAAATCAGGTTCTCAAACAGATGAGAGTATTTCAAAAAGGTCATGGAAAGATTCACATTACCTTCTAATTCTATTTTTCCAGAAACTTTCTGAAGTACCCTCATATCTGCACACCCATTTTCACTGCAGCACTATTCATGATAGCCAAGATGTAGAAACAACCTAAATGTCCATCAAGAAATGAATGAAGTGTGATATATATATATATATATATATATATATATATATGCGCAATGGAATATTATTCAGCCCTAAAAAGAAAGGAATCCTGCCAAGTGCAATAATATGGATAAACCTGCAAGACATTATACTAAGTGAAATAAGTTAGTCACAGCAGGACAAATACTGCATGACTCCACTTATACGAGGTCACGTCTGGCTGCCCACCCACTTCAGAAGGAAAGAAAAAAAATGAAAAGACTCAGAAGTCAAATGGTTGGTGTTAGAAAAGCAGATGTATTCAGCTGAAGGAGATGGTAGATTTAGATTTACTGAGGGGTTTTTAAAGGAGGGGTTGAGAGAATGGAACGTTGGAGGTGAAAAGCAGGAGAGCAGGAAACGTGAGCTACCAGAGGTCCGTGTCTATGAGTCAGGTACAAGGTCTCACCAAGGCTGCTTCTGGTTTCTGTTCTCATCTTTGCTGTTATCTTAGGACCCTGCAAGATTTTCATGTGCTCATATGTAGAATCATCTTTTCTGTGAAGTCTTTTGTGTAGTTTCGATTCACAGAGTTCTGGTTGACTTGGCTGGTGCCCAAGGTCAGCTTCCAGTCATTCAGCCTTGATGACTTCTCAAAACTCTACAAGTCTCAAAGAAAGAACCGTTAGCTTTGCAAAGTACTGATTAGCTTCTCAGCCTTGTTCTCCTATTTAGCAAGCAAGATAAGAAAGGGGATGTGAAGGAAGAGAAGAGAGGGAAAAAAACTGTCCTTTTAAAACTCCCTGCCCTCCTTTGCAGCCCAAGCGGTTTTAGGTCCCAACATGGCTTCAGTCCTGCTCACTCCAATGGTCAAATTCACAGGAACAGAGTGTAGAAGGGTAGTTTTCAGGGGCTGGAGGCAGGGGAAATGCCGAGTGCTATTCAAGGGTGTAAAGTTTTAGTTATACAAGATGAATAAGTTCTGCTGTACAACGTTGTGTCTAGAGTTAACAATACTATATACTCTGTACTTAAAAATTTGTTAAGAGGGTAGATCTCATGTTAAGTGTTCTTACCACTGTAAGAAAAATAAATGTTCTTCAGACCCAACTTGAAATTAATGGAGAACAATACATAAAACAAACAAACAAACAAACAAACAAAAAACAATTTGAAGATCAAAAAAAAAAAAGAAAGAAAAGAAAGATAGAGGTTTAGCCTCCAAGTTGCAGAATTTGGCAAGCACATTGATAATTTCTAGAATTACTCCTAGAATGTTCTAATTATGAATATAGATTTCGAATAAGGGAGAATGATCTAAAGTTGACGGAATTTGAAATTAAGAGAAACCTGGATCCGAAATGCAACTATGCCATTTACTGGCTGTGTGGCCTTAGGAAGATCACTTAGATTCCCTGGGCCTTAGTTTTGTAATATTTTTTCTCATATTTGAGACATCCACTCACCTAGTCTTAGCCTAGACTGTTGCAGGCATTAATGAGTTCTCACGGGTAAAACATCTGTTATGATCGGCATTTCCATAGATGCTGAATTCAACAGCAGCTACAATTAAGGAAGCACCAAAGTGGAAAGGAAGTCATAAATTCTGGAGACACTGAGGAAGATAAGTGCTTAGTATGTGCTTCCTTGGAAGGCTCTGCATCTAAAGCCCTACTGAGTACTTCAGCCACACCCAAATGTTGGGCAATAATAATGAGCCCCAACTGTGCTCTGACCACTCAGTGCGTTGGCTTCAATGAAGTCTCTTTTCCTGGACAAAGATGATGTTCTGTTCACCTCTTGGGACCTAATGACTATCACATGGCAGTTTTAGTAAATTGTAATAGCAGGTAGCAGTAATAGTTAGTAGGAGTAGTAGTAACAGTCATAACACCTACTCTGACTTGCTTTTCCAAACAGGCTGAATTGCCCCAGCAGCTCCATCCAGGGACTACACCTGAGAAAGAATGCATTTTTCTGGCTCCTAGAACTTCTGGACACAATCTCCTTGTGTACCCAATGAGGAAAGTATGTGAGGACTGTGAGAAATGCCCTCAACTGTCCAATGCCAGAGGATGGACATGGAGACACGAGGTACGTTGAAGTGAGACTTTAATGGCTGTCTTGCAAGATCAGGTGTCTGTTGGGCAGGCACACCAGAAATGGTTACATCAAGCAATTTCTTCCCTAGTGTGCAAGTCCCTCCCCCAGTTCCTCATTGGCTGAGCACTATGGGGTGTGCAATCTTCCCAGACATTGCCTAAGTTTTGTTACTACCTTGTAAGGCATTTATTGTCCCTTTCCCTCTGGCAGAAAGGGGTTGGCTCAGGGCAAGCCAGAAGTCCTGAGGTGGAAGAAGAACCAGGAAGTAAAAAGGACAAGGTGGCCAGCCACCAGCTTGAGAAGTCACCCTTGGGAAAGTGTACTTTCAGGATATCACCCCATGAGTTAGTCAAGCAACCCTTGCTAAGCTATTCTTCAAAATGAATCAGTTAGGCTATTTTCCCACAAGGACACACACATTTAGCTTCTTTATGACTGATTTGTCAAAACTCTTGCAGCAGAATGCTCAGGGGCTCCCTGAAATAGTTCCTCACGACTATGTCTAGTGGTGAAGCTGCTTTAGAAATTTGGAGCTGTCCAGAAAAGAGATCCCTTCAGTCCTGACGAAAACCCAGTGCTGTTCTCAACACTCCTTCTTGAGTTGATTGGCCTCCAAGCCAGGTGAGCAAAGCTAATGAATTCTTTTACTGAAAGATCTCCATCTTCAGGTCATTGAACTCTGAAGTTGGGCTCACCGAGGGAACTGCGGATCTTATCATGGTTTCAGTCAGGCTCAGAGAAAAAAAAATGGACCTGGAATAGAAATGACAAATGACCCTATTAAAGCTACTCTTCACATTTCAAGGGATTAAAGCCAGGAGATTTTTCTCACCCTCACATCTCTGTACAATCTTCAGTCATGTTGAGAGAAAAAAAGTAATAACTTTTCAAGGATACTTTTCCTCTGAGACAGCATCTACATAAAACACTGATGAAAGAGAGCAAAGGCACACCAATGTTTGGCTTTGTGGACATTTGAAAAAACTGGACGTAGATCAGCATTATGACAGAGGCATGAAGAGGCAGTTGGAATCATCTGGTTCCTGACCCAGACGTACCTGGGAGCCCTTTCAGGGAGTCAGCAAGGCAAAGGACTCCTTGCCCAGGGGTACTACCTTTTGCCAAGACCCCCACCAGGAAGATGTAAGAACTGCAGTGGCCCCAGCGGTACCCTTTATTCATTCATTTTTAAACATGAAGCCTAACTGTCCCCTGACTTTCTGTCTCCCATGGGTCTACTTGCAATGTAGTATCCTGGTTATTTCTGTAAATTTTCCCATTCTAGCAAAACCAAGGGACCAGGAGGAATGGCTCTACAATAAGTCTCTCTGGTCCCTCAACTCTAGCCCCCAACAGGCACATCTGTTCCCTCAGGTGTCTGCTGCTGACACCCCTAATCTGGCCTTGAGGATGGGCCACAGCTTGAAGGTACATCCTGGCTCCTCCTGTAACAAGAATAAAACTCAAATACATCCACATTGAAGTTAGAGGATTCCACAGCTCCTACCCCTGCTGTTGGCCACTTTCTGCTGTTCCCAATGAAAATCAAAGTTACTTGGGTGTTGGTGGCACCATGTCCACTTCCACGTATCAGGAGCAGCTACCAACAGGCACAGGAGCACCCCATGGCTCCCTTGTGCCTCTGAGTCTAGGCCCATTAGTCTTGGCCATGCCAAAGGCCAATCAATCAAGCTTCCTGCCCTGTGGCTAATCACTAGGAACAAAAATTCCTTTCCATGGGAAATTCCATCCCCCTCACACTGGGGTGTGCCCTTGTCCTCAGGGACAACCATCACATAATAGGCATCATTAGAACATTTTGCAATGCATGTATTGATCACATTGTTCCAACACTTATTTGAAAGACCAAAATGTAAACCAGAGAAAAGAGCAGCTTCTTTGGGAGAAGAAACCCTGTGGAGCCCAGCAGCAAACCCTATAGAGCCCACAACATGCTCTTGTTGACCTAAAAAGAAACTGAAGCCAAATACATTTAGCAAGGATTTATCGAGCCAATATGCCAATTGCAACCAGGGAGACGCATAGTCAGGTTGCCCTGTGTTCTGAAGAGGGCCAGCAGAGCTGAGCACCTTATAATCACAAGGGAGAAGGGTAAAAGGAGAGACAGAGGGGCAGCCCTGCCTAATTACTTGGTCAGTTTTTCTACTGGTTGCACATGATGTATAGATTTGGGATTGTTACTAGGTTACATCCCACGTGCAGGGATCTAGGGTAAGGGTTATAAGAAGCATTCTAAGTTATTTTATGGCTTTCTGATGCCATACTATTTACTTTTAAATGAAAATAGTCTTATGATAATGTTTTCCAGGACAGGTGGACATGACTACTGGCTTATCCCAAATCTCTCAAGATGCTGTAATTTAGCTGACCTGATAAAAGCACTTTCTTTTTTTATCACTCCTTAAAAACCACTGATTCAAGCTTAAATTCTTCATTTTGCAGATGGAGAAACTGAGGCCTAGAGAGGAAGAAGACAACCCAAGAACACACAGCAGATTAGTGGCAAGGCTGCTATGTCAGACAGCATTTTCCAAAGTTAGCCACTCCAGTATAATCCCATCCCACATGGCCTTATCATGTAATGTGAACATCCCTTCATTAAAAAGCCTCTATCTTCCCAGCTCAAAGGAATAAGAGAACTACTCTCCTCGTAAGTCTACCTCTTGAAACCGGTGATTCTCCACAGAGAACAATTTCCCCCCTCCCTCAGGGACATTCAGAAGTGTCTCGAGACATTTTGTTTGTCATTCACTGGCCTTTAATGGGCAGAGGTCAGGGATGCTGTCACACACCTTGCAGTGCACAAGACATCCCCTATGACAGAATTCTCCAGCCCCTAATGCCAATGATGCCAAAGTTGAGTAACACTGCCTTACACCATAGCAGATAATGGGATAACCCCAAACAGAAGCAGGAACCCACAAGTCTTCAAGTTACATGAGAGGGAGGACATGGATTTCTCCCGAGTAGTTAAGGGAACTAGTTTTTCCCAAACAAAAAGCAAGCACGTCTTATCCTTCTGAAGGTAAGAACAAGACTCTACTTCTACACAGAGGCTTTGTGAGCTGAAGGGGATGATTTAAAGCAACAAAGACATAATAAAAAAGTGAACTGCACTGATTAAATCTTTGTCCTTGAAGAGTGTGTGAAGCTAATAAACAATAAACATGCAAACTAGGATGGATATCCACACAAATTAGTATTTGTCTGAATTTTTCTGCCTACCTACTCAGCATGGCTCTCTAGAAGGGATTACTGTTTCAAAGACATTTGTTTTAAGGCTCTGAAGACATTTTTCTCATTACTCTCCAAAAGATTGACCAGATGAAACACTCTCTGGCAGAAGGCGTACCTGCTTCATGGCTCTTGCCGATATTTTTATATTATCTTTAATCTTTGCTTATTTACTAGGTTAAAAACATATTAGCTTTGTTGTTTTAATTGACTTTAATAAGGTTAAGTTGCTTTATTTATTTATTGCTTATTTGTGTTTATTCTTCAGTAAATTTCCTGTTCAAGTCCTTTGCTCATTGCTCATTGGAGTTTTAGGGTTTTCTTATTGATTGGTGTGAACATTTTAATATATTAAATGTATGAATCCTTTATCATATTATTGTAACTATTTTTCTAATTTCTCATTTGTCTTTTGAATTTTTATGTTTTGCTAGTGCTGAAGATGTTTTTAAAATTTTTATCTAGTCCAATCTACTTAATTTTTTTTCATTTCTCCAATAGAGATATAGTTCCTCTTTAAGTAATCAGATAAGCATTTTCCTATTTCAAACTTGGCTTTGTGTTTATAGTTTTACAAACATATCATGACATAAATATTTAAACAGTCTCAATACAACATGGTAAGGAGGGTAATAAACACACTGCCTGACTAGGAGTCATGGAAAATTGAAAATATGACATTGCATTCCTCATCTGACAATGAATATATCTTCCCATTTTATGTATGACTTATCTTATGTACTCAGTAGACCTTTTTAATTAAAAAACAATTATCAACATATGAGACGAAAGACATACAAAGGAATATAAAAAGTAATATAGCAAGTCCTCTTGTATCCCAGCTTTAAGAAATAAAACAATACCAATAAAGGTGAAGGTGCCTATGTCTACTCCTTGGCTATATCTCCTTCCTATCCTCTTGGTAATAACCACAGTCCTGAATTTGTGTTTGTCATTTCCATGCATTTCCTTTCCCTTTTACTACTTAAATATGCATTATTAAACAAAATATACTTTTTTGTGTTATACGTATAGACACACAAATACACACACACATATAGATACGTACATATAACATTGGCTTCCTTTGTGACTTACTCTTTTTTACTTAATATTATGCTTGGTAGAGTCATCTACTTTGAGGCAGTTGCATTTCATATGTTTTAATGTATCATCTTGTTAATAGGCTAATTGTATTTTTGGTATTTTTTACCTTTACACCCAATGCTCCTGTTAATATCCTTGTACCTATCACCCTAAAATAATTTTCAAGAGCTAGTAAAAATTTCAACAGAATATTTTTAGAATTAGCCATAATGATTTTATAGTTTATTGGAGAGAAAACACTTGAAAAATTCATAAAATCAGGAAAAAAAAAAAAGCCTCTTGTAAATAATGGGGAAGACAAACACCAGATATTAAAATACATTATAAAACTGTAATAATCAGAACAACCTGGTGTTGGTTTGGGAATAGAGCAACAGAATAGCTCAAAGATCTCAAAAATATATCCAAATCCTTATGAAAACATATGCAATGTATTTTTAAACCAAAGGCAAAAAAGATAATTTAATCAAAAGTGTTGTGAAAATTAGCCATCCATTTGAAAAAAACTAAGCTGGAATCCTGTACCATTCCTACATAAAAATTAAGTCCAGTTAGATTGAAGGTAAAAACACATGAAAAAAAAAAAGTAAGTAAGAAATTAAGAAAGAGAAAGAAAAAAGGAAGGAAGGAAGGAAGGAAGGAAGGAAGGAAGGAAGGAAGGAAGGAAGGAAGGAAGGAAGGAAGGAAGGAAGGAAGGAAGGAAGGAAGGAAGGAAGGAAGGAAGGAAGGAAGGAAGGAAAAGAATGTAATCTAAGTGAGGAAAATCTTTTTAAGCAAGCTATGAAAACAACAAGAAAAATATCAACAAATCAGATTTGGTAAAAATAAATAACTTTAATATGACCTTAGGGGGAAAAAAAAATCAAAAGACAAAGATCTGTATGGGAAAAGGTTTGCAACTCATATGACAGAAACAGAACCAATTTCCTTAATAAACAAAGAGCTTTACAAACTAATATGGAAAGGCTTAAATCCACAACAGAAAACCAGACAGCAGATGTCAAGCACCACATACAGACACAATTAAAATAGCCAATGAACATGTGAATATGGTCAAAAGAACTCACAGTGAAAGGAACCTGCTATGGGTTGAATGTGTCCCCCAGAGGTTCTTGTATTAGAAACTTAACCCCCCTATCACAGTGTTAAGAGGGTGTGAAATCCTATTATGATCATCAAAAGGTGGGCCTTAAAGAAGTGAATATATTGTGAGGACTGTACCATCATGGACAGATCGATCCATTCATGGAGTAATATGTTGGTGGTTTAATGGGTAGTAATGGGCATGGTTCTGATGCCTTTAAAAGAAGAGCAAGTGTGGAGGTCAGCGCTCTCTTGCTCAGCCCATCTGCCATGTGGTGCCCTCAATCACTGTAGATTCACCACCAAGAAAAAGGCCATCACTAGATGTATTCTCTGGACTCTAGACTTCCCAGCCTCTGGAACTGTAAGAAATAAATTTTATTTCTTTATAAATTGCCCAGTTTCACGTATTCTATTTTAAGCTACAGATACTGACTAATACAGAACCCATATATCCTTTTTTATCTATAAGAATGGCAAGAATTAAATGCATGGAAAACAACCAGTGTTGGTTGAGACCATATCGAAAAACTTCAGGTAAAATTAAAGTTTGCATAATTTGATAAAATGTATTGACATTAAAATGTATGTACTCTTCAAATCAGTAATTCTACTTCCAGCCATTTATTTTATTGATAAACTTGTACAACTGCACAAAAAATTATTGACAAAAATGTTCATCATGCTTTTGTTGGTAAAAGCAAAAAAGCTGAAGTAAACGAAATGGTTTTTGGTAGGCGACTAGACAAACAATTAATGGCATAGCTACACAATTGAATATGATGGAGCATTTTAAAATGACAATATATCCATGATAAATTATTAAATGTGAAAGCAAGTTGCAGGCCAGCGTATGTGCTGGAGGTCCTCTCTTCGCTCTTCCCTACCCTGCCCCACCCCATCCTAGTCCCCACCTCTCCCAGACAGCTTGTGTGAACCTGCCCTCTGGCTTCCTGCTGAAATGAGCCACCGCTCACAGCACGGCTGCCTCAGGCTGGCTGTATGCCCCCAACCAAACAGCAGAATTCTGCTCTACACAATATTCCCCTTCTCATTACTTCAGACTTAGGGCTACTAACATCCCTGCTGCCACCAGCCCCAGTTTTCTGTTTTATTTTTTGTAGTTCCCCAATAGATCACCCATGTCTTCATAACTAATCACTTTGTAACTAACTAAACTCTCTTCAAGTGATCCTAACTCATGTGTGCCATATATTTCCTATTGTGACCCTCATATACTATGGATATTATGATGCCATTTATGTACACAAAAAAATTGTCACGCACACACACATACATATAAAATGCCTAGAAGGATATAAGGAAAAAATTGATACTAGTGATTACCTCTGGGAAATGGAGTTGGTTGGTAAAAACTGGGAACAGTGAGCGTTTTACATTGTACTTTGTATGAATTTGTGCTAATTAAGGTTTTTCATGCAAGATGAACATGTGTTTTCTTTTTAAATATAAAAATATTTAAGGATAGAGAATTACAAATCTGACACTCCGCCCTCAGTCTCTAACCAGCTCTTTGAGGCAGAGTGACTTTGAATAGCCAGACCTTCATAATAAGCACCCCTGTACTCTAAGCCTCTATTCTAATAACCGTCTGTATTAGACACACAGGCCCTTCGAGCTTAAAGCCTGTTACAGCCTCTCCCCTCCACTCCACACCAAAGGCAAGAGTTGAAATGATGAGAGTGTTTGCTTCATCTGATCCGATACAAAAGTTTTGAGGTTAGGCATGGAATTCCCAGGAGTCTGGTCATGGAATATTTAAAACGTAAAAACAAAACAACAACAACAACAAAAACAAATCTGTTGAGCAGAATAGGACCTAAAATTACTGTAATCAAGGTGGAACAACGCAAGCCAGCGTGCCCTTACTACTGATAACAAGTCACTTTGGCCATGCTAATTTGAAGAAGGTTGAAATCTGGAGAACATAAAGGAAATCAGCTTACATAAAATTTTTGTAAAATTGCCTCTTCCAGAGTCAAACATGGACTGGGACTTTGCAGGAAACTTATCCCAGGGGAGAGAAGAGAATGGGACCTGGTGACAGACATGCAAGTGGTGTTCCACTAACATCAAACGCTGGTTCTTAGTGGTCCAGTGAGCCAGAATCTCGTCTGAAGCCACCTCTCTATCTGAGGCAATTTCCACTTCACAGCATCAGGGTATTGGATATTGTCACCATTGTTGACCAAGTACACAGACAAGTTGTACCCAGAGACCTTCCTTTAAATGCCCATCACCATAAAGCAGAGTGTCAGACCATCTCTGGCTGCCCATCAGTACTGACGTCCAAGGCCAGTGATTGTGCATGCAGTTGTACCTGTGATGTCTCACCTGCGACTTCATTTTTTCTCAGTCTCTGTTTCATTGAGGAATGGAGCAATATTTCACAACGGCTCAGAGCATTTAATAGAAACAGCTAGGATTGTTGCATCATAATTCAAACAAGCAAGGATGAAATTAAACCATCTTATTTATGGTATATGACCAAACTGTAAATTACACAGAGACATGTCTATATTTTTCCATCAAGATGTTTCTCTCTTTTATATGTTGTTTCAGGGCTTATACTGCTAGGATCCTGATGTTTCTCCTGTACACAGCTCAATAGTTCAGTTCAACAAATTTCCTTGGTGTGAATACTCCTTGTCAGTCAGTCATTTGCTAGGTACTGGGAACATAGTGATGAATAAGACACTGTTCCTTCCATAATATGTTCATGGCCCTGTTGAAAACACAGAAAAGCAACCAGATAAATGCAGCCCATTGTGTTTCATGTAGTAGTTGGAACGGGTTTGAGATGCTGATATAATATGAAGTGTGTGATTCATTCAGCAGGGAAGAGAGACCCGGGAAGCTTCATAGAAGAGATCTCTGAATCATGGTTTTTTCAGGTTGCATAGGAGTTTTTCAAGGTATATCAGAGGAGGAAAGTCATTTTGGCCAAGCATATGCAAAGGCTCGGAGATGAAGTTGGACTTGCTGAGGCTTAACGCTCAGAGCAGAGAGTATCAGTATACAATCTGTATTCCTTAATGCAAAATTGCATTTTACCCTGCAGGTGATGGGAAGCCCTGAAAGAGTTTCAAGCAGGGGAATAACAAGGTCAGATGTGCAGTTTCCCTATGGTGGTTGGTATGGGAATTGGCCTAATGGAGATATTGCAGTATTACTATTATAAACAATAATGGAAATATCAATAAAGCTAGCACAACACGTCTCCTTAGGAGCATCTTCTCTTACTGCTAGAAATAAATAATAACATTTTGTCCTACATCCATTCTTCTAAAAAGTTCAAAAAGACTTGTGGACTTTGTTTAATCTTTCCAACATCTCTGAGAGATAGGGTGAGGAAAATAACACTTCCCCTGGGCACTAAGGAACACTTTTCAAGCCCGGTTGTGTGAATTACGCACAAGAAGGGCTTTGATCTCTAAATTATGCACAAGAAGGGCTTTGATCTGTGTCAATTCACCCACTCTCTTGTGGGAAAAAGCATCCTATTCCTGGACCTTCTGGGTTGGAGCAAGATTTGAAGAGTAAATCTGAGATACAGACTGCCAGGCTGTACTGAATCATTTCCAAATAATGGGCTTTTCCTTGTTAAAAAAAAAAAAATAGGACTGTACGGAAAAAAATATTAAAATAGACATAAAATTCAGTAGTTACTCCATAATCCAGACATGAAGACTTTTAACATTTGGATGTATTTCCTTCTTATCTTCTTGACCACATAACAAGATCAAGGATCAAAGAGAATATATAATTTTGTATCACAATGAATTTCAATCCAACCAAAGGCAGAGTGAGACATGAGAAAATGTGCATCGTATAGGATGTAAAAAAGCAGATTGTACTTCAGTTTGTTATGATAATCAAGCTCTGAAAAACAGAAAGCTGAACATGGGTGAAGGGCATCTCTACTATCACTTTTCTAATCTCCTCTCAAATAAGAAAAGTACAATAGTGTTTTAAGTTATGGTTGGACTGACTAGAGACCTCAGAATCCCCTC
This sequence comes from Cynocephalus volans, assembly GCF_027409185.1. Taxonomy (NCBI): domain Eukaryota; kingdom Metazoa; phylum Chordata; class Mammalia; order Dermoptera; family Cynocephalidae; genus Cynocephalus; species Cynocephalus volans. The sequence continues at coordinate 14,969,623 of NC_084473.1, forward strand.
TAAATCCTGGATAATCTGACCATAAACTCTGCAAAATGACTAAAGTACCAGATTAATCTCAGAGGCTTTAACTTTGACCAAGTCTGGTTCTTCTGAAGAGCAGAAATGTGAAATTTAGGACCAGACTGGAATGAAATGAGAAACCTGCCTCAGCCACCAGCTAGCTGTGTGGCCTTAAAACATTTAACTGCTCTAAGCCTTAGTGTTCTCATCTGCAGATGGGAAATGATACTCCCTCCCTCATACATGTTTGAGAATTTTTAAAAGAGAGAACACATATGCATGCAGTAAGTACTCAATAAAGACATTCATCTTTGCCATCATCACTGTCACTTTCAGGCCCTTAAGAAATCAAGCAGAGGCCACCACTCATCTCTGAGGCTTCTGGTGGGATCTGTCAGGGCCACCTTCATGCCTCCTTTCCACACACTTTCCCAAGGACACGGGACCCTCATCGTGCCCACTACTAACCTGAACCTCTCACCGTCACCCCTGCCTACCTGGGAAGTAGTGGAGCCTAAATTATGATACACTCAATTTCTGAAGCTGTTGTCATGATGAAAGAGCTCTAGTTCCTGTTTCACCTGCTCTGTCCAACCCATTCCCAAGACATCCTCGGCAGGTGTCTCCTTTCCTCCCTGGCTTCTGCAGCCCTGGCGTGGTTTTTTGTGTGATGCTCACTACCCCGCATTGCAATTCTCTCCCAGGTCTTGATCCTCTAACAGGTGGTGAGCTCTTTGAGGGCAGGACATGTCTTAGTCATCTCTGTACAACTAGTCCCTAGATCTAAGAGCCAGACACAGAGTATATAACCAATAAACACTTACAGAAAGAGTGATATTTACAATTCAAATGTATTTGGCATGATTTTTTACAGCTGCTGTATTGACAAATCAGCAGCTCTTTTCTTACTACTGTTTGACTTTGATATAAAATAAAGAACAGAACACTTCTATCCAACCTTAGAGGTTCACAGAAGATGGGAAGGCCAAGTAGAACCACCACACCCTCACTTGTGAGCCAGAACCTCTGCCCTAGAATCCAGTCCCATCATACCATGGACACCCTGGCCACGTCTCAGCCAAAAAGAACAGGACTTTCTCCCTCAGCACTAGGAGACTAGAAAGACTCTTGACTATAAGAGGAAGGCTCTATCACCCCCAGGACTCAGAACCATTACGGTCAACTCTCTCTTTATGCCCAAGAACTAATGTGCACCTAGAGGTAACTTCTTGGATCTGAGCTGATGGGATCCGGCCGCAGTCCACAAAGATTCAATTTCAGAGCCATGGCCATCTCTAAGTGTTCTCAGGTACCAATTACACCCTTGCCCCTCTCCATAAACATTGCCCTTATTTGACCAATACTTGAATCCCTCCCCAGTTTGGTCAGAAAGAGGTCTGATCACTCTCTTAGTGTAGTAGGCAGCTGGTCAGTATCACAATCTGAAGAAAGAGATCTGAAGAATGATTATTCTGATTATTACTGTGTAAAAAATCACTCACTTTAAAAAAAAAAAAAAGCAACCATTCCAATATATCTCATGATTTCTTGGGTCCAGAACTTGGGAAAGGCTCACCTGCGTAAGTTCTCTGCTCCACGTGACATTAACTGTAGCCACTCAGTGGAATTCAGCTGGCAAATGGGCTGGTCTGGAGGACCAGATGGCTTCACTCTCATGTCTGGAACCCTGGTGGGGGTGGCTGGAAGGTTGGGCTCAGCTGGCCTGTTGGATTGAAGAGTCTACATGTGACTTTTCAGCATGATGGTCTCATGTGGTCAGACTTCTACATGGTGGCTTGGAACTCTCAGAAAGAAAGTTCAAAGAGCCAGGAAGTATAAGGTCCCAATTTCTTTGGGGCTGTAATAGCATCACTTCTACACTATTCTGTTGATGACAAAGCCCACCCAGATTCAAATAGTTTAGACATAAGCCCACCCTTTAATGGTTGGGCTGCCAAAGAATTCACAGCCAACTTTAGTTCTCCAGATCTTTTGAAAGGGATCTGCAAAGATGGCTGACTCTTTCCTAAATTATCTCTGTCTCTTACGGGTCTTCTTGTATCTATCTTCACAGTCCCTGGCTCTACCTGTTATGACTGGCTCAAGCAAAGCAAAAACCGTTTTTCTTGTGAACCCAAACATCGCCTGCAGGTTGCAATGGGGTCAGGTATTAGTCCATTTTTGTGTTGCTATAACAGAATACCTGAAACAGGGTGATTCATAAAGAAAAAAAGTTTATTTGGCTCATGATTCTGGGACAGCTGCATCTAACGCAGGCCTCACGCTGCTTCTACTCATGGTGGAAAGCAACAGACAGCCCACGGGTGCGACATCACATGGCAAGAGAAAGCAAGGGCAGGGGGAAGGTTCTAGGGTCCTTTTAAACAACCAGTTCTCATGGAAACTAATAGAGCAAGAACTTACTCACTACCCACCCACCAGGGAGGCTATTCATCTATTCGTAAGGGTTACACCCCCCTATGACCCAAACAGCTCCCAACACTGCCACACTGGGGATCAGATTTTGATCTGAGCTTTGGGAGGTATATGAGCTCATTTCTGTTGCTTATAACAAAATACCTGGAACTGAGTAATTTGTAAAAAAAGAATAATTTATTGCTTACAGTTTCAGAGGCTGTGAAGTCCATAATGCAGGGAACACATCTGATGAGAGTCTTGGTGGTGGCAAAAATGACAAGAGCAGAGAGAGCAGAGACTAACCTCCTCATGCAATCTCTTTTTAAAGCCCTCAGAACCACACCCCTGACCACCATTATTAATCCATTCACTACTGCACGGTCCTACAATCTAATCAACTCTGCAAGGCCCCAACTTTCAATTACCTTAATAGGATTTCCCACCCTCAACATTTGCAGGGGGGATTAAGTTTTAGGGAGACATTCAACCTAAGGCAGGGGGACAACATACCCGAACTCTTTCAGATCATATTAACTTTAATTTAGGATTTTGACTAGCATGGTACCCCCACCTGTATAATTGTCGACTCTTCATCCTCCACTCTGAGTCTCCCCAGGTTAGTCCTGGGAGTTCCAGGAGATCTCCAGTAAAGGTGTGTTCAAGACAGTATGTGCAGGAATAAGTGTGCTCAGGTTGTTCAAGGACGTCTTCACTCTTTCTTGACATCCTTAGCCGAGATAGATATTTTGTGTGCCCTATTTATTTATTTACTTACTAAGATTTTATAAACATAGTTCAGTGTCCTGGCCAAAGCCTCCAACTTAACAGTCAACAGCCCCCTGTCTTTCCTGACAGCCATCATCTCTTCATCCAAAGGCACCGTCCAAGAATACCCTTCTGGAGAGATCTACCCACAATGCAGCCACACCCTTCCCCAGGCTTCCTTACTGGAGAGAGATGTCCTGAACGGTTACGGCCGGGGGTCTTTCCCTCATGAACTCATGGCCAGGACCATCCTTCTCAGCTTGTTAGAGGACCACCCTCAGCTGCCTGACTCAGTACAGGTATGACTCTGACCAGATGTGTCTCATGCAGTCCCAATTTGTTCGACACTTTGCTGCCTGCAAGTCTGGCCTGCAAGTCTGTCCACTCAGGGAGGCTGCATATTTGGCAGGTGGCATAATAATGTCTGGAGTCAGGCATGTCTGGGTTTGAATCACAATTCTTCCACTCACTGGGTGTGTAACTCTCAGAGAGGTATTTAATCTCTCAGCCTCAGTATCCTCTGCTGTGAAATGAGGATAAGGATATCCACCTAGCAGGGGGATTGCAAGAATTAAATAAAACAAGACAATTTAGTATAGAATCTGTCCCCTCCCAAAAATGTACTCAGAGAACGGTAGCTATTAACAAGATGAGAGGGTGATGATGATGGTGGTGGTGGTGGTGGTGGTGATGGTGGTGCTAGCAGTGGTGTTGATGGTACTGGTGGTAGCAGTGATGATAGTGGTAGTGGTAGAAGTGGTGTTGCTGGTGGTGGTGTTAATAGTGGTGGTGGTGGTAGAAGTGGTGATGGTGGTGGTTGTATTATCAGACAAATTTAGCTGGTTATGATCCTGACCCCTGTCATGCCCTGGGCCTAGTCCCACCCATGACCCCACACGACCCAGCTCCTTATGCCCCCATCAGTTCCATTTGCTTTCTCAGTGCTCCCTGTACCAGCCTTTACCACCTCCATCATTCATCCATGAACTCATTCTCACAGCAAATGCATGTTGGGTCACTATTGTTAGCTGAGCATTGTGCAGAAGCTGGGAATACAACAGTGAAAAGGACAGAGGTGGTCTCTGCCCTAATAGACCCTCTGACATCACAAGCTCATTTCATGTTCTTAGCCAGGAACAGCTAACTGGCTAGACTCACACACATCACAGTGAAAGGTCATTTCCACCCTCTCTGGGCCTGTAAGTCAGCTGCACTCTGCTTCTGGAATTCCCAGCTGCTGCTGCAGTTCAGCACCTGCACCCCTCTTTGGTTATGCTCTTCCATTTTCTTTCTCTTGCTTCCTCTTCTACCAGCTTCCCTGAGTAAACACCCACCAAATCAAGCTGAAGCCCACCCAGCAGCACCCTGGACCCCACAGCTCACTTCCCCAAACCCAGAGAGCTGTTAAAATCCCAGCAGCCACCACTTACTAGCTGCTCCACGCCACTTCGCATGCGTTCTCCCATTTACTCCTCCCCACCAGTACATGTGTTAGGAGCCATGGTCTCCACCCTACAACAGCAGGACTGAGGCTTAGAGGAGTCACAGACCTGCCCAAGGCCAGCCAACAAGTAGTGGAGCTGGGGGTCAAACCCAGGTTTGTATAAAGATTGAAGATGAGAGACAGGACATGACTGAAGCCACACACAGTTAATGAACAACTTTCCTCCGGAGTCTGGGGGTTATTTGTCCTTTGGAGTATTTGCATTTCCAGGTGTCTCCCTGTGGTAGGCATGGCAGTTAGTTAACATGGAAGCAGCTGTGTGGAGATGTGTGGGACAGAACAAGGGGGACCCCACGGAGAACACTTCAGGTGAGGGGACCAGCAACTCATCCCCCCCACTTGGGTCCTGGCTGTTCTGTGCTTTCCTTCAATGCCCCATTCCTTGAGCTGGTCTGTTTTCTGCAGCAGTGCTAAGTCAGCCACCCACAAGGGCAGTGTCTGTGCTCTTTTCCTCGCTATCTCCCCAGCATGTAGCCTGTGCCGGGCACAGTGTGGGTACCAAAGTCGGTGACTGAGTGCACAGCGCAGCCTTTTAATGCTTTTAAAATAAAAGTCAGGTTTTCATTTTTTTCCCCAGGTTTGTATGGAAGGAACAAATTGTCCTAGTCTATTCCACATGGGATATGCGCCTCCTTCAGCACTATTTGCAAAAGTGCTCTAAAATGGAAAATTGTTGTGGGCTAAAATAGTCTGCCTTCTTCCTTGTTTTTGACTCTGTGTCAGAATAATGCTGCGGTGAAGAAAGAACAGATACTCGGTACAGGTAAAGCCTGTTTTTACCAACAGAACACAGAATCATCAAACCATTTTCATCCATCACAACAAAAACCATAGTTTTTCCAAATTGGCATGGATATATCCAGAGTGGGGGACTAATTCCATTACGAGGTCTTTGGGAATGACCGATCAATATGTGTAACAATAGACTTGTTCTGACAATAGACGGCCATGGAGGTCGGAGAACAGCATGTCACCCCCAGCTCGGCACTTACCACCTCTGCAACCTGGAACAAGAGGCTTAATGTCTCTGGGCTTCAGTTTTAAAATCTCTAAAATGGAGACAAACATGCAGACTGTAGGTTTGCTGGTTAGACTGAATAAGAAAACTCATGTAAAACATCTAGTAATTGCTTTTATTTTTATTAACATAGAAGCAATGTAAAACAATGAGAACTGTCATTAATTAATCAATTAGTTTATCATTCCAGTGGCTTATTCCCAGCAAAACCAGTGTTAGGGATAGCCCAGAATGTCTGCGATAAACTCTGTCTTCCTACCACTGACTTATCTGCTGGAAGTCCCATCAAATATCTGCAATTTTGGTTCCTTCTGGCAAAACACGGGTTCTAAAGCTCTCCGTGAAGCTGAGTAACCTCCACGTTCCAGCTCTGCACTCAGGAACGCTGGCTCACGCTCTCACGCGCATGAACGAAGGGGTAATAGGGGTGTGCGCCTCTCACCTCTCGCCACTCGTCTCTCCCTCTCTTACCCTCCCCTTCTCAAAGGTCTGAGCAGTTGGTACATTCATGGCATAGATGAAATTGCACAGCATTGAGACAATGTAAAACGGGACAACTTATCCTCAAGCACTGTAATCCACTTTAAAACTATTCATTACATAAAAATCAGGATATGGTTACCAAGATGGTTAATTTTATGTGTCATCTTAACTAGGCCAATGGGTCCCTAGATATTTGGTCAAACATTATTTTGGAGGGTGTTTTTGGATGAGATAAACATTAAAATTGGTAGAGAGTAAAGCAGGTTGCCCTCCCTAATGTGGGCTGGCCTCATGCAATCAGTTGAAGACCTGAACACAACAAGAGGCTGATCCTCTCTCCCTCCCCACCTCGAAGAAGAGAGAATCCTTCCTACCTGACAGCCTTTGAACTGGAACATCTTTTTTTTTTTCTGACTTCAGACTCAAACTGAAACACCAGCTCTTCCTGGGTCTCCAGCCTTCCAGCCTTTGGACTTGAACTACACCATTAGCTCTCCTGGGTCTCCAGCTTGCTGACCCAGCCTGCAGATCTTAGGACTTGCCAGTCTCCATAATCACATGTGCCAATTCCTTATAATAAATAAATACATATATATATATGTATTATATATATATATATATATATATATATATATATATATATATATATATACGCACACACACACAGCTGACTCTTGAACAACACGGTTCAAATGCATGGGTCCATTTACACATGGCTTTCTTTAATGTATTTTAATATTTTTAAATGTATTTTCTCCTCCTTATGATTTTCTTAACTTTTTTATCTAGTTTATTTTATTGTAAGAATACGGTATATAATACATACAACATACAGAACAAATGTTAATTGACTGTTTATGTTATCAGTAAGGCTTCTGGTCAAAAATAGGCTAGGAATCAAAAGTTATACCAAATTTTTGACTGAGCAGGGCTTGGCACCCCTTACCCCTGTGTTGTTCAAGGGTCAACAGTATATATAGTAGAGTACTTCAAAAAGTTTACGGAAAACAGAATTAAAAGATAATATGAATCTTTCCATGAACTTTTGTGTGTGCATGTGTGTATAATATACATAGGCTCACACACACACGGACATCCTATTCACTGTTTTTCTCTAAAGAACCCTGACTAATACAGTTACTATGCATTGTTCTTGTCTATTTATTAAAATATGTATGTGAGTAACTTCTAGGCAACATCAGCCACATGGTAAGAGGAAGTTAGAAAAGATAAAGTGTGTTCCTTGAGCGTGATACGGTCGGGCCTGCTCCCTCCTTGGTCTGCCCTTCACCCCTAACTGGTCAGACTAATGATGTCTGGCTGCAGAGTTACAGATAAGGAAGACAAGTTACCAGCCCTGCTCTCCCCTACAGAGTGCAAAGAGGAAGGAAAATAGTAAACACTCTCAGAGAGCTCATCAGCTGGTCAACCTCTGAAACATCAAGGAAAGACAACCTTGAAAATTAGTTCCTTTTCAGCCTGGAAAAGACACTGGCCTAGCCTGTGTGCCTGTGTGACTTGGGGTAGGGACTGCTCACCAGCTACACTGACAGCAAGATAAAGAAAATGTCAGCTGGTGAGAAACTGATGAAAGTGGGAGAGAAGCTGTACCGACTTAGAGCTGGTGCACCATTGCACGGACAGCTCTTGTTGTCTGTAGCTTTTCTTTCATTCGGTCACTCATTCATTTATTCACTCAACAAATATGAGGAAACTTCAAAAAATTCATGGAAACATAGAATTAAAATATAATACAAATTCTTCCATGAACTTTTTGAAGAGCCCTCATATTTACTGAGCCCTCACTGTGTCCAAAGCCCCTGTGGCAGGGCTTCGGAGTACTAACTCCATGGTTAAGGAGGTTGCACTAGAGTTGGAGAGACAAAACATATAGTGTATTAGTCCATTTTGTGTTGCTGTAACAGAAATACCTGAGACTGGGTAATTGATAAAGAACAGAGGTTTATCTGGCTTACAATTCTGGGACAGCTGCATCTGGCATGGGTCTCAGGCTGCTTCTACTCATGGTAGAAAGTGGCAGGCAGCTGGTGGGTACAAGCAGATCACATGGCAACAGGAAGCAAGAGAGAGAGAGAGAGAGAGAGAGAGAGAATGTGCCAGGGTCTTTTTAACAACCAGCTGTCACGGGAACTAATAGAGCGAGAACTCACTCATTAATCCCCCGACCTAGGGAGAGCTTTAATCCATTCATGAGGGATCTGCCCCCATGACTCAAACAGCTTCCAACACTGCCACATTGGGGATCAGATTTCCACATGAGTTTTGGTGGGGACGACACATCCAAACTATCACACAGAGAGGGAAAATCCTTAAGAATAGGCAACTTACACCAAGAACATTGAGTGAGCCGAGAGCAAGGGAGATGAGATGAGGAAGAGGACGTGCTCAGAAAAGATGTCAGTAGGGAGAGCTGCACCACCTAAGTGGAGTCCTGGAGCTTGTCCTGGATTCGTAGAGGAGAGGCCGGTGGACAGGTCAAGCAGGAACAGGGAGAGCTTGTTGGGGAAAACATGAGTGGATTGCCATGTATTGGTCTGCTTCTGTTGCTTACAACAAAATACCTGAAATTGCGGAGTTTATAAAAAATTAAAATGTATTGCTTACAGTTTCAGAGGCTGGGGAGTCCAATGTCCAGGGAACACATTTGGTGAAGGCCTTGATGGTGGCAAAAATGACCCAGGGGTGTCACATGGCAGAAAATGGCAAAGAAGAGAGAGACTAACCTCTCATGTGCTCTTCTTTTAAAGCCCTCAGAACCACGCCCCTGACCACCATCAGTAATCCATTCACTACCACACGATCCTGCAATCTAATCGACTCTTCAAGGCCCCATTTTTCAATTATCATAATAGGATTTCCCACCCTCAACAGTTACAGTGAGAACTAAGTTTTGGGGGGACATTCAACCCAAAGCAGGCCATGGTTTCTCTCACTGGTGAGTAGCAAAGGACGTTCATGCTGGTTGTTTGGAGTCAAAGAGGAAAGGATTTTGAACTTGATACAAGAGTTGATAGGGACAAAGTTTTTTGTTTTTGAGTATGACATAGGAGCTGTAGAAAAATCAGTCTGAAAGGGGACACATTTTAAACTCATTTTTATATTTTTCTGCACTTTTAAAATTATTTCTTTCTGCTTCTTTGCAAAGGCCCAGGTATTGAACACAAATGACCCTTAGAAGTGGAGAAAAAGGAGACAAAAGCACATGTTTCTTCCTCAGTGGTAGAGTCTTAAGTGTATGTTTTATCTTTCCCACTAGATAGAAGTTTCTTGAGACCAGAGGCCAGGGCTTACTGACAATGAGCCCCTCCTGGGTCTGTGCTCTGTCCTCAACACACTACAGCACCATCTGCAGGAGGGGACCTGGCAACTTCTTCCATGGGCTTTCCCTTGATGATTCCTACAGAACCACAGGATGAATCTTATGGCCACAGGAGGTCAGAGCTTGAAGAAATTTTTTCCAGTCCTTGAGAGGTGAAAACTGAGAAGGACCATGTGATCAGTTCATGGCAAATCCAAGGCAAGAAACTAGATCAGCTATCTCCTGGTCCAGTGTTCCTCTCACACCCAGAAACTGATTGGGATGGGAGGGAAGATAAGAGGTTTCAGGCCAATAGGCAGGCCTGAGAAGCAGATGGGGCTGGGGAGAGCTCGGCTGGATTGACACAGCCAGCACCAGACACCCACAAAGCAAAGGTGTCATCTGCCAGTGGCCCCATCCCTGCAGCCTCCTGGCTGGCATGAAGGGTGGACACCAACCCCACAGCAAAAGTGCCCCTTCTGTTCTCCCCCAAATCCTCCAAGCTACTGGAAGTCTTGCTCCCACTAGGTCAAACTACCAATGGCTTTGAAAATGCTTCATGAATTTCAAAATTCTTCAAGATCAAAAAAAAAAAAAAAAAAAGGAGTTGCTTTTTAATATATTTCTGAAGTAGTATTTTTAAATTTCTAATTCTCCCAGAATCATGAAATCTGAGTTGGGAGAGATTTTAGCAATTCCTCATTTTACATATGGAAAAGCTGAGGCCTGAGGAGGATAAAGGATTTGCTCAGACCGGTATTCCCAGCACTGGTTTAGAGCCAGGACCGCAGGGTCAGCTGGCCACAGGTAACGGGATAAGCAAAGTCAGGTGGAGGCAGGGACTGGCGAGGGTGGACTGAGAGCAGCCCCCACACAGCTCCAGAATCCGTTGCCATGGGGAAACGCCGGCTCAGTGTGGTCAGGAATCTTTTTTCAAAAGACGCTGAAAATCACATTTTTAGCTGAAATACTGCCTTTTAAAAAAGGTTGCAATTGAGTTGAGATTTTTTAAACAGTCTGCAGGCCAAGAACATATGTAGGCCTCCGACCTGTGACCTCTGGCCCAGATGATGGAAACTTAGCACATCACATTGCTGTCCCCTCCTCTGGGCTCTGAATCTTCTACACACGTGTTTGTCTCTTTCAGCCTGTTTGAAGTGTGCACTAGGAATGCAGAAGCTGTGCGAGTCCCTCATTTCAGCTATTGGCATTGAAGCCACTCACCTGGACGCACGTGGCTCTGTCCTCCATGGGCGAGTCTCATCGGCCCCACAAAGATTTCCCCAGCTCAGCTTTGACTTTCACTGATGCAAAATATTAAATAACCTTGACGTAAGACTTATGTTCTGACCTATAACAGAATGTGACAGGCTGACCCCAGCATCAATATTCTAGTATACATGTACGGGCCCAGTGTTTCCAATGCAACAAATAGAGGACAGTCATCTGGCTGGAGCAAGCTATCAAAACCCAAAAAGAAACAGAGAGAACATCCCCTTACATGTACCCCAAAACCCCACTGTTGAAAATTAACAAGACATCTTTGAAATTATGCTCCAAATAGAAAAGCAACTAAAACAGGAAAACATGGCCTCATCTCATTACACGTGCAGCCTGGGAAGGAACCCATTGCAGGCTGTAAAATCCCTCTGGGGAGGTAGCTAACATGGCTGACACCCAGAGGCCTATTTACATTGAAGTTTATACTAACAAAATCCCTGCTTCTTATTCAGAAAAGCCACAGGAAGCAAGAGGTCTTTATTTGGAAGCTCTGTAGCACTGCATAAAACTGACCTCAAACGATTTCCAAACTCCAGCCATATGTGTCCACTAGATTCTGAGGAGACCTTATTAGCAGTCTCACCCTGCACAGAGTCCTCTGGCTGACACAGGGTCCAGATAAGCCCTTTACAGGTCATGAGCTCTGAAAAGATTACAGTACTCGTTCCCCATCCTCACCCACGACTGTAATTCAAACCTGCTCCAAACCCTAACACATACAAAACTTAGACTATGATAAAGTCAAAATAGCCTTGTCGGTTGAAAAATTCTGGATAAGACCACAAAAGCAGAACTTTCTTCCCTTTTTTGGCATCCCAAGCCTAGGTTCAGGCTGTCTGTTGGGAAATACAGCGTTGACCTTGTAGAAACAAGGACTCGGTGGGGAAAATAAGCCTGGGCCGCGTTGTGACACAGGACACATGCCAGAGACCGTCTGATTCAATGATTCTCACTTACTTCACAAATGGGGAAACTGAGGCTCTGGTCACAGTAGCATGCACAGTGTGTACTTGAGCCCAGAAATTTTAAATACACCACACGGTGAACTACTGAGTACCAAACTGAATCATTCTGCAGTATATGCGTGTATTGAAACAACATAGTGTACCCCACAAACGTATACAAGTAAATTTTAAATTTTTTAACAAAAAATAAATAAATACACCACATTCCTTCTCCATTTCAATTGCCTATTAGTAAAATGTCCATCCCCTGGTTTTAAAGTTCCTTGAGTTAGGAAAAGTACACATTCAACGCCTCCCTATGGAAATGCTTGGATTCCATCACTGAACTGCAGAGCTGGTGGCGAGTCAATTTGCCTACATTTCAGAAAACTTACCTGAGATGGTTTCAGGAGCCCCACATGATAAATTACGCACCCTGACAAAGAAAGGCAGTGCACGGTCTAATTAATTAGATATGCAAAACACAAGGAGTATTGGACCTGAAACAAAGGAAAGGACTCAGAGGGTTGAGGGTAAGATTCATAAATTAGCTCCCAAAGAAATGAATTTATTACTTCTGCTTTTTGGCTCCTGCCCCCCCCCCGCCGCCCCTCCCCTCCTACCCCATTTCACTCTGCAAACACGTTACAAGTCTTTGTTTTCCATTTCTGCTGTAACTTGCTCCCCATCTACAGATGCAGCCACGGCTTCCTCCAATATGTCCAATTTATGGATAATTAGTCTGAACTAAAAACATAATCTGCACAGGGCAATTGACTCTATATGGAGTTGGCTTTTTTTAAAAAAAAAAAAAAAAAGGAAAAAATGTCTACTTTGGGCTTCACGGGTTTGCATATGACATGATTATTTTTTGTGTCAAATTGAAATTATAGGAGGTCTAATCCTCTTTTAGCTCTGGTGGGTCACCACTGGTACTCCTGGTGGTGGAGGAAGATGAGAGACAAATCCCATCAGCATAGCACAGCATGTTTACCCCAAATACAAAATTTAAATGGAATTATTCTAAAATGTTCCTGGGGGTTAAAGTTACTGAAACCCAGCAAGGTGTCTGGCCCAGACACCTCTGCCATCTCAATTACTGCTCAGTAATCAAGGACATGGAACTAAAATAAGAAGGTGCTGTTACATTTCTGCCTCACAAATATTGGCCAGCTTGTTCCACACGCACTTAAATGTCCATATGCGAGGTATAGGTTGGTACAGACTTTCTGGGAAGCCGGTTGGCAATATGTTTAAACACCGACCCAATAATTTCGCTTCCAGAGTTGATTCTGGGAAATTAATCGGCAATACTGACAAAGATTTTCTCTAAGGAAGTTCATCAGTGTTATTTACACAAACAAAAAACTTGGAAAAAAGCAAATATCCAATATTAGAGTACATAAATTATATTACAACCAAAGGTTAAATGATATGAAGTCATTTAAAATGGTGCTTAAAACAATAATTAAAGACATGGAGGTAATGCTCAGAATGTGAGCAGTGAAGCCCGGCTATTTTTTTAAATATGGAAAAATGATGTTTTCCCAATTTATGACAATGAAAATATATTGCACTTAAAATATCAAATATTTTTTTAAATGGATGATTCTCACAGTCCTTTATTAGATGTAAAGTGCTATATAATTATAATGGATTTTTTTTAAATACCCCTAGTTTCTTGTTTCTAAATTAAGAGACTCAGAAAGTGAGCTTTGTTAATTGTTAATAATAGTTTTAGAAAGATATAAATCTGTGGAACATTCATTTCTAAGCAAACTGAATAATCAGCTTCACGTTTGATGGATCTCATTTTAAAACATACAAAAGAAAGCTGCTATAAAGTCAGACCCATAAAAAACTCATTTGCCTAGACCTCCCATTCCAGTCCAGTCCAGCCCTCACTGGCTATTAAGGTAACTGTTTGGAAAGAACATGTTCCCCTCTCTGGTAATCAAAATGCGTCTTCTTCTCCATCTGCCTCATAATGAGAAGTCATAATCTTCTTTTTATCACATCTCCATAAAAGACATCAATAGAACAAAAAAATACATCGCTCCTGGTAATAATAGTGTTTGTTATGGAAATTGTAAAATGTTCCTATATAGGTGCAATCCACTTTAATTAAGCCTTGTCAAAGAATACATTTTCAAAACATCTAAATCAGATATTGCAGAGCCGTGAACTTGCTGTCGTGGAAAAAAAAAAAATGCACCTTGGGGATTAAGCCTGGGGCTGAATCAATTTTCTTATTAAGAACCTGCATGGCTCAGGACATTGGCAATGGAAGAGAGAGCCAAGCCTCTGGCTTTAGTTCCGAGCCTGGCATGGCAGTCAAGGACTGAGAGCTTTTTGAGCTTAGAACATGGAGACTGATGAGCTGCAAGCTTGTGCCAAGCTTCCCTCAGCAGGCTGAACCCTGTGGCGCCCAAGCTTCTGACATGCTCCTGCTGGCCGCCTCTGCGGTCTCTCCCCCAGAACGGACCCAGGAAGCTGATGGGCTCACAGCACAGACTCCAGGTTCCAGGAAGGTTCCAGGAAGGTTCCAGGCGGAGCGAGACGAGGCATTGGTGGACCTGGACCAATTCTAAGGAGGAAACCATAAATTTCTTTTTATATTACATAATCCTTTCATTAAATTTGTTCTCAGAAATTTTAAAAGTAACATATTTGCCCCATAATTTTAAAAAGTTACTAAAATGTGCAGTAAAATATAATCTTCTCTACAGCCTCTGTTGCAGACACTACCCCACGCAGGTAACCCATGGAGACAGCCCAGTATGTGTCTTTCCTCCATAAAACGTGTATAGGAGGTGGCACTGCTTGTTTCTCTTAAAATAAGTGCATTTTATACACATTACTCTGCAACTTGTTTTTCCCACTAGGCCTCCAAGTCAATAGCTCCAGATGTAGGAAAAGAGCACTTTCACCTGTTCAGCTCTGATTTTCTGAGTGCTCGCTCTGTACCAGGTGCACAGGGTTAAGCTGCAAAAAGCAACTCAGTGGGGCCCCTGCCATCGAGGAGTACACAGTCTAGTAGGGGAGAGACAGATGCGGACCCCCAAAAAATGCCCCAGAAGAGGGTTGTGAAGCCAGTGCTGACGAAGATCCAACCACGTCGGCCTGAGAGAAGGGGTGAGGGAGGGCTCCCCAGACACAGCAACCCAGCGGACACGGGTAAGAAGGGCATTCCAGGATGCAGGAACAGCATGGACGGAGGCACAGAGGCATTGAAGGAGACCACGAAAAGTTTGGCGTGCCTAGAGCTCAGGTTTTTTGATGATGAGGAGGGGCAGTGACAGTAGGTGATAACGGATATGTAAGCTGGTGGCAGACTGGAAAGGACCTTTTATAGCAGACCAAGGAGTTCATAGTGCAGGTAACGGGGAGCCACTGAAGGTTTAGAGCAAGGAAGGGGATGTTGTCAGATTTAGCCAATGGGAGACACTGGTAAAGGCTGGAAAGAGAGAAGAGGGGGCCCTGGGCTTCTCCCCTCTACTTCTGCCTCCCATCACCACATGTCCTCCGTGGTCCCAATGCCTGTTGGGCATCCCTCGACCTGTTCTAGCCCCTGCCTGCAGTCCCAGCTCCTATACATGCAACACCACCTCCTCTTGCTGTTCTTCCAGCCCGCCAGAGGGAAGGGGATTCCTGCCGTTGCCAGCCTCTGGGTCACCCCTTAGTCCTCTGCTTGGCTTCTCGATTCTTCCATCACCTGTGTAACCAATTCCCTGCTGGAAATTTTCTGTTCAAATATTCAGAGTGGTTTCTATTTTCTGGCTGGACCCTTACTGATGCTCAGTACTTCCATTTATTGGGATATTATGTGTCCATTAACGTTGTTTTACAAAAGGTTTTAGTAAAGTGAAGAAATGTTTATGCTATAGTACAAAAAAAAAAGGCAAACGGCAGAACTGCCTACAATATTACTTCAACTATGTTTTCAAAATGAGATTTCTTTAAAAAAATGACCACAGAGACAATGTGAAAATTTTTATTGTTGTCTCTGGTTTGGGGAGTAGAGTGATTTTTTTCTTCTTTTTACTTTTCCATAAGCTTATAATATTCTACACGAGCATATTTAAGTTTAGTTTTTAAAGTTGTCATCTCCTGGCTCAAGTGTGACTGGGACCCGGGCCCCCGCCACCCTCTTGTCCAGCTGTCCATGCACCCTGCCACTACCTTGCCAGTCCTCCCTCTGGTCCTCATACGGACCAGTCTCCATGGACCTTCTCTTGAGAGCACTAACACCCCTCCCCTGCCTCGCGGAACTGTCCCGTTGTCCAGCCGGTGATCATGTGGTCACCTTCCCTGGGCCCTGACATGGGAGCTGAGCCTTCTCCTGAAACCTCGGCCTGTCTTAGTGGCTGGTTCTTCCAGGCTGGTGGCTGTCCTCCATCCGCAGTGCCATGGCAGGGCAGGAGGAGCCCGGCGGGTGGCATCCGAGTGTCCTGGAGACGAGGCTGAGGTCCTCGCACTCTGTCCTGGAGCAGCACGGCCACGCTCACCTCCCCGGAGGCTTCCCTGTTCTGGGCTTGCCGAGGGGACAGGATGCAAGAGGCCTATCAGGACCCACTTCTTGGGGGCTGCTCTTCAGATATATCAGTTCTTTTTTTTTTTAATTGGTTATGAATATTCATGGGGTACAAAGCTGACCATCACCACTCATGCCCAAGACGCAATGGCCAGGTCAATACTGGCAGCATGCCCATTACCACAAATTGCAATTATACCCCTTGTCCCCGACCCAACCCAGCCTTTCCTGAGAGCGTTTGTCTAACAAAAGAACAGCTCAGCTCAGACACAAGTCATGGCTTTCCAAGCCCCATGTTCATTACTTGGCTTTTTCAAGACCGGCTGGCTGGCCCTTTAAAACTAGACACAATATTGCTCCCCCACCCCCGCCCCACCATTTACCAACTGGTCAAATAGAGACAAAGACAAATTAGGTCATTAACTGCCCTTCCTGCTGTGAGTCAGGGCCACAGCTGACATCAAAACCCAGCCTCTTGGGCTCACAGTGCCATCATTAGTGGCCCTCAATGAAGCCACTCTGTGAGCGGCAGAAAAGATCTCTGCAAAATGAATTAAAAGCTGAGAAAACACAAGGCCTTTGGTGATGCTGGATGCTCCGAAGTCATCCTTGCTTAGATAAGCTTTTCCTTAAGGCCCTCTTGGTGCTCTCCAAACATCCTGCAACTCTCTGTATGTGATCTCTGGCATTCGGGTCCGAAGGCTGTTCTCTTGCCACCCACAGACAGGGAGGTGCCATGCCACCAAGTACCTGTGACACCCAGGAGCAGGCAGCAGAGCCTGACGGTGCAGAGAGGGACTTTGTCCACATCGGCAGGCCTGTGGTTCAGTCTAAGAGTGTTCCCTGAGTCTACTCTAGTTGTTGCAAGCGACCAGTCACTTCACGCACAACAAGAACTTGTTTGTGACCCGGCTAGTGTCTATTCACTACTGTCCCCAAACCATGGAAAACAATGAAATTACAGAGAGAGCAAGACATGGAGAAAGGAGATGCAAGGAAGGAAGTGAGGGCTTACAGAAATGGGGCCTGAAGCAAGGATCTGGGTGCAAGGAATTTACTTGGGAAGGAACTCGAGGACACACTGGAAGGGGACTGCGAAGGTAAGACGGGGAAGAGAAGGAAGCAAGTTGCCAAGCTGAATAATAAAGTTTCATCTCCTGGGCAATTCTGGGAGCCAGGGTAGACTTAGGACCCCCAAGGCAGGGGAGGGAGCTGGGGTTTTTACTGGCACCTCTTGCCAGTCACTGGTTGAGGGCTACCTGGGGGGCGGGGAGGGCAGTGGGTGTTATTAATTCTCTGGCACTTCCTGCCATCCCTGAGAATGCCCTCAGTCAGAAGGGCAGTCCTGGCAGGGCGGGGGGAGGAGGAATCAAAGATGGCTGTGTGTGCGGGACACTGGTCAGGCCCCTACAGAGGTAGGTTGAAGCCCAGCCCAAGACATAGTGGGGGCCAAGAGGGAGTTCTGTTCAAGGTCAGAAAGTCATGAGAAATAAATAATCATAATAACAGGGATCGGCAAACTTTTTCTGTAAAGGGAGAATATTTTAGTTCATTCAGGCTGCTATAACAAAATAGACCGGGTGGCTTACAAGCAATAGAATTGTACTGCTGACAGTTCTGGAACCTGGAGTCCAAGATCAGGGTGCCAGCGAGGTTGGGTTCTGGTGAGGGCCGTCTTCCAGGTCGCAGACAGCCATCTTCTCACTGTATCCTCCCTTCGCAGAAAAAAGAGCAAGCAAGCTCTCTGGAGTCTTCTTAATGAGGGCACTGATCTCACTCATGAGGGCTCCGGGCTCATGACTTAATCACCTCTCAAAGGCCCCACCTCCTAATTACCATCACATCGGGGGCTAAAAGTGCAACATTTGAATTTGAGGGGGACACAAACACTCAACCTGTTGTAGCCAATTAGTAAATATTTTAGTCTTTGCAGACCATAGAGCCTTAACCATATTTTTTTTTTTTTTGTCTTTTTTGTTACCAGCACTCAGCCAGTGAGTGCACCGGCCATTCCTACATAGGATCCGAACCCGCGGCGGGAGCGTTGCCGCGCTCCCAGCGCCGCACTCTCTCGAGTGTGCCACAGGCTCGGCCCCTTAACCATATTTTTATCTTAACTATATATTTTTTTAATAGCCAAAATGAGCTTGGAGGAATATATACCAAGATTTTAGCATGAGGGGGTATGACTACAGATTATTTTACATTCACATACTTTTCTCTACTTTCCAAATATCCTACAATAGGCACATGTGACTTTTATGGAAAAAAAATTTAACTTTATTTTTAAAAAGTATAGAGAGCAGTGGGAGTGCAGATGAAAAGTTATTTAATCTCAATGATCTCTGAAGTGTAATATAGCCAACCCATGATACTGAGAGAGGAAAATATAAAATTTCTGTTCTTATTTATTTATAGTACTTTAAAAAATAATGAATTTACATTGTAGTAACTCAATACCCAAAAAGACCCTGACGCCCTTACCCAAACCATGTGTCATGACCACGTGTTTAGGACACACGGAATCCTGCTGGGGACGTGAGAGTTGTCATACGTGGCTTGACCTCAGTGCCCACGCTTTGTAGCTAATTTCATTGTACTGTAAATTATATTGCCACCTATCACATCTTGTGTGTATCCAGGTAAATCAGATTACATTATCTAACGTTTATTTTTTAATGGACAAAGGGTTCAAAAAGATTCCTGCGAAGAAACATCCAGGTAAAGACAATACAAATGCAGGCACAGGCAAACCAGAACTAGCAAAGTTGATGCTTCTGAGTGTGAATTCCTTTTTATCCACATTACAAGGTGGTATGATGACATTCTGCAGTGATAACTTTTTAATCACATAAGCCAAAAAAAATTACATTACAAGGATTTTATTTGAAATTTGAATCTACAGCTCCTATTATAAAAATAATCCATAAACCCTAAATATACATAAATTGGGCTTTAAGAGTGCAAAACATCCAGAAAATGGGATGTAGGAAAATCTCTCATTCTTCCCTGCCACAGTAACATGGTTGGAATTATCCAGAGCTATAGTACAGCAATATGGCAATACATTAAAATGCATTCATTGTCAGATATATATTTGAAAGACACACACAAAAAAATCGTGGAGAAATTTAGGGAAAATGACTATTAGAACACACTATATAGTGTCACTGTTTTGTCAGGCAGTTGGATTAAAGTGCAGATGTTTTATATTCCATTTTATGGACTTGAGGTGTTTTATTCCAGTGCCCCATATAGTAGTGCAGGTTCTACACTGCACAATCCAGAAGGCATCATTCACACTGTGGTCTATGCGAAGTGTGCCCCTGACATTGTGCAGTGCACATTCCAGGTACCCCAATGTAGTGACCCAGAATGACACATGTGATGAACTACTTTTATGTGAGCCATAAAAGAAAAGCTGTACTGAAGAATATACCGTCTCAATAATTTATTCTGTAATAGTAACTGTGTTTTACAGAAATCCTGTAGAAACATACCACTAGAATTTTAAAAGGACTCTAGAGTAAGGTTGTAGAGATAGCCTCACATGTGAAGTTCATTCACAGCATCATTTTTAGGTAGGATATTGCAGCAAAGCAATATAAGCTAGAGGTGCACAAAGTACCACAGAACACCACTGATGTGATTATATGTAAGGGAAATTTGAATAGTAGAATTTTCACAAGACTTTGTAATGATGTGAACATGAACTTCTTTTGGAACACACAATGTACTTAAAATAGTTGAACCTGAAGATGGGTTATGCATTTTTCCTTTACAAAGAGATGGGGACCTTTATCGTGATGATAAGTAGCTCTCAGCAGTGTGCCAAAGGTAGATATTTTTTTAAAAAATAAACTCATTTAATCTGCCCCTTTGAGGTAAAGAAACTGCTTTTCTAAAAAAATTCATATGTTGAAGAGCATTTCTGAAAACATTTCCATCATGATGTGATTTTCTTGGCAGTATCATTGGGTTTATCAACTATAAGAATATTCACCCATGCACACTTGAACAGAAGTCTCTAGCAGGCTTAAAAATCTTTGAGATGAAGTTTCAATGAGTTTTGGACCCATTTGTTTAAAAATGTAGAAATGAAATATCTTCCAATTAGTTTGCAAGAATAACTGCCTGGCATCAGGAAGATGGAAATTTACTACCCCAATTTCAACAAAAACGTTTGCATAATTGGTAGATGGCATTAAAAAATGAGCCCATGATTTAGCACGCACAGCCACCGTGATTTAGTAAGCACAGCCAATGCCTTCTTCCATTTGGATCAACATTTCTTGGTGAAAAATTCATTTCAACTCTGACAGCCATTAAAACCAAGTATTTTTTAAAAACAACTGAACTTAGAACTTTGATATTTTGCTATATCATTAAGTGTTAGAATTTCAAAAATAATGAAACATATTCAATATTAATATTTACTTTAAAATATTATTAATAATTCCAGTCGTAGCAAAAAAAGTGGCAGCAAAGGAGAATTTTATAATACAAGCAATTTAGGATATTATCTACATCCTCTTTTTCTCAGACTTCTAAATTTTCTATTTTTGCATATGTCATGTAAGATAACACATATATAAATTACATATATATTTATATTTATATATAATTATATATATATGGTAGTTCAGCTATATACAAATATATGTAAATTAACAATACATGTATGTAGAAGTACATATATGTAAATTTAAAATAAACATACATATAATTTTTAAAAGTTAGAATTTTTATCCCATCTGACTTTGAGGTGGGGCAGGAGCAGGTGTGGGTTCACTGAAGGGGTAACATTTGCACTGAGCACAAGAGTGGCCTCTAAATTATGATTGCAGCTACCTCGTGGATGGAGTGGCACAGATTTCTTTATCTGATCATAATATTCATTCAGATCCAGGTGGGAGTGGGCTTAGAACAAAGGAAAGGGTTGTGTCCTCCTGGTAACACGCAGCATCCTCTAGAAACTCGTTTTCCTGCATTACAGAGGGCAGAAGTAGAATTAGGTTCGAGAAGCATGAAGCTCACTCTTCAGTGGCTACTCAGAGGCGTGCTGAGCATTTCTCCGTTTCTGAGGGTGGAGATCATGGGGGAGCTCCCTGACCTCCCAGGGGACACCTTTTCGTGGCTTTGTGGGCGTTCTCAGACTTTTACAAGGTGAAGTGACCTCCCATCTTCAAACCCACCTCACACATCCCCTTCACAGCGCTTTCCCTAAGTCGGAGGTGAGTTCCATCCTTACCCAAAGTGACCTGAAGGGAAAGCCCAGAATCACGAGAGAAGGCTCAAGGTCAAAAATGGGAAGGCCATAACGAGCCGACGCAGGACGAGGTGGGAGCACAAGTCGTGAGCGAGTGGTCGGGACTGTGACAAGACAGGGGTGAGGGGAGAGGAGCAGCCTGCTGTCAGGACGGCATCTGTGACCGCAGACACTGTCCACCTGGCCAGTGCTCTCTCATCCCCCCATGTTTGCAGAATGAGGGAGACAACTTTATATTCATGTATTTATTTTCAAAATATTTAGTAAATATCGGGTAGGGGGCCATGCTGGACACTTTCTACCTGGCAACATTGTTATTTCTGTTTTTATCTTAATTCCCCAAATGAATAGTGAGCTCCTATAAGGCAGACCTTTTATTCAGCTTTGCCACTCCATGGTGTCTCAAATACAGGCGCTCGCAGATTTGATGGAGAGAGAGAGGGAGCCTGTGAGTACGTTGTGAACACAAGGGACTTGAAATTATCTTCCCCTGCTCTTTCCGTGTGTGAGCTTTCTAACAGTTGAGAATATTGGCTTGATTATGGATGGTCACTACCCAAGGATAGCTCTCCCCACCCATGCTCAGACAACTAATTTGTGTCTTTCTATCAGACTAACTCAGAATACTTGGAAAGAGCAAAAGAATAGAATACTGCAGTGGAAATCTCCAGAGTCTCTTCCTAATATCCACTTTTATCTTACCCTCTGCTCCAGCCAGATAATTTGTGGGGCTTGTACCAAAAATCATTCAGGCTATCTGGGGAAGGGGACCTATTTGTCAGAGTGTACAGCTTTGGGAGGGCTGCTTGCGGAGCACTGAGGGGGAAAGAAGGAGGAAAGGAGGGAGGGAGGGAGGGAAGGAAGAAAGGGAGGGAAGGAAGGATGGTTTGCCAGCCAGACAGTCAGCAGAATCAACTTTATCATTAGTGAAGAAAAAAATCAATCTCACATGTGACTGCTCCCCCCAAAGCCAAGCTTTTAAGCCTCCCTGTGCACCTTCAGTCCTGATATCCCTGGGTCTAAAATACCTTCGCTGCACCTGCCCACATGTCGACAGTTCAGGACCAAGGACAGAACTCTCCGTGTGCATGGAAACAAAACTTCAGGTCCAGTTCAATTCAAACACATGTAATAGGTCTGTACCTTGTGTGCTAGGTATTCAGAGATAATCAGGCACAACTCCAATCTTCTAAGAACATCCCAAATATAGTTGTGACAGGAATACAGCACATAGGTACAGTGTAATGTGTCAATGACCATCAGTCATATCCAGATCCTATTTCTCCCCTGCTCCTCCAAGATGTTTGAAGATTTGTCAGTCATGTTCAAGTCATGCATATAGAGAAGCTAAGACTTGTTTGGAATATAGGATGGCAAAATATTTCAGAGATTACGATTTCCTTTTGCCTAAGGCTACATCTGTCTAAATTGAATTTACTCAAACAACAGGATAGCTATTACAGCAGCACTCTTTCAGCACTGTAATCTAATGAGATGGCTTTGGATACTATTAAAAGTTAAATCAATCGATAAATGAAATATTAAAATCACCAGAGAATTGGCCCAAAGTACAAAATATTAACACTGCAAGCTCTAAATCAAGCACTGAACATGAATTTAGCCAAAGCCATTAAAACAAGACTGTGGACTCTGTTCTGAATTTTGTAGCTGTGCCTGAGGAGAGTTTTTGGAAACCTTAGCTTTTCCTCTCATTAGAGCCTAGGCATGAGGAAACTCCACATTCTCAGGATGCTAGACACTGGAAAGCCTTCTCTGAGAACCCACACCATTTGAAGATGACGCATCAAAGCACAGAGTAACGTGACAAGTGCTTTATCTATTAGTCATCTCACTCCTCACTAAACCATGAAGTCCTGGGTCTCACTCCACTCTGCATGCCCAGCATGAACATATGTTCTCTCTCTCTCTCTCTCTCTCTCTCTCTCTCTCTCTCTCTCTCTCTCTCTCTCTCTCTCTCTCCCCTCCTTTACTTCTTTGGGTCCCCTAAGAGTTACCTGTCAAAGCTGTATAAATCCTTCAAGGCTAGTTTAAACCCCACCACTTCCAAGAAGCTCCTCTGATGCCTATGTCAGAATAACTCACTTTCTCCTCACAATTAATCCCTCCTCCTATGGCTTCATGGAGGTACATATGTTGGACCTTTTTTTCCTTGAATTACAGTTACCTGTGCAAACATGTGTCACTGTCTTAGTTTGGGTTCTCCTAAAATTAGACCCTGAGACAAGGATTCAAGTGAAAATATATATTTGCCAGGTACAGAGAACAATAGGAGGAAAGTGGGCTCATGATACAATAAAAAGTGTGGCATGAAGCCAGTTACCAGTAGGTGACTGATGCTTTATCTCAAGGGAAAATTCTGAGAAATGGTATTATAAAACACAACGCTCTGGGCCGAGCCCGTGGCGCACTCGGGAGAGTGCGGCGCTGGGAGCGCAGCGACGCTCCCGCCGTGGGTTCGGATCCTATATAGGAATGGCCGGTGCACTCACTGGCTGAGTGCCAGTCACGAAAAAGACAAGAAAAAAAAAAAACACAACCCTCAGAACTATCCACCTGGGGGCAAGGGAGCTGGGGTATTTAAATGCCAACTTCCAAAAGTACTCCTTTGAGAGTTGCTACCAAGATCTGCTCCCCAGCACATCCAAATTACCACATGCAGCTTTCTGTGTTTCCAGGAAAAAAAATATTCCAGCACATGGTATGCTATGGACTGAATTCTGTCCCCCCAAATTTCATATGTTGAAGCCCTAATCCCTGGTGTGACTACATTTGAAGATAGGGAATTTAGGAGGTAATTAAGGTTAGATGAGTTCATAAGGGTGGGGATTTAATTCAATAAATCTAGTGGACTTATAAAAAGAGAGAGAGAAAGGGAAAGAGAGACAGAGATCTCCATGCACACACACTGAAGAAAGGGTGTGTGAAGACACAGTGAGAAGGAAGCCATCTGCCAGCCAGAGGGTCCTCACCAGATCCTGACCATGCTGATACCTTGATCACGGACTTCCAGCCTGCAAAACTGTAAGAAAATAAATGTCTGTTGATTAAGCCGCCCTGCCTGTGGTATTTTTTTTTTTTTTTTATGGCAGCCCATGCTGACTAAGACAGGGTAGCAGATATTGAAAGTGAGAAGCTGGCTGGAGTGGACTGAAAGTTCAGAGAAGTATGGGGGAGGCATTGAACTCACCTAGTACTGTCCCACTCACAGGACTACGACGTGTCAGGCACCATGCCAGACATTTTTTAAAGATTAATTTTATTAATGTATAATTTACACACAATAAAATGCACACATTTTAAGTGTACAGTTTTGTAAACTTTGACTAATGTGTATTCCCATGTAACTACCACAATCAAGATATGAAAACATTTCCATCACTCAAAGATTCCCATTGTGACCCTTTCCAGTCAATCCCTCCCTGACTCCTGGTCCCAGGGAATGACTGATCCACTTTCTGTCACTATTGATCGGACTTGTCTTTTAGAGTGTCACGTGAAATCACACATTATGTAGTCTTTTGTGCTTCTATCTGTCAGCATAATGTTTTTGAGAGTCATCCATGTTGATGTATGTATCAGCAGTTCTTTTTTATTGCTGAGTAGAATTCCATCATACGAATATGCATTAATACGTGTATTCATTCATTCATCTATTGATGGCTTTGGGATTACTTCCAGTTGGATCTATTATTAATTAAAGCTGCTATAAACATTCATATATAAACTTTTGTGCAGACGTATGTTTTCATTTCTTTTGGGTAACTTCTAAGGAGGTAAGTCATATGGTAAGTGAACGTTATTTTATATGAAACTCGGTGCTAGGCGTTTTTAACTTACCTCATTTAATTCTATTGACCACTCAACCATGAGAGTATTATTTTTGCTTTCTGAGTACACTGAAGCTCATAAAGGGAATATGACTTATCTAAGCTCATATGGCTTGTAAGGATGGGTGTGGGATACACACACAAGTTTACTGTAACCAAAAGCTTGTGTTTTTTCCACTACACCATCTTTCTTTCCTTTACTGACTCAACAAGAAAGACTTAATGTTGAACGCAAGAAACAGGTAAAGTACTTATATCCTCCTAATCTCTAAATTTATCACGTCATCTGGGAAAGACTGAGTGACCTAGTTGGAGTGAGGCAACAGCAGTAAGGGAGAAAGAGTGGTTATAGAGACAAACACCTGGCTGGGCCTGCCTCAGCCAGAGCACAGAGATATCACTACCTACTGTAAAAGCTATTGAAGGGAAAGAAGGAGCTTATCCTTGCCAGTGTGAAATTCACAGTTTTGAAATCCATAATTGATTGCCTACAGCCTGTTAGGCTGAAAATACAACAAATTGATAATGAGCATGAAGGAGGTAGGCAATTTTTTTTTTTCTGTCCATGTCTGAGAAGGAGTTTTTAAGTTTTAACCTCCAGGAGGCCAAGTTGAGGTTAGGGTAGCATAATGATCAACCCAAATGCTGACCAAGGCAATCCGACCAACTAAAACCTGGTAAATGCCTTCGCACATAGATTTCACAACTCACTGACTGGAGAATCAATTCACTGTTAACAAGGAAATAAAGGGGCCAGTTGGTGTTAAGTTCAAATCTTCAGCAAATTCTTAAGGGAGGAATTGGCCTGTATGGCAAATCTGTTTCTGCTAAAGATGTAAACTTTGGCTAATGCCCAGAAATAGAGGCTATTAAAAGGGTCATGTTTACATTTCTGTAGTCTACTAAAAGCCTCTGCTCATATAAAATGGGGTCTCCTCTGTATATTACAGTCTTTAGTACTTGTCAATAAGATATGTACTTGAATTTCACAAAATTGCAGTTCTTGGAAAAGCACGGAATAGTTCTTGAGTTCATGGCCAGTTCATGGGATTAAAACAACAACAGCAACAACTAGGAATTATACATTTTTGCTCCTGATCCAGTTTCACTGTTGTCTCACAAGACTACAATAATTCTCAGCTTTGCCTAGTAACCAAGGATAATAATCTCTGTGCTACTTACCTTATGAAATGCTCTAATGGAGAACTATAGCCTAAAGTGCTTTGGAAATATGAGGTGCTGTGTTAACATGAGATTTTTTAAACATTTACATTGTTTAATTGTTGTGTTAGTCAGTTCCGACTGCTATAACAGAATACCATAGACTGGGAGACCTAAACAGCAGAACTGTATCTCTCACACTTCTGGAGGCTGGAAGTCTGAGATCCAGGTACCAGCATGGTAGGGTTCTGGTGAGGGTCTGCTCCTGGGTTGCAGAGGGCCATCGTGTCCTTGTATTCTTGCATGGTGGAGAGAAGATGAGAGAGAGCTCGATGTGGTCCTTTTATAAGAGCACTAATCCCATTCATGGGTGCTTTTCCCTCATGATCTAATTATCTCCCAAAGGCCCCACTTCCTATTACCATCACTTTGGGGGCTAGGATTCCAACACATAAATTCTGGGAGGACGGAAACATTCAGGTCATAACAAATGTTAAATGCGTTTCTGTTAATGTTAATTATTAAATGTTGTTACTTGTTAAAATGTATTTCTGGAAGATAGAACACATGCATTAATTTCTTTCTCCCTCCAAAGGTCACTAAAATGACAGTAAAATAATTTTAAAAGTGTAAATTCACAGATACAAGAGACTAGTAAGGGATACCATTGAAGTTAAGAGTTGTTGATTAATTAACAAGTGTTGATATTAGTTGAATAATTCCTCCAGAAGCTAGAGGAATGGCCTAGAAAAGCTGCAGCTCAAGGGCTACAGGGACGGATACCTACAGGAAGTCACCTGAGAGCTCAGGACATGGAGGCACCAGCTCCACTGAAGACAGGTATGAGACATAAAGCTGCAGACAAGGAAGGAAGAGGAAAGTCTACATAGAGAGGAGAGTTGTGAAGCCCCCAGGCCACTGTTTTACTCTCAGAAGCCTTTCCATTTATTCTCTGGACCAAATGTACAAACGTACAAAAAAATGTACAAAAATGTACCCCCCAAAAAGTACAAAAATGTACCAAAAAAATGTACAAAAGAATGTACAAAAAAGAGCAGGCATTCATTCTCTGGTCCACATGTACAAATCCCAGGAAAGTGACATGCAAGATAATTTGTTGGGATATGGGAAGAAAATATTATAACTTCTATTAATAACTGTTCTTTAAAAAGAAATAAAAAGAAAATCTACCCACATTTAATACACTGATTGGGAGCAGTGAATGTAAAGTACTCATGCACAAATGTATAAAGATGGACAACAAGAACAAAGACTGTGTTAGTTCTAAAAAACTGAACCAGAGAGGTTGTAGCCTGTACACCAGGGTGCTGGAGAGAGGCGGGAAGCCAGGCATTGTGTGGGGATCTACATACCAAATGGCGGAACCTTCAGACTCATTCTCTGTCCAAGAAAATACCTCCCATGCAGGAAATTAGAGGGTACTTCTCTGGAGAACGTGATCAACACGAGAGAAAATCCCTAATCCTACTGACATTCAGGGCACCCCAAAGAAAAGGCCAGCTAGCTACAGATCCACTTGTTGACAAGCCCTCTCCCCAACATAAATGCACAGGGAAAACTCCATTTGACTTTTGAGTCCCCTCTTAAATATGAACAAATAACCAGAGATCAACCAAAAGTTGAGGAAAGCCTCTAACATGAAAGATGGGAACTTGAAGAAAACAGATAATGCTGAGAACAGGGGGAAAAAAATGTAAAAAAAAAAAAAAAAAATACAAAATTAATAATCCCTGAATTATTTCGGGGGGGGGGGAGGGACCAAAAATATATGTATAAGAAAAGAAACATAAACATGACATATTATTTGATCCAGTGGCACTCAATATAGTAATAGTAATAAACATTGAGTTTATCATGAAATAGGCATATTGGATAAAGAGAACGAAGTAGGTGAGGGGGCACCAGCTTGTAATAAAGGCAAATTATTTTCTACCATAATTAAAAGTCAATAGGTAATGTCTTATGATGACAAACCGTGAAATGTAGTATAAGATTCTGGGAAGATGGCAGTGAGATAAGTGTAACTTTTTAATCTCTCTAAATCACCCCCTAAAAACACATAGAACAATTAAGATAGCAAAACCTAAAACCCTTACACAGCCTCCATGGCAAAGCTAGGTGACAAGGTACCTCTGTGAACACCACACCGCGAATGGGTGACGACAAAGCACGCACCACTCAAGGCCTGCACGCTGTTAGCCCCTGTGCAGAAGGAAGCAGGTGGATGCAGGGGGCAATTTGGGGGCCTGAAAACTATAAAATAAGCAACCACCATTCCCTTGACAGTGCAGGGTGTCGATTTGTTACGACAGCTGGAACTGAGAGGGGCTCATACACCCCAATAGCAGATGCGTGCATGTGTTCTCTAGGTGGAGCAGTCTGGACCCTATGAATCCTCAGAATTAATGAGCCACAGTTGCTTCCCAGGAAAAAGCCCCACTTGGAGGAAACACCATTGGGAATAGAACCCACACTGAGAATGATAAGGACAATAAAGGAAAAGGCAAAAATAAGGTCTAGATAAAATTGGGGAAGAAAAATGGAGCCGGGAATATTTAGAAAATAGTAAGTCTACCTTCCACAAAAACAATAGAGAGGAAACTCTTCAGCCTTAAAATTAGAAAAGCTCTCCCAAACCAGGACTTCATTATAATAGTTCAAAAAAAACCAAAAAAAAAAAACCTCCAACTAATTTCACATGAAAAAATATCATTAGAATGGATCAAGCCAAGTGTTATGCGAAGTTACTGAAAGAAAAAGGAATAGAGAATAGCAGAACATCCCTAAGGATAATAAAAGCACACCAGAAAGGCAAATCCACAAAACAGATGAACGTTATAACTTTATATCTCAAAATGAGCTCAGATATATTACAAATTAGTACAAGATATGAAATAATAATATAATTCAGAGTTTAAGGATACAGAAAATGAGGTAATAGAACTCAGGGAAAAAATGAGACATTTTAAAATTTATTTTAGAAATGAAGGCAAAACAAGAAGAAGTATGAGTGAATAAACACAATAGAAAATGCCTTTAGAGAAATATAAGATTAAAAGTAGGGGATTTTAATGAAAAGACTATAGATAAACAAATTTAGAAAATTGCCTAAAGAATATCCAACATAAATATAAAGGGAGATCTCAAAGATTAAAAAAAAAAAAAACCTAAATAGATAAAGGAACAGAGTAAACACTAAAAAATACAATTTGGGAAAATATTTCCAAAATTATACATACATATATTCTCATATATATAATATATATAATAAACCGAACATTGAAAAAAGCACAACTTTTACTTGAGACCCAGAATGGCCATAACCAGGCATCCTTTGCTAATGCAAGAAAAACAAACACCAAGTAAGTTATAAGGGCAAGGAAATCATGTTGTCATCAGAAATTTTGTCAGAAATACTGAATGCCATAAAAACAGACACACTGACCAATGGAATAGAATAGAGAATCCAGAAATCAACCCACACACTTACTGCCATCTGATCTTTGACAAAGGCACCAAGCCTATTCACTGGGGAAGGGACTGCCTCTTCAGCAAGTGGTGCTGGGAAAACTGGATATCGATATGCAGGAGAATGAAACTAGATCCATACCTCTCACCGTATACTAAAATCAACTCAAAATGGATTAAGGATTTAAATATACACCCTGAGACAATAAAACTTCTTAAAGAAAACATAGGGGAAACACTTCAGGAAATAGGACTGGGCACAGACTTCATGAATATGACCCCAAAAGCACGGGCAACCAAAGGAAAAATAAACAAATGGGATTATATCAAACTAAAAAGCTTCTGCACAGCAAAAGAAACAATTAAAAGAGTTAAAAGACAACCAACAGAGTGGGAGAAAATATTTGCAAAATATACATCTGACAAAGGATTAATATCCAGAATATATAAGGAACTCAAACAACTTTACAAGAAGAAAACAAGCAACCCAATTAAAAAATGGGCAAAAGAGCTAAGTAGGCATTTCTCTAAGGAAGATATCCAAATGGCCAACAGACATATGAAAAAATGCTCAACATCACTCAGCATCCGGGAAATGCAAATCAAAACCACATTGAGATACCATCTAACCCCAGTTAGGATGGCTAAAATCCAAAAGACTATGCACGATAAATGCTGGCGAGGCTGCGGAGAAAAAGGAACTCTCATACATTGTTGGTGGGACTGCAAAATGGTGCAGCCTCTATGGAAAATGGTATGGAGGTTCCTTAAACAATTGCAAATAGATCTACCATATGACCCAGCCATCCCACTGTTGGGAATATACCCAGAGGAATGGAAATCATCAAGTCGAAGGTATACCTGTTCCCCAATGTTCATCGCAGCACTCTTTACAATAGCCAAGAGTTGGAACCAGCCCAAATGCCCATCATCAGATGAGTGGATACGGAAAATGTGGTACATCTACACAATGGAATACTACTCAGCTATAAAAACGAATGAAATACTGCCATTTGCAACAACATGGATGGACCTTGAGAGAATTATATTAAGTGAAACAAGTCAGGCACAGAAAGAGAAATACCACATGTTCTCACTTATTGGAGGGAGCTAAAAATTAATATATAAATTCACACACACACACATACACACACACACTCACAAACCGGGGGGGGGGGGGAAGAAGATATAACAACAACAATTATTTGAAGTTGATACAACAAGCAAACAGAAAGGACATTGTTGGGGGGGAGGGGGGAGGGAGAAGGGAGGGAGGTTTTGGTGATGGGGAGCATTAATCAGCTACAATGTATATCGACAAAATAAAATTAAAAAAAAAAAAAAAACAACAAAAAAACAAACAAACAAACAAAAAAACAACAAAAAAAAAAAAAAAAAAAAAAAGAAATACTGAATGCCAAAAGTAAATAGAATAATATATTTGAGATTCTCAAGGAAAAAAACAATATGAGCAAAGGATTTTATGTTCGATCAAATTCACTTCTAATTGAAAAGATAACTGACCCCCATGTACAACAGCTCCAGAAATATCATTCCCGTGAGGCTTTAGTTAAAACACTTACTAGAGAATGAGGTTTGGATAACTAAACCCACTGGCTAGATACTGACATGAAGACTCATGGTGCACGTTACGTATATACTTGTATGGAGAATTAAGACCAAACAGGGGGTAAAGAAGAGAATATAGTAATTTGTGGCTATTTGCCCTGACAAAGTAGATGTAGTACAACTAAAAAAACCAGGAGAGAATGAAAATAGCATATGGGATTTTTGTAAAGCCTTTTTTTTCTTTTAGAAATCATACTAATGGATATGTTGGTATTTCTACGTTAAGAAGGTTTTGTGTGAGTGTGGGACGAAGAAATTAGCAATTATGTGATGTTCCAATTCTGCTGAGAACCAGGATTTTCTGTGTGGGAATAGAAAAGGAGACGCATGTAGATATGGTTAAGCTGGTACCCTGTAGTTCTAAATTTGAGTCGAGGGAGGAAATATCAGTATGAACAGACTGTACCTCTAGATACTAACTATATGAAATGAAGATTCTCCTTGTACAAATATCTCAACAAATAAATGAAGAAAGATAAAATCAAAATATCACCATTTTGCAACATATAGTAAACAGGCATTGAGCATTAATGGCTGCTAATGTCACAAAATGAGAACGAGCAGAACATTATGCGCCTCTTGGTGAAAGAACGCAACAGTATCTATGAAGAAGTTTTGCCCCTCCGCCAAAAAGCAAACAAACCTAAATGTGATTAAGTTCTAGATCCCAATATCAGTTTACAAGAATGCAATCAGCAAAATCCAGACTGTGGGAAACCCATCAGGACAAATAATCTAGAATCTTCCACAAATAGATTACAAGAAAAACCAAAAAGATAGACAGGGACTGTAATAATTTGCTAGGGCTGCCGTAACAACATACCACAGACTGGGTGGCTCAAAAGACAGAAATTTATTTCCTGACAGTTCTGGATGCTAGGAGTTCAAGATCAAGGTGTCAGCACGACTGGTTTCTCCTCCTTGGAAGAAGGAAGCCTCTCCTTGGCCCCTATATGGATGTCTTCTCCCTGTGTCTTCACATGGTCTTACTCTGTACGTGTCTGTGTCTTAATCTCTTCTTTTAAGGACACCGCTTATATTGGATTAAAACCCACCCTAATGATGTAATTTTAACTTAATTACCTCTTTAAAGGTCCCATGTCCAAATACAGTCACAGTCTGGGATACGGGGGGTTCAGACTTCAACATATGAATTTGCAGGGTACACAGTTCAGCCCATAACAAGGGCCTATAGATTAAAAGAGTCTTAAAAATATATCACCTTCACAAATTAAGTAAATATTTGGGTGATAAAACTGTAAGAAAGATAAAGGAGTTAGGACCATAACAGGATCATGGATAGTCTGGGGGGATGAACGTGGAGGTGGTTAGGCCGGGTGTATGAAGGCATCTGGGGTAACTTCAATTTCACCTCCTGACAAACGAGGGGGGTGCAAGGGTATCCCTCCTCAACTAGGTCATTATGCTGTACTTTTGTTTTATGTAGTTTCTATATTTGAGTGATGCTTAACAATAAAAATAAATAAAAACAAACAGAACGATAAACATGCTACTTAGAAATCTGATGATAGATACTAGAAGAATAGCCAAAAAGGTTAGAAGTGGTTCCTTCTGGGATGAACAGATCCTGTCACTACTTGAATATGCTTATAATTCCTATAACATAAACATGGTAGTAATGATGGCTTTTTATTTACCTATGTCTACTACTATTAAAAGTAAAAGTTTTAAATTAAAAAATGTATATTCCTATTTAGGTCTGTCTTTGTGAAATCTATATTCCCAGGGTCTAGCCCACTGCCAGAAACAGAGTACATACACCCAATAAATGAGCTTCTAGTGAATAAATACTTGATTGTATTCTGGAATCGGAAAGACCCATTATCTAAACCCAGTTCTGCAACTGTATGCCTTGGCAAAATGATTTTAATCCCTGAGACAAAAAAAAAAAAGCACCTGTAACATGGCAATATTTAACTAGAAGTTAGATGTTGAAATATCTAGTAGTTGGACTTCAAGCTTAGGTTTGATTACTTAGGCAAATCTACTTCGTAAATGCTATTGTAGGGGGAAATTCAATTAAGTAAAATAAGATACATAAAGTGCCCAGCACTTTATCAAGCTCATAGTAGACGTGCAAAAAAAAAAAAAAAAAAAAATGTATTCATAGTAATTATTAATAGAACTAACAATCTAGGGCCTCAGCGAATGACCCTAACAATAACCATTGAGGGGACTGTGGCCGAAGCTGCTTTTCTGCTGAGTCACAATTCCCACACAGCTACCTCAGAGTCAGCATCTAATCCTCACTGATTTGCAGTGTTGAAAAGATTAAATAACTCATCTGCTCTCATGCAACATCATGCATCTGCAGAAAACAAGCCAAGTTCCCACCACCAGAGGCTGGGAGGATAATAGCCACAGACAGTTGCAAAGATGGGCTTGTGTGTGACCAACTCCATTCTCCTTAGTACTTAAAACAGTGATCTGCTTCCTTTGGGTTTTTCAGAGTCTGCTGGAATGGTGATTTGCTTTCCACTGATAGGAATACTGATCCCATCAAGGGTTCAGAAGGATATTTTCTTTTGAAAGGGTATCTTAGTCAGCTTGGGCTGTCATCACAAAATACAAAAGATTGGGTGCTTTAAACAACCCCTTGCAAGGTGTGTTCCTCAGAATACTTGTCTTGAAACTGTAGGAGCCCAAGGGAAGACATCCCCTTCCACTTCCTGAAGATTCTCTGAAAAATCATCTAATAAACACAGATTAATATGAAGAAAAGGCATACCAAATTTTATTATATCATAGTTTTATATGACACAGGAGCCTTCAAAATGAAGACCCACAGATATAGGGGAAATCGTCCATGTTTATGCTTAGGTCCTATGAAGCAGGCACAGCCATGGAGAAATGTGATTGGACAAGAAAAATAAGATCTAATGCTAACAGAGTGGGGAAACCCAGCAAGGCCTGTCTGTTCTGATTCTTCTTGGCCTGCCTGTGTAGCATTCCTTCCTCCAGGATACGGGGCAGGGCACTTTCTGGAATGGGGGTCTTATGACCTACAAGCAGACAAGGTAGGACAGAGAATTTCTTTATGGCCAACTCCAAGACAGAGAGATGGGGGAGATTAGAGCGTATCTGGGTTCCGCCTCGGGGCAGGGGGAGTCTAGTTCCTAAGGCTGCCTCAAGGGAGAGTGAGACTGAGAGACAGGAGGGCAGGAGAAGGCCAGAGGAAAACTTGATTTTTGAGGCTGCTTCTGAGGCCTTCACTTCGGGGTATCGCTTTCTGCCAAAACTCATGCTGAAGAAGAAAAATAGAATCTACCAATAAGTGTGGGAATTACTTGTTTGAACAGAGTTAGGCATGTTCCCTAAGTGCAGGCCTTCCCAGAGCCTTCAGTGTGCTGATGTCCCGATATGTTATAAGACAAGCATTAGAATATGTGCTTTTCCTAAACTTACTGTCTGCGGACCCCTTTTCTTGGAAGAGCACCTCTTCCCATGCTTTGGAGCTGGTGTTACCAGGACACAGTCTGGGAAATGCTGCACTAGAAGCACAGACGGTGCATGACCTCCTCCTGCTCCACATTTGCCTCAACCTCCCCCCCACTACTCCTTTCAAAAAGAGGCAGTGCACAGGCCATAGAAGCCTTTCATTTGCTGAATTTCAATATTCTGCTACACCCCCCCAGAAAGCCCTTCAAGCAGCTAGGATCTGGGCTGCAATGAGGAGAAGCAGGACAGCAGAGCTGGTGTCAGACCATCCTCTGTGTTTATCAGGCACAAGCTTTACTAACAGGAAAAAAGAAACAATTTGTTATTGACTTGCCCTAGTCATTCACTGCCCTCCTGCTCTCGCTCCCAGACAGCCCATCTTGACGCTGTCAGCAGGCAGGGGAGACTCCACGGGGCCTGGATGGGATCACAGTCTATCGGTCACCGTGTCTTCCATGACTGCTGGCTCTCAGGCTGTGACAGTCATTAATCAGGAATTTCAGGGGCAGCAGGAGTCTATCAATGAAGTTCACTATGGAAACTCTTGAGAAAGTTTCCACGTAGGTTGGACATGGGCATGCAGGTTCATTCTCAACCACTGTCATCAGTAAAGAACATGGAGAGGTGGTGGCTGCTCTTCAAAGACGTCCCAGATGAACCGATGCTTGTTTAAACCCTTGTGTAGAGCCCACCCCTTCCATGTGTATCTGAGTAGCCCTGTGACTTGACTTCAGTTCCAGGCCTCAGTCGCAACAAGACCTGACAGCTTCCGCTCTTGGGATCTGGGGAGCCCTGAGCCCATGCACGAGGTCTGGCTGTCCTGCTGGAGAGACTGTACGGAGGGCCACATGCAGGAGCCACATGACACTACACAGAGAGACAATGTACCAGCTGAGGCCAGCCCTCCAGCCATCCTAGCAAGGCACCAGACAAGTGAAGATGCTGTCTGAGCTGTCCTGGTTCGGGCAGATATCATATGGGGCAGAGATGAGCTCTCTCCATCCACGCTGCCCTGTCTGATTCCTGACCCACAGAATCATGAGAAACAATAAATGTGGTTGTCTTCAGCCGCTACATTCTGGAGTGGTTTGTTAAACAGCAACATATACCAAAAACAGAGAGGTAGTGGGGTACGCGTGGTGTGCCGTCAGGGTTCCAGAAAAGCGAACAAAGCATGAGTGTGCTGGCTGCAGGGTCAGCGTCAAGGCAGACAGGAGGCGGAGAACACCCAGAAAGGGGCTCTCCTCATAGGGCGTTCAGACTCAGCAGAGAGAATTCTTCTGCGTTTCTGTCCAAGCCCCGGGGCTGGGCAGGAAGGGAGGGGAAGGAAAGAGTCTCACATTTGTTGGGGATCTGGTATGTGCTGTGTGCGGGATGCGACCATGGTGTGGCTGAGAGCAGGTAGTGGTGCAGGATCAGGAACTCCTGCTATGAGTCGCTACCATCTTTAGAGATGCTCACAACAAACACTATGTGCAAGGCCTCTCAGGACACAACGCACTTTCCCACTTAGGCTAAGTCGATCTGCTCCCCAATCCTGTGTAGGAGGTAATGCCGTCACCCCATTTTATAGCTTAAGAAGTGAGGTCTCAGATATTAAGTGACTCAATCTGGGGGTGCACTGCAGTGCAGTGGCCTGGGTGCAGGACACAACAAGTCCTCTCTCATCCCTGGGAACTGGAGATGATGGCACTGTTTGCGATTTCTTCCTGGGGATGTGGTTGTGAAGAGGCTGCTACTGCAGGTTGGGATGTAAAGTGCCACCTTCTCTTTCTTTAAAATACTTCACGCAGGCAGCGTGGGTTTGGATCCCTGCTCACCACTGCCCTGCTGTTGAACCTTGGACAAGTTAACTGACTTCTCTGGGCCTTGATCTCCTCATCTGTAAATTGGGATGTTAAAAGTATTCTTAAGGTGGTTTTGAGAATTAATTTTAAATTTATCTGCATTCAATTAAATTTATAAGAGTTAATATTTGTAAAATACTTAGAGCAGTGTCTGGGGCATAGTGTTATTAAAGTACAGTATTTGTTCAACAAGTAACGACTGAGAGCTTCCTGTGTGGCAGACACATGGTAAGTGTCTGACTGCCTCTTGGAGTGTCGTCTTTTCAGAAGACACCCATGTCCCTCCCCCAGACTTGGAGAGTTTGCTGTTTATCAGGGGGAGGCCAGGACCCCTATTTGGCAGTGTGAGGAGGTTGTGGGGTCCAGTGAAGACTCCCTGGAATGCCCCTCCCCATGGGAATGACCAGCTCAGTCCCCTGGGGTGCAGGCCCAAGTGTGGGATGCTCCTGGGACAGCTCCCCAAATCCAGGGAAGGAGCTCAAAAGGAGCTGTAAGTAGGGGGAACCCTGCTCTGTGAGACTCACTCCCATCTTGCTCATGGATGCCAAGGGTAAAACAGGATTTGCTCAGCCACTGAGATCAGGTGTGCAGTTGGGCCCAGTGGCCCTTCCTGTGAATGAGGTTTGAGAGTCATGACAAGCTCACCGCTCCACTTTCTGTGGACAGTGGGGTAGCTAGAATTTAGAACCATCCAATGACATTTTCATTACAAAAAGAACATTATACAATATGGATGGATTATCCAGGGCAGTTTGCAAAAGTCTTAGAGATCCCTAAAAACGTGATGACATGAGGTAGATAGTATGTATTAAGCACTTAGTAGGAGCATACTTGTCTTTAAGTATTTTCCATACGTTATTTCTCTTCTTCTCTGCAAAAGTCCTGTAGCGTGGAGGCTGTCTTACAGATGAGGAACCTAAAACTTCGGATAAACAACTTTAATCCCCACTTGACAGTCTGCAGTAGATGGCTGCATCATTCTCATTTTACCAGGTAAGAAAAGAGAGGCTCCATAAGGTTTACGGCTCATTTAAAGTCCCCAGAGATGAAGTGAAGGATTTAGGTTTTGAACCCAAACTGTTTCCATTACCCTCTTCAAGGGGAGGGACCAGGCTTATGCTCCTTTGACATTCTGCACATCAATAAGCCATACATTTAAAAAAAAAAAAAAATGACATGAGGAGCCATGAGCCCTGGGAAAAGAAGAAAGAAGGGAGACTTGGGCAGGAATAGATATCACAAAGTGAAACAGGGTGTGGGTGAAAACACAGCCAGCTTCCTTTCTCCCCACCACACACGTGCATTGCTAACAGAATCCCTGAAGATGTATTTTGCTTCCATATATGCTCTCTCTGGGACTGAGCGTTTCTTTCTGCACATGACCTTTTCCCCAAATAGGATGCCTTTTGTCACTCTGATGGCCTGTTCACAGCTTTTCTCCACCTCCTTTATTCTTTTTTGGCTTCAAGAACATCTATTTTTCACTCAGCCAATAATTTTGCTCAATATCTAATTCATCTTCTGTCTTGAAATAAAGCCAAATGGGAACGGGATGCAATTACTTGTCGATTTCAAGCCAACCCATATGTCTTCCCAGGGTGAGAGTTGGGTTTTCCTCATGGGCAATCTTCATTTTTAGTGGAATTACATTCTGGAACAGTGGCCTGGCTTGACATCCTAAAGAACAAGCATAATACATCTTTTATCTCTCAGTACATTTTAGCCAAGATGCTTCAGCCCCTTCTGCAGCTAAAGGCTGAGGCCAGACACTGTTGCCAGGATCTAGAACAATGCTGGTGTGTTCTCAGTTGCCAGGAGCGGGAACAGCCTTGCCACGCGCTCAACTCAGCCATGCTTCTGCTGTGGAGGAGGAAAGCAGAGAAAGGATCACTCTCATCATGGTTAGCAAAGGTGGAAAGAGTGAAGGAATATTCAGGGTACACATCGAACTCGAGGACAGATGTTTTTAATTAGGGTCTGAGGAAAGAATTCAGGCATCCCAAGAACATGAATGGGAAAAAATAATTACATTTTCATTTTCACTCGTATCTAAATGAAATTTAGCTTTTCCTTCAATTGTGAAAGTCAGCAACAAACCAGAGTACCATCAATAGCACTGGGACTTAGTCACCAATAGACGTTTATGGTTGCATTATATTACAGTTGGTGAAGATATTTGCAAATATATTTTATGCCCAATTACTTCTTCAAACTTTATGAAAGTTGTTATATCCACAGTAGATCTTATTATTAAATTTGTTAATAGAAAGCACATATGTAGTACTAGAAGATCACAAATTGAGGTTTTAGACTTTTAAAATATAATATACCAATATAATAAAACATTATTTAATTATGTTTTCTTTAGTAATCCTATGCATTTTATTTTAGGCATTAAGAAACTGTATTAGTCCATTTATATGTTGTTGCAATGACAGAATACCTGAGACTAGGTAAGTTATAAAGAAAAGAGGTTTGTTTGGTTCATGATTCTGGTGGCTGGAAAGTCCAAGATTGGGCAATTGCACCTGGTGAGGGCCTCAGGACGCTTCCATTCATGGTGGAAAGCAGAAGGGTGTGTGCATAGAGACCATGGACGAGAAAGAAAACAAGAAAGAGAGAAGGGAGGTGCCAGGCTCTTTTTAACAACCAGCTCTTGCAGGAACTAATAGAGGGAGAACTTAAATTACTCGTTGAGGACCCACCCATGAGCCAAACACCTCTCACTAGGCCCCACCTCCCAGCACTGCCACATTGGGAATCTAAGTTCAACATGAGTTTTGGGGGAGCAAACATGTCCAAACTATAGCAGAAACATTACGCTGAAAAGGGGTCCAAAGGCTTCATTAGACCATCAAAGGGGCCTATGGCATAACAGTGGTTAAGATCTTTTGCTCTAAGGGAAGCCTAAGCCTCTCATATGCCCTCTCCAAAAGGAGGTGGAGAAATAAAAAGGAGAGAGAGGAGGAGGAGGAAGAGGAGGGGAGGAGGAAAAAGACAGTAGGGAGGATGAGCGTAGGACTGAAAATGTTACTAAAGGGACCCAGAGGATCAAGAAAGAAAGAAATAGCAGAGTTTTCCAAAGTCATCCCGAGAACATACCAAACAATACTGAGCAAGTGAAACAGAAGTTCAAAATAAAACATCTGAAAACAAATCTTGAAACTGCACTCAAACATCTATTGCAAGATAAACACTGAAATGCTTAAAGAACAGCCTCCCATCAAAGATCCAGAGAGACCCTGCTTCTGACCCAGGGACCTTATAGAAGAACAGCCTCAGTCTGAACCTCACGAAGTCAAGGGCCGAAGGAGGAAAATTCTGGGTTTTCTACTGGATCCTGCTGTGGAATGGTTGAAAACAGCAGAGGACGCATCCATGTAGGGAGACCCTTGACACTGAGTTTCAGCTCAGTACTTCTATGGCACCCCCAGGACTTCACCCTGGGAACAGGCAGAGCTGGTGCCCCACTGAGGCAGCCTGGAGTAGGCTTTAGCCCTGGCACTCTGGGCTCTGAGTCATCATGGCTGTTGAAAGACACCCATGCCCTCTCAGCTCAGATCAGTCTAGATCCACTCAGATCTCCCTCACGGCCCTTCCAACTCTGATCTAGCCGAGGGGGTCAGTGGGTCAACACCCGTTTCCTGCTTTCTAGCATCTCCACCCCTTTCACTAAGGGAAGGAGAAGAGGTTGGACCACATCATAGGTCGGGCTCCCCCAGAAGCTGACTCTGAGCTCGGGTGAAGGGCGGCCTGGAGAGGAATGGGGAAGGACACAGGGAAGGGGCGGTCAGGGAGGTATCGGGCCAGCTGCCTCTGGGGGAGTGGGACTAATCCCACCCGTGTAAGACACACAGCTCAGAGTTATCCCACCGGAGGGGCGAGGGAGCTGGGTACTCATAGGACACAGTCCCTCAGTCAAAGGTTGAGGATGCCAAAGGCTGGTGAGGCAGGGGGGGATTAATTCTCTGGCAGTAGCAAGAGAAAATCTACCAGCCTAGAAATGTAGGTTCCGGCATCTGGAAGTCAGCTGGTGGCTACTGACGGGGACCGGGTGAGAGGGTGTGGCAGGGCCCCAGCGACACTGCCACAGAACTAAGATTTCTTGAGTTCTTACTGGTTACCACATGCTCTGCTATGCACTCTACTGACTTTATTTCATCTTTAGGATGTCACTGAGGGACGAGCATGTTAGCTCCACTTCCTAAAGGGGGAAGTAGGTCCTTTCTACTCCTCTATCAAAGGTCAAACACCAGTAACATGCAAACCTGAGAACTGATCACCAGTTTGTCTAGCTCAGAATATTGCTTCTTGACTTTTCCACTACCTGATGCTCCCTCTATAGTCTCAGAATGGCCTGGGGCAGGGCCAGCATTACAGGCACGTGGCCCATGCAGTCCCACAGGGCCCCCTGAACGGGGGGCCCTGCACTTGGTTTAATGCTCTGCAATGTCACCATCCTGAAACCTAACTAATTTTTGAACAAGGGGCCCGTCATTTTCATTTTGCACTGGCCTGCAAATTATATAGCAGGTCCCGACTCAGGGCCTTGCCCACCCAAGTTCTAATTTCCCTAAGAAAAGCATCATCAATTCTTAGCCACTTAAAATCTGACTGACTCCACAGAATTAATTGAAAAAAATCCCTGCCACTGGGATAATAATTTTCCTGCCCAAAGTTACACCAAGAATTAACAGGTGATAATGATTTAACAGCACACTCCCAGCAACAAAGACCAGCCAAATTCTTTCTCAATGGCCCTGGCTGTTACTTTAATCTTCTCACTTCTTCCCCGTGTTGCAGCACAGCAGTTAATGACCTGCAATAAATCCAAGAAGCTGTGATTTGAAAGTTACTGAGGCCCAGCTAGGAAACAGATCTATATTTTCATCGAGAGGTGGTATCTAGGTTACCTGGGCCCAGCAAGAATTCCTCGATATTAAGGCTGTTCTTCTTTTAAGACCTAAATCGCCATCTCTACTGTCTCACCCAGGGACTTGTATTTTTTCTTTTAATCACCCATGCCTATCCTTTATCTAACCTCTCCAAGCTGCTTGCTCTT
Source organism: Cynocephalus volans (assembly GCF_027409185.1). NCBI lineage: Eukaryota > Metazoa > Chordata > Mammalia > Dermoptera > Cynocephalidae > Cynocephalus > Cynocephalus volans. The sequence goes on from NC_084473.1 coordinate 15,011,656, forward strand.
TCCAGTGCAATGGCTGGATTATCAGACAAAGCATCATACAGGTGGCACTGAAGGAGAACCAGAGGCCCAGAAATGGCCTGAACAGCTTGAAGATGTGTCTTCCCTAAGACGGTGCTCAAGTCCCATGCTGGGGCTCCAGTGATCGCCCTTGGCACCTGAGCCTCCTGACCCCCACCCTGGATGTGCACAGGAGCAACGTTCACATTTGATAAAGGATTTCCTGGGGCCACAAAGCCTCCATATACTCCTATCCCTTTACGGCTGCAATTCCCACCCAGCGAAGCTCTCTCAGCTTACAGAGCTATGTGACGTACGTTAGGTTTGAACTGCTCTCTGATCTGCCTGGGAAAGTGTGTGAACATGCTCTCTGTTCTCGCCAGCAGCATCCCTGAAGAAAACCTAAGGGAATTCCTAAGGGAATACAGGTCCACAATCCCTTAGGCACAATTCCAAAATCAAAAGCTCAGCAAACTGAGTTTTTCTCAACTTATTTTGTCAAAACCTGACTTGAACTGAACTAAAGTAAATACTGTCTTTCATTATCTCTTTTAATGCGAATATTCCTACTTTTCAGCAGAATTATTAATGCAGTTAACAACAGTGGACTACCCCAGACCTACTGGGGCTGTTACCTGATACAGTACAGATGCACCAAAATACCTTTCCAAAACCTGAAAAATTCTTAATAACAAAGCACATCTGTTCCGGGGGTTTTGGCTATGGATTGAGTCCCTTCCCTTGTCTTAACACAGCAATCACAAGATACTCAAAGTTTAGGGATGGATCATGTACCATCTCTCATTCAAGAAGTTGGAATAATTATTCTGCAAAGTAAAACATGATCACGTCAAGTTAGGGGAGATGAGGGGGTGCTCCAAGGAGGAGATAGATGTGACTGACCTAAAAAATGGACATGAGAAGGGAAAGTCAGCCTGAGTGTGCAAATGTACATAGGCAGGAGTCTGTAGGGGAAATACAGGATCAGAGAGCTCACTTCCACAGGAGCAAAGGTCTAAGGAGGAGCAGGAAATAAAGTTGCAAAAGTCACTAGGGTCACACTGGGGAGGGCCTTGAAGGCCGCAGTGAGGCAGAGCTTGATGGGGCCTTGGGGCTGTGCTTCAGGAAGTTAACTTCTGGCAAGGCTGAAAGAGACACAGAGGGTGACTGGCCAGGAGACAGGTGCAGGAATCCAGTGGGAAGAGGGCGAAGTAGTGCCCCAGGGCGTGGCTTTTGGAGTCAGGAGGAGGATAGATTCAAAAGGGACCACAGAGCTAGAGGGAAAGGGCCAGGGCAATGTGGGGTACCGTGGTTCTTAGGACACAGGGGCGGACGTTTGAGCAGGGAGCTGGGGGGCTCAGAGTGCCCACGGGCGGGCCCTGCCTGCTCTGCCTCCCTTCACAACTGGTACATGTGCTGCCTCCTTGGCAACGGGTCAGGCCTTGGCACCATCAGCAAAGCTCTTCTTCATTTGTATTTCTCTTCTAACCTACCCAGCGAGGCTTCATTATTTAAATCTCAATTAATCCCCACAGGGTGCGTGCATGAGAAGTTTGTGTAATTACCTCCTTTCAACTCCCCTGGTGCACACGGCCTTGGGTGGCTTATTGATCACTCAACCACCAAGCTTCTCTGTCAGCTGACAGCTGCAGGAGCTCAGAGGAAATTCTTCAGGAGCAAATTCCAAGGGTCCCTATGCTCCTCCTTCTACTGTCCAGGCTGCTCTGCAATGGAGAACGGGGCTCCGGACAGTCATGGTAAGGAATGGAGGCAGCAGAGTCTGATCAATGGCCTCCAGCTCCCTTACCTGCAAGTGTCCCTGTTCAGTGCCAACCTCCACCCGAGGCTTCTCATGTCCTCTCCCACTAGCCAGACCAAGGCCTTTCAACACCTGTGCTCAGGTAGTTTGGCCCCTCTGTGCACCCATTCACATCCCTCCCTCCTGCCAGGGCGCCGTTCAAGCCCTGCCTTCTCTAAAATACTTTTCCTGTCCAGACTCCTTTCCATCACTTTAACATTGCCAGAGCCTGGCTCAGCCGATAGCAGTTGGTCAGGTAAACTTCACCAGGCAAAACTGATCTCCACCTCTATGGAGCTCTCATGAGCTCTTCTGTGTTCTAACCAGCTCTTTGAATGCAGTTACTCTGGGCATTGATTGTTTCACTAATCAAGACCATGCATTCTTCCCTAGGAGCAGAGGCATGCCATACCCTCGCAGCACCTCATTGCTTTTTATGTGTGGTAAAATACACATAACATAAAATTTGCCATTAGCAACATTTTATACATTCCCAGTGTTGTGCAACCATCACCACCATCTAGTTCCTGAATATTTTCATACCCCGAAAGGAAACTCCACACCCATTAAGCAGTCATTCCCCATTCTCTCCTCTCCCCAACCCCTGCCAACCACCTACCTGCTTTTGTCTCTCTGAATTTGCCTGTTCTGGATATTTCTTATGAATGCAATCATAGAATATGTGACCTACTTTGTGTGTGGCTTTTTTCACGTAGCATAATGTTTTCAAGGCTTAGCCATGTTGTAGCATTTATCAGCACTTCACTTATTTTTATGGCTGGATAATACTCCATTGTACGGATATACCATATTTTGTGTACTCATTCATCAGTTGATGGACATGTGGGGTCACACATTGCTTTTTGATGATGAATATTTGCTTCTGGCGTGCTCAGTAGCATCAATGAACATTCGTGCTTTACACAGCACACGGGCAGACAGCGAAGGGGCAGGTACCAAACACCTGGGAAGAAGCAGACAGCCCCTGCAGAGCCCTTCGCAGCTGATGAAGCACTTTGGCCACGCCTGTCTCACATCACCTTTACAACAACGCTTTCAGGTATGTCTCATCACTGCCGCCTAACAGATGGGAAAATGAGGCTCAGAAAGGAAGTGACCTGGGCAGGAAGGGCCCCATGGCTCCCGAACTGGAGAGCTGAGACCAGAGCCTTATCTGCTGCTGCTAAACTCTTTCCACCATGTCGTGCGGCCTTTCTGACCCTGCCACGTCGACGAGAGTCGCGTTCTTCCTCAGTGCAGGGATGAACTCTGCCTGAAGTCTTCCCTCACCCATGCCCCTGACCGCCACCTGTCCTGATGGGGCCGTCCCCTCCTCTTCCCGTGTTGTGTTCTGTGCCAACTTCCAGGTCTTCTTAATTTCTAGACCACTGGGATCCAAAGTGGCTGTGTGGGCTCCCTGAGTCACTGGAGTGCAAGAAGGAAATGCTAGAACATTCATGTATATTTATTTTATTTATTTGCTGTCTCATCTTTTTTTTCTTTTACTCTTATTTGCATTTATTTTATGTTGAATTTATTCCCAAGCTATGAGTTTTTGATTCTTCAGTTTCTCCTAGGATGTCTTTTTCTTCTTTGCAACCTCCTCTTCTGGTCTAGGAACAATTTGGTCATTTCAGTGACGATCATCTCCATGTGGCAGGGGAGCTCATATGTGGGTAAATCCCACCACGAGCTCTGCAGCGCGGCGGCACATCTGGGGTGCTCTGTTCACCTGGATATGCTCGATGACCAGAGTATCTACATCTAAACCCTTGAGTTTAGCATTATTCTCTGCATTTTAAAACATGTGTAGCAAAAACATTAGGCATTCTTTCTGGGACACTGACCCTGTGTCCAGCCTGTGTGGCCTAGGCATACCTACCAACTCGAGCACTGTAATAACAGAAAAGTACACATTGCTTCTGTAAAGTGACAACTTTCAGAAACTTGGTGGCTTTTTGGATATGCATATCTTCAGTGGGCGGGGAAGTTTCACAGATGTTCTTAAAATGAACACAAAGATTTGAATCTCTTAATTTGCATGATTTTGTGGGGTTTTCTAGGTCAAGTGAGTAGCGAACTATTTTAACACATCACCTTAGTCCACTGACGGGAAGAGTGTCTCATCCTTTTAAACTTTATATTTTTAATTATGTTTGATAGTGACCACAATACATAATACAGTATTTTGTGCATATAATTTATAATGAAAAAAATACATACAAGAGTACTTTCAAAAGTTTGTGGGAAATGGAGTTAAAAGACAATAGAAATCTTTCCATGAACTTTGGGAAGTACCCTCTTATATTTGGAATATACTGAAAACGTTTTCATAGTAAGGGGTTTTCAAACAAGGACTCCACTGCATTTCTGTATGAGTTTCTTGAATTCTGACTTTAATTAATCTCTGAATTCAGAACTCTAGTGCAGTACCTGACACATAATCTCTGAACAGTAGAAATTTCTTTGGGTATGCAGTATGTATATGTATATATATATATATCTTTTTTAAAATTTTTAAATGAGTGACTACTATAGACCGTGCCAGTCTTCTTATATGTAATCTCCTGATATCAAACTGAAATCTGATTTCTCACCTTTTACATTGCTTTTTTCCTCCCATGCCTTCCATTACTGCAAAGCAGATTTGATAAAATAGTTCTTACTGCATTTAGAGTCCAGAGAACTGGATCTGGGTCGTATCTCTGCCCATCCTAGCTCTGTGACTCTGCGTTCATTACTTCACTCTCTGAGCCTCAGTTTCTCCATGCTGTCCATGTCACGGTCTACAGTGAAGCTTAAATAAGATGCATATTAATGTTTTTACAAAGTCACAAAACATTATTATGGTAAGCATGAATTATTTTCTTCTTTAACTATGTAACTATGAGGCAAATAATGTTAACATCAAGAAGTCAGCAACCCCTCTTTGGTATTTGTCCACAACACTTATGTCCAAACAAAAACCTGCACACGAATGTTTATACCAGCTTTTATTTTTTTATATAATTGTCAAAACTTGAAGCAACAAAGATGTGCTTTCTTAGGTGAGTAGATAAGTAAACCGTGGTACATCCAGACAATAAGATATTATCCAGCACTAAAAGGAAATGAGCTATCAGTCCCTAAAGACACAAAGGAACTTCACATATGCATCACTAAATGAAAGAAGTCAGCCTGAAAGGGCTATATACTATACAATTCCAACTATATGACATTCTGGAAAAGGCCAAACTATGGAGACAGTGAAAAGATCAGGGGTTATTGGGGAGGGAAGGACGGACTGGTAGAGGATTTTTAGAGTGGGAAGACTACTCTGCATGCTGTTATAATGGTAGATACATGTCATTATACATTTGTGCAAACCCACAGGATGTACAACACCGAGAGTGAATCCTAATGTAAACTATGGACTTTGGGTGACAATAATATGCCAGTATAGGTTCATCAGTTGTAACTAATGTACCACCTGGTGGGAGAAGTCCACAGTGGAGGAGGTTGTGTACATAGGGGGTGGGGGGCAGGGGGAGACAGGGGCATATGGAAACTGTCTTTTTTTCTCAATTTTGCTGTGAACCTAAAACTGTTCTAAAAACTAAAGTCTATTAAAAAAAAAAAAAACTTACAAGGTCTGGCCAGTTAGCTCAGTTGTTAGAGTGCAGTGTTATAATACCAATTTCAAGGGTTCAGATACCTGTGTAAACAAGCAAACAAACAAAGAAGTCAGCAACTCCACAGAACTTTTATTAATTGGATCTCCTTTCTGATACACACACACACACACACATATTTAAAAGTGTATTAGTCCATTTTGTGGTGCTATAACAGAATACCTGAGACTGAGTGATTTATGGGGAAAAGAGGTTTATTTGGCTCACGATTCTGGGACAGCTGCATCTGGCACAGGCCTCAGGCTGCTTCTACTCATGGTGGAAAGCAGCAGGCAGCGGTGGGTACAAGCAGGTCACATGGAGAGAGGAAGCAAGAGAGAGAGGAGGTGCCAGGGGCTTTTAAACAATCAGCTCTCATGGGAACTAATAGAGCGAGAAC